>NC_092121.1:14346134-14706134 GCF_045679555.1 Salvelinus alpinus
CAGGGCAGGGGCACCCAGTATGAGCAGTGAGGCGAATCCCAGGTCCTGGGCCTACCCAGGGACTGTAAGGTCACGTATGTGCACTGCTAGGTGTGTGTGTGTGTGTGTGGTGTGTTGTGGTGTGTGTGTGTGGCACCAGGTGTAAACTGGGGTTCAGGTGCTGGGTGGGTGAGTGGGAGCACTGGGAGACTGTGGAGAGAAGTAGGCACACATATGCTGTGCTACGGATGCCGTTTGTTGTCGCTCGCTCTGCCACTATTGCACACATGTGCGCATGCACAAAGATGTGCACACACACACACATACACATAAACATACATAGACTCACTCATAGGAGTTGAGATCTTTGGGGATCTCTTGGTTGTTTTGAAGGGCAAAACAGATTGCATTTGAAAAATGAAAGGGAAAGAGATGTAGCCTCATGTTTATGAACTATAACAATATTTTCAAAGGGTGGCTCTGAACGCTACAGTAGCTCTGCCCCATGAGAGGAGGCTCTCTCATAGGCCCTCCAGTTGAACTAATCTCATAACTGGGCCATCAAAACACGGAGACACTTCCTGTGTGCACAGGATGGGACACCTAGGATAGTCACTTCTGCACCACTAGTGCACCTTTAGAAGTTATTCAATTAACAAACGTAGGTCTGTAAACAGGCCCACTGAAGCTAAACTCTGAACCAGGGTCTCAGAGATCCCTCAGATGGGTTTGACTAAAGGAGACCAAGATGGAGTGAATCTTCTCTTTGAGTATGTATTCCTGTATTGGCATTTCTGCTTGAATTCAGACATATTCATGTTAGTAATGCTCTGTCTATAGGGTGAAACAGATCGGAGTGGATTCCTCTGGCAGCTCTGTGCCCTGCGGTTGCCTACGTTACGGGTCAGAGTGCCACAGCAACAGCCCAGCACCCCACTCTGTGTGCCAATAGGAGCTGTCCTAGAAGCACCTTGGATACCGACCAGCAAAGGTATGCAGGGAACAGGGGTAGGTGCCATGGCAACCCCTTGCAGGGGCTTTCTGGTCAATTACTCAAAGCACAGGTATGGTTGTGTGCATCAAAAGGGCAGGCACCGGCCTCAGACACTAAATAGCCCAAAACACAATGAGTTGACTTCCAAAATGTGAGAGCTCATAAGTAAATACACCAATATGCACGGCCAAACAAACCGTGCAACCTCATAAACGTGCTACTTCCTGCTTTAATCTTCTCCATAGTTGCTTGTGAAAAAAACATGTTGTTTTTTATTCTTTTATGAAATGCATGCATTGGAACTGCCAATAACAATTCAAAAGAGTCTGAAATTATAGGTGAGTGCAGAAGTGTTGACAGTTGACGGTTATAATGAGAATGTTACCATCCCATATTATGCCTGTGAAATGGAGCCTCCAGTCCATATGAAAAGCAAACAGACGGCAAAATGAAGTGAAAGTGTCAGCTGATTTTGTGATTTTGTGCCGGAGCCCAGAGCCGAGTCGAGCTGAGCCCTGCTTCCTCTTTAAGGAGGGAATGACTGGACTGGGCAGCAGAACCCAGTAGAATAGCATGAATCTTCCACAGACTCAACAAAATAATAAAAGGTGTGTGTGCGTGTGCATGCGTTTTATTGTATACTATTCTCCCACAATGATTACATTTATGAGAAAATAATGATTATAACAGCTATGTTCAGAAACTGAGCAGTCTAAATTAAATAGACAGTTGGCACTTGGTCAAATGTTGCCCATTCATAACTGTACACAACTGTATAGTATCAGCATGAAGCATTTCTGGAGACTTTTCTCCTAATTTGAGTTTTAGAAGTAAGTATTTGAGTAGCAAGTCTCACAATGCCATCATGACTAAATTACTGTATCTAAAATAATGGCCAATTGTTTATTAACTAATTCATTTAGAGAGTAAAAAACTAGTGGGTATACTATTATTGTTTTGATATGATCAAAAGTGCTGTTTCAAAGTGGCCATATCTCTCTGTCTCCTTGTTTTTCAGCTGCTCAGAGGCGTAGCGGGTTTATTTATTTATTCGATTCCCATTAATTAAAACATTTGCACTGACAAACAGGCAAAAGGACGCATTAGCACCTAGTTTACACCCTGCGTCCCCTGGCTGTCAGCTGGCGTGGCAGAGCTCCGACGGCGCACACGCCTTTAAGTGATGCGGAACCAGAGAGGGTCTGAGACCGCCAGGGAATCTCAGCTCATCAACACAGACAGAATTAAACATCATGATATCACTGAATGGCAGTTAATATTGTACTAAAACAGAACTGTGTTTGTCTGCAGGGCTAGGAATGTAATTGTAGCATTAGCATGCCCAACTATTAAAAACTTTACATGCAGTTACAGTTTCTACAATACATACAGAACTTGTAGGCTATATCCATATGTAGAATGCCTAAATACACAGACATAGCTGTATTGTTACTGTATGTCAGTGCCCCCATACCATGTCCTCCAAAGGGAGGGATGCCCTTACCTCTCTCTCCCTCACTTCCCTGTTATTTCAATGAACAAAAGAGTGGCTCTTGAGGCAATGGGTGGATCCATAAAAGGAAGAAAGAAGCAGTGCTCCTGGTCCTTGCTGAATGGGGCCCTTTCACACTTAGAGAGGCCTGTTTACTCTAAGTCAATAATGGGCCTAATTTTCTGATCATTATGGAGTCATTCCACCCACCCCCACACCCATCGTTTTACGCTCTCCCATCATTCAGGCCGAATGTTCTCCGTGAAGGCCCAGGTCTCTGTCCAAACGGATTTGAGGCTCGCTCGCAGATGCAAACACACGTCAATTGTGATTTGTTATATTTTTTGTGCGCCTGTCAAACTCTCATCACACCCCCCCACAAGCCATCTTCTCTCTCTCCCTGTTCAGCTGCGAGATGTGAAAAAAATGCTACAGCAGCTGGGAAAATAATCTATAAAGAATTACTATTTTATGTTATTTTGAATATAGATGTATTTTTACAGCGCGTTTACTATGCAGTTTACTGTTGTTACTTAGTAAATACCATTTTGTTATTTAGCTTGAAGTCATTCTCCTTTCTCATTGGGCAAGATCTGAGAATGAGCCTCCATTTTGTTTTGGACCAGTATCCCTTACAGCACAATCACACTGAAAGCATCAACACTAAAAAGTAATATGAAAATATTCTCACAATGTTTCACCGTTTGATAAAATGGTGATTATTATATTATGAAATATAAGGAGGGCAATAAATATAAATTAATATACTATATCATCTACATTTTAGCGCTGATATTTCCTGTCGGCTCGCTAAAAAAGCCACAGACATGACGGAGGGAGATGAGGCCGCGAAGGGGGGAAGTGTTCATCGAAACCATCGAAAAAAGGTTAAGAACGAGAGAAAGAAAGGATCAGAAGGAGAGGCTGGCAGAGGCTGTGCGGCGGTTTGAAAAGCTGGCACCTTCCAAACAGAGCTGCAGCTTTGGGTGCCAAACGCTGCCAACCAGCCACACTGGAGTTCTGCCCTGCCTCTCTTTGTCTTCACCATGGCATTTTGCATCATCTGTATTTAGAGCTATTCTTTTACATTACATTAGATTGAGTGATGTCACTACGGCCACAATTACTACTAATAATACCACTAACAATAATACAATAAATCATAATAATAGGTATAGAATGAAATATTTAGAGTTCTCATAAAACATTTTTGGGGAAAACTATGTTGCTACTCTATTTAAATGGCAGAATTTGATAGGGAGTAAATAACATACTGATAGAGATTCCGTATCAGTATTCCCAGACTGTCTGTGACTCCACTGTCACGGGTTCCGTACGGAAAGAGCTGTCCCAATTACAGGGCAGCCTTTCCCTGGCTCTGCTCTACTGGGCCGAGCGCGAGCGGATCAGAATCTGGCTGGGAACTGGGCGGGCAGCTCTCATCCCTTCTCTCGCTCCCTCGCTCCTCGGCACAGGGAGCTGAGAAAGGCCAGTCCACCCCTCCTGCGTGGGTATATGTTTTTGGGGACAGACAGATTTTACGCCTGGCGTCTGTACAAAAAGGCTATAAGAAATCAAGCAGTGAGACGACACAGCAGTAGAGACAAAAAAAATACATAAAAAATACAAAAACAAACATCCCAGCTCATCCTCCTTCTAGCCCCTCTTTTCATTCAGATGAAGATGAACAAAATTATATTTATAAGGAGGGCTGAGACAACTAAACAATTGTATATGTTTCCGTGCCCATGATGCTGTGCTTGCTATAATGTGTTATTTAACTACGATACATAAAATCATAATTAACAAAAAATAAAATAATGCTGCCAAAAGGGTATACCATTACAATCCTCAGTCACTGTAGATAAAAATGTTGATAAAATAATGAATTATTTGTAATGTGCAATTTAAAAAACAAACATATTTTGTCTTGGGACAGCTAAAACCAAGATGCCTAAAGGAGACAGTTATATTATGTACTTGACCCTGTGAATGTATTGTTTTTATAAAGAAAATGGGATACTACGATAAAGTATGTCCGTGTACTAACAAGCCAGTAAATGCACTGTGATTATGGAGGAATTATGGGTAAAAGTGGTTAAGGAGCGCACAGTGTCCCTGCAATTCTAACCGCCTAACGGGTTGAATCTTTTCATCTGTTCCTCAGACTTCCTATCACCCTCGAATAATCTGTTTACCAGGGATTCCATACACTCTGCGCTCCTCACACACACAAAAAGGGAACTGGGAAAACTAGGGCCCTGAAAACAGGCCAAGCTAGACTGTTTGAGATCCCTGCACCCTTTGCATATTAAAAACGCCACTGTGTCAATGACACTGTTCTGTCATGAGTGGCTCGCCGACGCTCAAACTTTATTGGTGCATTTATTCAAATGACAACAGCATATTAAACTTCCATTAAGAGGGTTCACGGGGTGTTTTTCACACGAGATGAATGTGGCCCCCCTCGCGCCGGTTCTCAGTATTTCTCTGTCGGCCCGGGTTACAGACCCATGCCAGAACATTGGAGGAACACAGTTCTGTTCTTCTTCCAGAAGTCTGCAGTTCAATTTGTTTATCGGCCAAGGAAAAGAGCAGATCTTCTTTCCTGTAAAACTCATAGTTCTTTTTAAACAACTTTTAATGTCCGCCACTTTTCCTTCATCACCCTATATCTGAGAGGCAAACACTCTTGGCCAAAGCATGACGTACCCAGACTTAAAGGATCCACATGACCGTGTGGTCCCATCCACACTCTCTCTGTGTCTGGGCACAGGGACAGAGACAGTATGAGACAGAATGTTGCAGCAGCAGAATCAGAGAACATAGGACCAACGCCCATCCACAACCCCCAAACCTTCCCAGGCCTGCCTTCATAATAGACAAAGACAAAGACGCAAAGGGCTGGCTGTATTTTTGGGGGAAATACAATTCTGTGTCACATTTGGCAACTTCATATTCATTCGAAAAATCTGATAATACCATTATCTCCTTTTAAAGCTCAGGATATTGTGCAAATCATATTAAATCTGTACGATAGATAAGGTTGACAGGGTGTTAAGTCTTAAGTCTCTGTCGGTCTCCAAGGCTCTCACTCTCTTTGTTTGGTTTGGTTAAATCATTCTCTCTGTTCTCTGCCGTGGTCTGCGAGATGGAGAGTCTGGGAGTTGGAGATGGGCTCGTTGTCCCGGCGGGTAAGCGCCAGAGTTCACCGCACCGTGGAGCTGGCATAGGTCAGCGACCCAACAATGCACATCCCTGGACAAGATCTCTCCTAGCATGGTGGACAGATTAGGGGTGCACTCAGAAACATATTTTTATCATAACAGAGCAGTAATGAGAGCCGTATGAGAGGGAGCACGCTCCAAACATGACTAATACTGGAACAGCGGCGATTCATCAGATTGACAAATATGGAACACACCGCACAAAAACATGAACTTTTCCCATCGCGCAGTGACCTGAGCTGGGCCTTGGCAGGGCCTGGCTGGCTGAGCCGTGCTTTATTCAACATCTGATCAAAGACGAGCTCAGCCCGTTCTTCCTCCACATCCCTGAACCATTATCATCAGCAGCATCAGGAATTACCTCAGGACAACCAGTCCTGGGTGACTGACTCTTACAGGTTAAATGCAATTGCATCACGTTGGGTGAACAGCCAGGTATTTGTCTACAATACTTTTGATAAGGGGCCTTGCAGCTGTGGAGCGGCAGAGTAAGCTGCTTTGATCAGTAATAGCTAGCCCTCACTGCTCCGCCCATAAGGCCTAAGTCTATAATTGGACAAAAGCACTACTGCAGAGGAGGATAGGAGTCTCCTGTCACTCATACTGCAGGGGAAAAACCAGCAGCTGGCGACGGTGACATCAGTGGGCAGGAGAACTGTAGCACACCGACGGCTCAGATGGACTGATAAGGCCTGGACTCTGATAGCTTCCGAAAGACACAGACACCCTGGGATAGGGAGCTAAGAATAAAGCAGTAACGTTGCCACGCCAAAGGTTAAAATGGAACCACTCACTGTTCCCTCTCTCTTCCCTACACTCAGTGAACTTTTAACCCCATCTCCTTCAGAGGCTCTACTGGTTCATGCTTTTTAAGATGGTACTTTTCATTCTTGCAGTGTACAGTGGAGGGAGTGTGGGCTGCTGTTGAGGTGTTACGGTAGTGAAGCTTATGGGCAGGAGAACCAGGTGGAGCCTATGGCTGTCCGCCGACAGTTCTATGCCGTCTCTGTAGAAGTGAGGAGGCCTGGAAGGCTTGTGCATTTGCCAAAACACTTTCTATTCTCTGACATGAGTGTGGACAAAGATGCGGGGAAACAACGATTCCAACAAAAGGTAACAAAAAGCAATGATTTATGATGTAATACCACCCTGTACAGAGGCACAAAGCCAACCCACTGGGCAAAAAACGGTTGAATGGACGTTGTTTCCACATCATTTAACCAAAATATTCTATGTGATGACGCTGAATCAATGTGGAAAACTGATTTAATTGGCAAAAAGTAATCAATGTAAGGGAATTTCCTATTTTACCCATCTTTTAACCTAAATCCAATGACACTGTGGGAAAAAAATTACGTTGAATTCACATTAGTTGACAACTCAACCAAATGTAAATCAAAACTAGACGTTGAACTGACGTCTGTGGCCAGTGGGAAGTGAGAGAATACTATATTTAATTTAGCTGAACTGCAGCAACCATTTAAGTTTCAGAAAATAAATGAATCTTGACATATGTAAACACACACACACACACACACACACACACACACACACACACACACACACACACACACACACACACACACACACACACACACACACACACACACACACACACACACACACACACACACACACAGAAGGGTAAAACAGTATCGGGATGACTGGTGAATACTGGCACAGGGTAAAAGAGCTAAGCTCTAAGGGGCGGCTTCACAGGGAGCTAATCTGAGCCTGGGTTAGCAGCAGCACATTGTGAAACAGGAAGACGAGCTCACAGAGGCCCAGCTAACTGACGCTGAGTTACACACTGTGCTGAAAAGAACACGGCATGGGGTACTCTGTCACAGAGGCCTGCAGCACCATGGTGCCAAGAAGTAGAATTAGGGCTCTGTAACTGTACGCTTGCCTGGTGTAAGACAATACGTTTCTTTAGCCCTATACTAATGGATAACCAACGCAGGAGAGGGTTCCACGTACGTGAGGGTTCCATCAGCCCATACGTGAGTCAATCAACTAACTGCACCCACAGAATACCTGACAACACTTTTCACTTGAGTGTTTCATTGCTAACCGACAATAGGAAACACAGAAAATAAATGGAAGATTCATTTCAGCACGATCACAGTGGACTGTTCAGTTATAGAAAAAGATGAACGCCAAAAGCAAAATCTTCAAACAGCAAATTGTTTGTCAGACATAAATTGCAAGGTTACTTCATAACCATGAAAAATGTGCTATGTCAAGACTCAAAACTATTTCATGCAGTCGTTATTGCTTTTCTCATGATCAAAGTCATGGAATAGAAAAATATAAATTAAATTGTGTAATCAGAGACAGATTCAAATATATTATTGAAAAATATATATTATTATTACTATTATTATTTAAGATAATTTACAAAACAAAGTGTGGCATTATTTTAGTGATACCCAAGACAAACTATCTAAACAGCTAATATATAATAAATGATAAATTCATCTTTAAAATTCCGCGGAACATTTGACCTCCGACATGGGGGGCTCTGTGTATCCACCAGACTAAGAGAAACGTAAAATTCAATATATACTTTACATTTCCTTGACACCGGGGTCTCCTCTATTTCAACATTACATTTTCCATTCCAAAGTAAGTATCCACATGTTCCATACAAGTAACTGATGAAAAAGGACTGCTTATAGAGTATCATATAAAGTTTGTTGAGGAAACACCTGTGTTGAATTTGGACGAATAAAAAAGTGAATAAACATACTAAACCAAACTGACGATCTAATATAGAGAAGGGCTGTCTCTGTACGCAGTGTGCATGTGTGTGTGTGTGTGTGTTTGTTTGCATTAGTGTATGGAAGTCTCTGTGTATAAGCTATAAGAGTGTGTGAGAGAGTGTACGTGTATTGAGAGAGCGGGAGCGAGTGTGTGTTGGCGAAGCGACCGAAGCAGGGCTGACTGTGAGGTGGGCTGCGGTTCCAGAGAGAGTAGAGCGCGGGAGGCTGAGGCTGGAGACGGGGCGACTCTCCCTGCCTCAGTCGCCTGCATCCCAAACAACCTGGGACTGGGCCAGCTGTCACCACGCTCTTCAGCCCAGAGACACACAACAGACTGCTACTGACACACCACACACATACACACCCACTGCACACACCCCGCACAAACACACCACACACACACACACCACACACACACACACACACACACACACACACACACACACACACACACACACACACACACACACACATCACACACACACACACACACCGCACATGCACCGCACACACACACCACACACTCTGGATCCAGCATCACTACTCTGGACGGTTCTGACTTAGAATATGTGGACAACTACAAATACCTAGGTGTCTGGTTAGACTGTAAACTCTCCTTCCAGTCTCACATTAAGCATCTCCAATCCAAAATTAAATCTAGAATCGGCTTCCTATTTCGCAACAAAGCATCCTTCACTCATGCTGCCAAACATACCCTCGTAAAACTGACCATCCTACCGATCCTTGACTTCGGCGATGTAATTTACAAAATAGCCTCCAACATGCTACTCAGCAAATTGGATGCAGTCTATCACAGTGTAATCCGTTGCCAAACCCACTGGCTCCAGGTCATCTATAAGTCTCTGCTAGGTAAAGCTCCGCCTTATCTCAGTTCACTGGTCACCATAACAGCACCCACCCATAGCACGCACTCCAGCAGGTATATTTCACTGGTCACCCCCAAAGCCAATTCCTCCTTCGGCCGCCTTTCTTTCCAGTTCTCTGCTGCCAATGACTGGAACGAACTGCAAAAATCACTGAAGCTGGAGACTCATATCTCCCTCACTAGCTTTAAGCACCAGCTGTCAGAGCAAATCAAATCAAATTTTATTTGTCACATACACATGGTTAGCAGATGTTAATGCGAGTGTAGCAAAATGCTTGTGCTTCTAGTTCCGACAATGCAGTAATAACCAACGAGTAATCTAACCTAGCAATCACAGATCACTGCACCTGCACATAGCTCATCTGTAAATAGCCCATCCAACTACCTCATGCCCATACTGTTAATTTTTATTTTTTATTTTGCTCCTTTGCATCCCAGTATCTCTACTTGCACACTCATCTTCTGTACATCTATCACTCCAGTGTTCAATTGCTATATTGTAATTATTTTGCCACTATGGCCTATTTATTGCCTTACCTCCCTTATCCTACCTCATTTGCACACATTGTATATATACCTTTTCTATTGTATTATTGACTGTATGTTTGTTTATTCCATGTGCAACTCTGTGTTGTTGTTTGTGTCGCACTGCTTTGCTTTATCTTGGCCAGGTCGCAGTTGTAAATGAGAACTTGTTCTCAACTAGCCTACCTGGTTAAATAAAGGTGAAATAAATAAAAAATAAAATTTAAAAAACACACACCACACACACACACACACACACACACACACACACACACACAAAACAGCCTTAAAGACACTCATTTATAGCTAGACAATTACTGTGTACATTAGCACACGCAGAGACAAACACATTTGCAGATGTGTTTGTTTACAGACATCACACCCCTAAACATGCATATTTGAATTCAGACAAATTTGCACACAAGCACCTGAACAAATTTACCAGCACAGACTTTATCTCTGGATAAGCACACATTTAAAGACACATACACAACTCAAAAACAACACACAAACTTTGACACCAGTGTGTCAGTGGTGTCAAATGTGTTCTGTAATGTGTTGTATTATAATTGTAATGTTGATAAGGCGTTACACATGGAGGCGATTCTCTTTATTTATCACAGGCTAGCATTTGGTCTGGTGGTGCACGGGGAGGAGCAGGGTTTGGCAAGGCTCAGGGTGTGGCTGCAAAAGGCCTTACAAACTGACCTGTGTGTGTGTGTGTGTGTGTGTGTGTGTGTGTGTGTGTGTGTGTGTGTGTGTGTGTGTGTGTGTGTGTGTGTGTGTGTGTGTGTGTGTGTGTGTGTGTGTGTGTGTGTGTGTGTGTGTGAAAAAGACAGAGAAAGCTGTAAGGCGTTCACCAACTGACCTGGTGAGTGGACGAAGTAGGCCAGGTAGAGGTCGAGCTCCTTGACGGACACGCCGATGTGGTGGGGCTGGACGCACAGGCCGTGGTTGGAGCACTGGGGCGACTTGACCAGCCGCTCTCCGTCCGTGCTCTCCATAGGGCTGCCCTTGAACAGGATGACCATCACCAGGTCCAGCCGCCACACCTTGTCGGCCTGGCGGAGACAGTCGATACGGCGGATCTTGCCCTTCTGGTCGGGGTTGGAGAGAACACAACAGGGGGGCTTCTTGCCTGTGATGGTGAGCACAAAGTCCTCACGGAACTCGGGCCGGATGTCCTTTCGGAGCTTGGCCAGCAGCCGCGACGCCCACTTCTGCTTGATCTCAGGCTTCTCACCCAGCAGCTCGTCCTTCACTGCTCGTTCTTCATCCTTTGTCATCCTCTTCTCGTGCTTCTTGAAGTACTTGCGTTTGCGGGCCTGCAGGTTGAACCAGGTGTAGGAGAAGGCACGGACATGGGGGAGAAGGGCCTCGATGAAGGGATGAAATTCATCCTAACAGAGGGAGAGAGAGACAGAGAGAGAGGGTGCTCTGTTATTCTCATGCTGTATGGTGTCATGCAAGCAGCTGAAGATCAGTTATTGAAGATAGAAGAGCGATGAGGCAATTTACTGACATTTTTCCCAAAAATAATTCCTGTTTTGATAGAATGTAAATGCACTGCCAATAGAGGGGATACAGTTCAGAAACAACTTACTTAGACATGGATAGCATTACCAACAATACCACTAACTGACATAATAATGATAATAATAATAATAATCATAATAATCATAATAATCATAATAATCATAATAATCATAATAATCATAATAATCATAATAATCATAATAATCATATCCAAAATGTAATAATACTGTAGGTACATACATACAATTACATTGCAAATAGTAAATTACTGGTCCTGTCCTTCTTACAAAAAAATATAATCTGAAAGCACATTTAAAAAGTATATTAAACTGTAATAACAGATTAATTGAAATTTAAAAGACAAACGAGATAAAAAAAATTCAAGCCAAAGCAAACACTTTTTTTTTTACATCCACTGTAAAGGAGAAGTTATTCAGCTATACTATAATACCTTCATTACACATCGCTCAGCGACAATGCCTAGATCTCGCCATAGTGTTCCTGTGCCAGGGTTGCCACACACCGGTCGTTCACCGCCAATCTTAGCCGCCACAAGACCACTGTTAAAATGTGCTGCTAAAAGATCTGCCATACCATTTCCTATCTCTCCTGCTGCCATGCAAAAGAAGTCTAACCAGACTCACATTTCAACAACAAACTGAAAGCGGACAGAAATCACCACAAAAACACACTGCAATAGGAAGACAGACGGTCTGGTAGTTACCATTTTGCACTCTCATCATAAATTTGGCACAACGTTCAAAATGAAAAAGATTTCTCCAACACCACTTTTTTTCTCGCACTCACAAATGTACAGCAAGTGCTGGTTTGACAGGGTGTAAAAAACGTGCAGATGAAAAAACGTGGGTAAAAAAGATAATTAGCAGAAGATCTCGGGAATCTCCAGTTGCCCACAGTAAGCAGTGGAACAAAGTTAAACAAAACAAGATACCCCCCCGGGTGTTCTGGGGGTCACAGCGTAATGCCGCAAAGGATCACTGGTTAAATCTGGGACGGAAAGACAAAATACCCAAATTTAAAGAGAAGAAAACTAATATTGAGAAATAATGGAAATATGGTAAAAATAGAAATGGTGAATGGTATTTAAGAACAAAAATTATCTAAATATAACAACTGGAATAGACACACTTAAAATAAACACTCTTCTTTTGCGCTTCCCCCCCAAAAAAGGAGGAAATAAAGCAAAAAAAATCCTTGGCAAAGCGTAATTGGTAGTGGTGTTTGCTCAGATCTGTGGGCCCCACGTACGACTCAGAGAGACACACACACAGGCGGGGTGGCTGGGGAGTGCAGAGCACAGAATAGGAAAAAAAGGAGAGAACCGAATCAATGTTGGACAAGCGCGTACGACCGCTGGCAAAGCCGAGTGCTGCTTCTTTTTTCCCCTTTTCTTTCCAATTCTCTCTCTTTCTCTCTCTGTTTCTCTCTCGCCGTCTCTCATCCTCTCCGCGTTCTTTCCCTAACCATTGCTTGAGCCTTTGCCAACACGAGTAGGGCCCACCTATTTGGCAACAAGATGCCCGTAGCCCAGCCAATGCGTTAGCTTCAAGAGCTGAAAGGGAGGGAAAGGAGAAAGGAGGGGGGGTTAGTGGCAAAGAGAGGGAGAGAGCCGGAGAGAGAATGAGAGAGGCAGAGCGAGAGAGAAAGAGTGTACGTAGTCCTGTCCGTAGTCCTGTCCGACAGTGCACAATTTGCCAAATCAACAAGTTCCTATCTGACACATAAGCAAAGTTCAGGAGACATGTATTTCTCGCACACCAATCCTTGCTACTCTCAGTCTGCTTCCATCTCCAGTATGGCCGCCATTGCCTCATCTCACTACCCCCACCCTCTCTTTTTGCTTCCGTAACGCCACCTTGGCACAGGATGGCAAGAGAAATCACACAGCTCCAAAATCCCACCAGACCCCACAACCAGCAGCTGGTCTTGGATTTACCACAGGAACAAAGAGTGGGAAACAAACACACCCTTTTTCCCACCCTGAGAGAAGATGCATCAATGTATCGCTGGGTGCTTTAAAACCAAAGCATATACAGTACACTGCATGTCTATTACGGAGGGTAAAGGAGGAACACCAACATATCGAATAGGCAAACGAGAAATACAATGGTGGGAAATGGGTACTGTTCCGGTACAACTGTAGCTATGGTGTATTCAGCCCAATCTCATCAACACCAGTCCAAAAACAGGAGAGTCTGCAGATAAATCATTGAGCTTTATTTCTCAAAAGCCTCCAATGGCTGTGTCGTCCATGTTTGTGACTAATAATGAGTGCCTTGCCTCCATGATGCATCTCTTTCTTCTACAACTGCAGGACAGTTTGCAGAGGCATCTGTAACGGTCTGAATAAGTGGACGTCTTATTGTTCTTTGG
The DNA here is from genome assembly GCF_045679555.1 of Salvelinus alpinus. NCBI lineage: Eukaryota > Metazoa > Chordata > Actinopteri > Salmoniformes > Salmonidae > Salvelinus > Salvelinus alpinus. The sequence continues at coordinate 14,359,933 of NC_092121.1, forward strand.
GTTGGGTTTGCAGGGTTTGTAATTGCCGTAAAATGGAAGAAGGTCTCAATTTCTGGTCCACCATTTGCAACAAAGATGATATAAAACACATTTGTATTAGTGCACGCTCACTCTGTACTAACAATATAAGCTAATCTCTGGTTAATATGCTGCAGTATCATGAACTATTTCTACTTAATCTTAGAACGATGAAGACAGCAGCACATCAGCATTTAGTAGTTGGCTTCAAGATGGTCTGGCTCACACCCATCAACTTTCACAATGCACAATAAAGGACAATATATCCCTGGGTTTCTGTTCAATTTCTGTTACTTTCTCTAATACCCATTGTCGGAGAACACGATGAGCATCTAACAAAAGACAGACAAAACTGACATTAAAATAAGAGGAACATCTCAATTGAAAATACACATACTTTATAGGGTGAGTATGTGTGAGTCTGTGTGTGAGTCTGTGTGCGAGAGAGAGACAGAGAGAGAAAGAGAGAGAGAGAGAGAGAGAGAGAGAGAGAGAGAGAGAGAGAGAGAGAGAGAGGGACAGTGAGAGAGTGCTGAGCAAATATACCTGTAAACGTGCATAAAATACAAAGACTCACACACACAAAAATAACAGGATATTGATACAGGGAGAACATAAGATGAGACACTATCTGGAAATCAAGACAATAACAGTTTCGGCCTTCATGAAAGAAAGGAGTGGTTTCCAGTACAGGGACCTACGCAAAGTAGACTATCTGTGTGGTTAAGAATTTATAGATGCTACCACTGTGCAACGCTTTGCGGTTCAAAGTCCTTGCAAGTGCACTTTTCTTGTTAAAACCATAATCATCCTGTGAAGCACTACAGCAGATACAATTTAATCATGCAAATATCCCACATTCAAAACTGTGATGTGGTTTTAAAGCCGTTTTTATCTCAATATTATATAATTTCTGAGTAACAATTAAGTACATTACTGTGATTGTTTTCAATTAAAATGGTTAAAAAAATAACAATAAATTGCTTCTTAGCAAAGAGCAATTTCTCATGCAAGAATTTTGCTAGGACTGTCTGGGAGTGGTCTGAAAAACTGAAAACTAGCTGTTATTGGCAGCGAGGTTTGGAAATGTCTTCACACTGGGCACACACTGATTGAATCAACATTGTTGCCATTCCATTTGAATGAAATTATGTTGAACCAATGTGGAATAGATGTTGAATTGACGTCTGTGCCTAGTGGGTTTGTTATTGGTCTATTAACTAATTTACCGCCAGGTGATGTCACATTGCAGGCCAAAACTCCATTCCACCAAAACAGGCTGAAATTTCAGGCGGTCTTTTCAAACATCTCTTACACTTAAAAGGGCAATATCATTATTTTCACAATTTAACAGTATTATTCCACATAGTGTGGAAATATATATAAAACACAGATTTTTTTTTTTACTGCACTTGTCCTTTAAGGTGTACAACCTTCATTGTCAGCAGTGCTCTGTTTCAATGATGATCTCCTACCTACCCACACACAACAACAAATAAACCCTCAGTAATTAGCTATATTCCTTTTCTACATATCTTCCGTATCTCCATTTCTTGTTTTGTTATTCAATAATCAATTATGTCAGCTAGCCACTGCTCCCAATGCATTTCTCTCTTTAGTAGCGGAATTTTGAAAACTGCAGCCTACCTCACCTCTCTATAAAAAATAAGCAAGTCCTATTTTCAGCCTCTTAATAGAGTAGGCAGCGCAAATCTGTGTTGGTGATTTATGGTATATCATCAAAATAAATCAATCACAGCACGTACGGGGCCCACATGGGTAACTGGGGGGCCCTGACTTGATTGGGTAACTGATGAATAAAACAATTACAAATAAAATGCATATTAAATAAATGTGACTGGTCAAGTGTGTGATTCAGGGGCTGGGTCCACTCTCAATATTCAAAATAAACCAGAGAGCATAACTTAGCCACAGAGGATCAATAGTTTCAAAAAAAAACAAAACTGTGGATTAAGTGTTATCACAAGCGCATACAGGTAACTGCCAAAATAAAGGAAACACCAACATAATGTGTCTTAAAAGGGTGTTAGGCCACCAAGAGTTGCCAAAACAGCTTCAATGCGCCTTGGCATAGATTCTACAAGTGGACTGAAGCCATGCCAGGAAAATGCACCCCACACCATAACATATACTTTGTATCCCTCAATTACTCAAGTGTTTCCATTATTTTGGCAGTTATCTGTATGCCTACAATCGGGAAGTCCGCAGTTTGTGCAGCATGCGTGTCAAATATGCAGCTTGCTGCATTGTGGCCATAGACATAGAAGGGTTTCGGAACCTCTTACTCTGGCAATTTGACCGTTAAACTCATGAATACATTAGCAATGGCTGCCAGTCCTGATTTGAATGAGAACAGCCATATATGGATTATATTTCTATGGTTGGTTACGGCTGTGGGTTTGCCTTTTGCACATTTCAAAATACAATCGCAGGAAACATTTTCAGTTTGGAAAACAAATACCTACTGCTGAAAAGAGAATACCACTCTCAACAACTCCCAGTGTTTTGCGACCAGCAGCACTGTTTTTCAAAGTAGTACATCTTGAGATAGGCTATTGCTACGACCATTACCGCGACTAGCCTATGGCTTCATTTTCATCATTAGGTGAGTCAGTGTGCCACTGGAAATGTTATTTAGTAGCTTACTGTAGCCTATAACATATATATATATATACACACTACCATTCAAAAGTTTGGGGTCACTTAGAAATGTCCTTGTTTTTGAAAGAAAGGCACATTTTTTGTCCATTAAAATAACATCAAATTGATCAGGAATACAGTGTAGACATTGTTCATGTTGTAAATGACTATTGTTGTCACGCCCTGACCATAGAGAGCTGTATATTCTCTATGTTGGTTGGGGCGTGATAGTGACTAGGGTGGGTCATCTAGGTGATTAATGGTTTATGTTGGCCTGGTATGCTTCCCAATCAGAGACAGCTGTTTATCGTTGTCTCTGATTGGGGATCATATTTAGGCAGCCATTTCCCCTTTGGGTTTTGTGAGATCTGTCTACAGCTAGTTGCCTGTGTGGAAGCAGGAGGAGGCAGCGAAGGAGGATCAACGACGACTCCGGGAGTCGCAACCACGACGGTGGCCCGAAAGGCAGTCCCAAAAATGTTTGGGGGGGGGGGGCATACAGAGTGGTCGGGCGTAGCCAAGGGGTGAACCAGAGCCAGTCAGGGAGTCGAGTGAGGAGCTCGACGCAAGATTCCGGAGAAAGGTGCTGACGTTGAGCGCGCTGCAGAGCGGGCGTGCTGAGGAGCGGGACACCAGTCCGGTGCCACCTGTACCGGTCCCACACATCAGGTCTCCAGTGCGCCTCCACAGTCCGGTACGTCCTGTGCCTCTTCCCCGCACTCGCCCTGAGGTGCGTGTCATCAGCCCGGTGCCACCTGTTCCGGTCCCACGCATCAGGTCTCCAGTGCGCCTCCACAATCCAGTACGTCCTGTGCCTCTTCCCCGCACTCGCCCTGAGGTACGTGTCATCAGCCCGGTGCCACCTGTACCGGACCCACACATCAGGCCTCCACAGTCCAGAGCTTCCGGCCTCCACAGTCCACAGTCCAGAGCTTCCAGCGTCAGTCCCCAGTCCAGAGCTTCCTGCGACAGTCCCCAGTCCAGAGCTTCCGGCGACAGTTCCCAGTCCAGTTTCCCCTTTGTGTTTTGTGGGATCTTGTCTACAGTTAGTTGCCTGTGTGCACACCAGTAGCATCACGTTTCATTTGTGCTTTATTGTTTTGTTTGGTGAGTTTCAATTTATTAAATACGTTGAACTCTACGCACACTGCGCCTTGGTCTACTCATTATGACGAACGTGACAATTGTAGCTGGTTTCTTGGCAATCTTGGCTTCCGTTTCTTGGCAATCTCTCGCATGGAATAGCCTTCACTTCTTAGAACAAGAATAGACTGACGAGTTTCAGAAGAAAGTTCTTTATTTCTGGCCATTTTGAGCCTGTAATCGAAGCCACAAATGCTGATGCTGCAGATACTCAACAAGTCTAAAGAAGGCCACTATTATTGCTTCTTTAATCAGCACAACAGGTTTCCGCTGTGCTAACATAATTGCAAAAGGGTTTTCTAATGATCAATTAGCCTTTTAAAATTATAAACTTGGATTAGCTAACACAACGTGCCATTGGAACACAGGAGGGATGGTTGCTGATAACGGGCCTCTGTACGCCTATGTAGATATTCCATAAAAAATCTGCTGTTTCCAGCTACAATAGTCATTTACAACATTAACAATGTCTACACTGTATTTCTGATCAATTTGATGTTATTTTAATGGACAAAAAATGTGCTTTTCTTTCAAAAACAAAAACATTTCTAAGTGACCCCAAACTTTTGAACGGTAGTGTATATACAGTGGGGAGAACAAGTATTTGATACACTGCCGATTGTGCAGGTTTTCCTACTTACAAAGCATGTAGAGGTCTGTAATTTGTATCATAGGTACACTTCAACTGTGAGAGACAGAATCTAAAACAGAAATCCAGAAAATCACATTGTATGATTTGTAAGTAATTAATTTGCATTTTATTGCATGACATAAGTATTTGATACATCAGAAAAGCAGAACTTAATATTTGGTACAGAAACCTTTGTTTGCAATTACAGAGATCATACGTTTCCTGTAGTTCTTGACCAGGTTTGCACACACTGCAGCAGGGATTTTGGCCCACTCCTCCATACAGACCTTCTCCAGATCCTTCAGGTTTCGGGGCTGTCGCTGGGCAATACGGACTTTCAGCTCCCTCCAAAGATTTTCTATTGGGTTCAGGTCTGGAGACTGGCTAGGCCACTCCAGGACCTTGAGATGCTTCTTACGGAGCCACTCCTTAGTTGCCCCGGCTGTGTCTTTCAGGTCGTTGTCATGCTGGAAGACCCAGCCACGACCCATCTTCAATGCTCTTACTGAGGGAAGGAGGTTGTTGGCCAAGATCTCGTGATACATGGCCCCATCCATCCTCCCCTCAATACGGTGCAGTCATCCTGTCCCCTTTGCAGAAAAGCATCCCCAAAAAATGATGTTTACACCTCCATGCTTCACGGTTGGGATGGTGTTCTTGGGGTTGTACTCATCCTTCTTCTTCCTCCAAACATGGCGAGTGGAGTTTAGACCAAAAAGCTCTATTTTTGTCTCATCAGACCACATGACCTTCTCCCATTCCTCCTCTGGATCATCCAGATGGTCATTGGCAAACTTCAGACGGGCCTGGACATGCGCTGGCTTGAGCAGGGGGACCTTGCGTGCGCTGCAGGATTTTAATCCATGACGGCGTAGTGTGTTACTAATGGTTTTCTTTGAGACTGTGGTCCCAGCTCTCTTCAGGTCATTGACCAGGTACTGCCGTGTAGTTCTGGGCTGATCCCTCACCTTCCTCATGATCATTGATGCCCCATGAGGTGAGATCTTGCATGGAGCCCCAGGCCGAGGGTGATTGACCGTCATCTTGAACTTCTTCCATTTTCTAATAATTGCGCCAACAGTTGTTGCCTTCTCACCAAGCTGCTTGCCTATTGTCCTGTAGCCCATCCCAGCCTTGTGCAGGTCTACAATTGTATCCCTGATGTCCTTACACAGCTCTCTGGTCTTGGCCATTGTGGAGAGGTTGGAGTCTGTTTGATTGAGTGTGTGGACAGGTGTCTTTTATACAGGTAACGAGTTCAAACAGGTGCAGTTAATACAGGTAATGAGTGGAGAACAGGAGGGCTTCTTAAAGAAAACCTAACAGGTCTGTGAGAGCCGGAATTCTTACTGGTTGGTAGGTGATCAAATACTTATGTCATGCAATAAAATGCAAATGAATTACTTAAAAATCATACAATGTAATTTTCTGGATTTTTGTTTTAGATTCCGTCTCTCACTGTTGAAGTGTACCTATGATAAAAATTACAGACCTCTACATGCTTTGTAAGTAGGAAAACCTGCAAAATCGGCAGTGTATCAAATACTTGTTCTCCCCACTGTATATCTATGTATATATCCTCCAAATATTGTACAATCTGTTGTTGAAATTACCACAACACAAAAACCACATCACTGGTTAGAGGCCAACCTGCAGAACACAGTCAGCTACAGTTTGGAATGTTGTATTTTGATTCGGGGGTCCCCAAAACATAAAGAGAAATGCAACACTGTTTTGTCAATCACTCATTGATTATCACATTGAAATCAATTGTGTGAGAGGGGGGATATGAGGTTGCACGCAGCGGTTGGAACCGGTTCAGGGACAAGAACCTTAAACTGGAAAATAACAAAATATATCGAGGAACAGAATCAGAACTGTGAACGAAAGTGATATATACTGTTCCAAAACAGTACCGTTATTGCATAGGAACCGGTTAATAACGTTATTTTATTATTTTATAGAAGCTGCTCCTCCATAGGTATAATTATGTGAGCCTAATTCAGATAATGCACGTCATAACAACAAGATGCCCAACGCTTCAAGTCAAGCCTCCCCATCCACCCACTCTCGCTCTCTCCCCACCTGCAAAATTTCAGTTGCATCTCGCGCCCTACACATCTCGTGTCTGTCCAATGCATGTAAATACTTTCCCCGCTCCATAGCAAACTGCTCTATCCGCACTGATTGGTGAAGTACTTTAATGTTGAGGTAAATGTTAAAAAAAAACTACGATTTCAGAGGTTTAAAAAGGGACAGAAAGGAACCGTATAAACCATTACGTCAGCTTGTATAATGTAGTAACACATACTGTCCACATCATAGAAAGTAGCGTCATATACAGTTGAAGTCGGAAGTTTACATACTTAGGTTGGCGTCAATAAAACTAGTTTTTCAACCACTCCACACATTTCTTGTTAACAAACTATAGTTTTGGCAAGTCGGTTAGGGCATCTACTTTGTGCATGACACAAGTCATTTTTCCAACAATTGTTTACAGGCGGATTATTTCACTTATAATTCACTATATCACAATTCCAGTGGGTCAGAAGTTTACATACACTAAGATGACTATGCCTTTAAACAGCTTGGAAAATTCCAGAAAATTATGTCATGGCTTTAGAAGCTTCTGATAGGCTAATTGACATAATTTGAGTCAAATAGAGGTGTACCTGTGGATGTATTTCAAGGACTACCTTCAAACTCAGTGCCTCTTTAGCCAAAACCTCAGAAAAAAAATTGTAGACCTCCACAAGTCTGGTTCTTCCTTGGGAGCAATTTCCAAACGCCTGAAGGTACCACATTCATCTGTACAAACAATAGCACGCAAGTATAAACACCTTGGGACTACGCAGCCGTCATACCGCTGAGGAAGTAGACGCATTCTGTCTCCTAGAGATGAACGTACTTTGATGCGAAAAGTGCAAATCAATCCCAGAACAACAGCAAAGGACCTTGTGATGATGCTGAAGGAAACAGGTACAAAAGTATCTATATCCACAGTAAAACGAGTCCTATATCAACATAACCTGAAAGGCCGCTCAGCAAGGAAGAAGCGACTGCTCCAAAACTGCCATAAAAAAGCCAGACAACGGTTTGCAACTGCACATGGGAACAAAGATTGTACTTTTTGGAGAAATGTCCTCTGGTCTGATGAAACATAAATAGAACCGTTTGGCCATAATGACCATCGTTATGTTTGGAGGAAAAAGTGGGAGGCTTGCAAGCCAAAGAACACCATCCCAACCGTGAAGCACGGGGGTGGCAGCATCATGTTGTGGGGTTGCTTTGCTGCAGGAGGAACTGGTACACTTCACAAAATAGATGGCATCATGAGGATGGAAAATTATGTGGATATATTGAAGCAACATCTCAAGACATTAGTCAGGAAGTTAAAGCTTGGTCGCAAATGGGTCTTCCAAATGGACAATGACCCTAAGCATACTTCCAAAGTTGTGGCAAAATGGCTTAAGGACAACAAAGTCAAGGTATTAGAGTGGCCATCACAAAGCCCTGACCTCAATCCTATATCAAATTTGTGGGCGGAACTGAAAAAGCGTGTGCGAGCAAGGAGGCCTACAAACCTGACTCAGTTACACCAGCTCTGTTAGGAGGAATGGGCCAAAATTCACCCAACTTGTGGAAGGCTACCCAAAATGTTTGACCCAAGTTAAACAATTTAAAGGCAATGCTACCAAATAAAATCAAATTTTATTTGTCACATACACATGGTTAGCAGATGTTAATTCGAGTGTAGCGAAATGCTTGTGCTTCTAGTTCCGACCATGCAGTAATATCTAACAAGTATTCTAACCTAACAATTTCACAACAACTACCTTATACACACAAGTGTAAAAGAATATGTACATAAAAATATATGAATCAGTGATGGCCGAACCGCATAGGCAAGATGCAGTAGATGGTATACAGTAGAGTATATACATATGAGATGAGTAATGTAGGGTGTGTAAACATTATATAAAGTGGCATTGTTTAACCTGTTTGGGATAGGGGGCAGCATTTTCACTTTTGGATGAAATGCTTGCCCAGAGTAAACTGCCTGCTACTTTGTCCCAGATGCTAATATATGCATATTATTAGTAGTATTGGATATAAAACACTCTGAAGTATCTAAAACTGTTTGAATGATGTCTGTGAGTATAACAGAACTCATATGGCAGGCAAAAACCTGAGAAAAATCCAACCAGGATGTAACGGCTTTCGTCGGTGGAAGGAGAGGAGGACCAATGCGCAGCGTGGTACGTATCCATATTTATTTGAATACTTTTCAATATGAACAAAAACAATAAACAGACGAAAAACCAACTAAGCTTACAGTCCCGAACTAGTGAACACAGACAAAACAGGAACACACGAACAGGAACAATCACCCACAAAACACACTACAAAACAGGCTACCTAAATATGGTTCCCAATCAGAGACAACGCAAAACACCTGTCTCTGATTGAGAACCATATCAGGCCAAACACAGAAATAGACAAACCAGACATACAACATAGAATGCCCACACAGATCACACCCTGACCAACCAAAACATAAAACATACAAAGCAAACTATGGTCAGGGTGTGACACAGGAAGTGGGAAATCTGAGGTTTGTAGTTTTTCAAAGCTTGGCCTACCGAATACACAGTGTCTATGTGGTCAAGTTGCACTTCCTAAGGCTTCCACTAGATGTCAACCGTCTTTAGAAACTTGTTTCAGGCTTCTGCTATAAAGGAGGGGGGAATGGGAGCTGAATGAGTCAGGTGTCTGGCAGAGTGTCTCAGGCTCGTGACGCGTGGTCCCGACAGAGTTAGCTCTCGTTCCAGGGCTTTTCTACAGACAATGGAATTCTCCGGTTGGAACATTATTGAAGTTTTATGTTAAAAACATCCTAAAGATTGATTCCATACATCGTTTGACATGTTTCTACAACCTGTAACGGAACTTTTCGAGTTTTTGTCTGGACGTAGTGCTCGCGCCTCATGAAGATGGATTACTGGGCTGAACATGCTAACAACAAGTGGCTATTTGGACATAAATGATGGACTTTGTGGAACTTTATGGAACAAATCAGTCATTTATTGTCGAACTGGGATTCCTGGGAGTGCATTCTGATGAAGATCATCAAAGGTAAGTGAATATTTATAATGTTATTTCTAACTTCTGTTGACTCCAACATGGCGGATATATCTTTGGCTGGATTGGGCTCTGAGCGCCGTACTCAGATTCAACCTCAGGAGGCTGAAGAAATTCAGCTTGTCACCAAAAACACTCACAAACTTTTACAGATGCACAATCGAGATCATCCTGTCGGGCTCTATCACCGCCTGGTACGGCAACTGCTCCGCCCACAACCACAAGGCTCTCCAGAGGGTAGTGAGGTCTGCACAACGCATCACCGGGGGCAAACTACCTGCCCTCCAGGACACCTACACCACCCGATGTCACAGGAAGGCCAAAAAGATCATCAAGGACAACAACCACCCTGTTCACCCCGCTATCATCCAGAAGGCGAGGTCAGTACAGGTGCATCAAAACGGGGACCGAGAGACTGAAAAACAGCTCCTATCTCAAGGCCATCAGACTGTTAAACAGCCATCACTAACATTAAGGGGCTGCTGCCAACATACTGACTCAACTCCAGCCACTTTAATAATGGAACAATTGATGTAATAAATGTATCACTAGTCACTTTAAAAGTATTTGGCTAAGGTGTATGTAAACTTCTGACTTCAACTGTACATTAATTAGATATGGCAAAATAATTCTATATCTTAATTTAGGATGATAGTAAATGATGCAAACTCGCAGGTTTTTTCAATAATCACATAGGCTATATTTCTCACTAGTTTAAACATTTAAAGATTTAAAAAATGCTCTTGAGCACAATTTAACCAGGCGCTCTAAACTAGAGCATCCATAAAGTCTGTGCAGTAGGCTGAGTGTTTGACATCCCTAATATAGAGACAGTCAAATTGCAGCACAAGGCTTGCATCAAGTAGCTAGCATTTCTTTATGAATACAATTCATTCAAATGGTGCCTGAACACTTTACTGTATGTAAAACATTCTATTAGCTCTCTGTTGCAAATCATGTTAATAACTTGTTGTTTCAACTGACAAATCCATCCATGCATTGTGAGAGTAAAAACATAAAACCTATAGACCTTTAACATGCATAAAACACTAACACTTATGTTGTTCACAGCTATATTTCTTAAACCATTTGAAAACCTTAGGGCCTAGGCCTCTGCCTTCACATTGGCAACACATGCTAACCTATATTGGCACCTTGTTACATTCTCCAATGAGCCAAGGTACAGTCTATGGATATCAATAATTGTATTTTTTTTAAAAGCTAAATGTGTTATCATACAGACATTTTCGTTCATTTACATGATTGGCCTACATTTATTTACTCACTCAAATAACGTCTAAATGGCTCCTCTCAGGCTACATGCTGAATTGCTTGAGCTAGCCCTGCCATTTTTATCGCTATTTTCAACCAGTGTCTCACATGGTTACCTTTGTGTCTCTCATTTCATTTATTTGTCATAATTTTCAATAACATGTCTGGACTGACAGGGAGCAGAAAGATGCTGTTCGCACGCTCTCATTCAACGAAGACTTGACCCCACCTAGACCTGCTGCTCGTGACTGTTCCTAAAAGACCGCGAAAAACATCAGGCCTACAGACCAGTGTGAACTCTTAACTAACAACACCACGATGCCTTGTGTTACAACAAGCAGACAGGCCATGGTATGATATAGGCCAAATGCCACAATAGTGATTTCACATATTCACAGTAGACTACATTTCAAAATATGATGATCTAGCCTATTGAAAAACATTTCAAACTCATTAAAAGTAGTGAAGTTAAGACTTTGGCCAAGACAATTAATAAACATGCTGCCACTGTTTTTTTTCCTCACGCGGCACTTACAATATTAATGCTTAAAGAGTGAAGACATCATCATTGGAGTCTGCCAAGAGGACGATGGAAATGAAGGAGCTGGAAAGACTGGTTGGCACTCCCGCCAGCGAGCCATTTGTGCCACTTTGTCACCGTCAGTAAAATCCAGTTTCAATTAATAATAGCAGAATAAACCCAAGCACCTACAAATAAATGCGGCTAAAAATCCAAACTGGCAGGCTAAAATCTACAAAATTTTACAATACAATTCGTTGCATAAATATGTGTAGGCCTTGCCTAGGCTGTATAGAAAGTGATTAATTCACGGATGGAAAATCTATTGAATGGCAAAACTAATTAGTAAACTATCTTTACCCCTGTAAGTGTTGGGAATAGTGTATGCAAATACGTCGGTGTGCTTATAGGCCAGTTGAAATGTGTTGATTTGTTAATTCAAGAGAATATTGATTGGGATATGTGCCCTTTAATGGGAGAGCAATTGCCTATATATTTAGGCCTATTCAAAAACATGAAATAAAATATGTTAATCAATAGCATACACACCAAATGTAGCCCATTAACCTACTCAAAAACTTCAGTTCCAAGTTATAATAGTCTGCACTCACATGGCACGTGTTAACGGCAACTCTACCTGTTGCCCCATACAAGTTATACATGCAATTTATACAAAAATAAAGTGTTTCAATTAAACAAATAAAACAATGTGTATTATATTAACAGAACAGAAAATGTTCAACGTGACTATATCCATGGAGAAACACTTTTGGCCTTATATTTCTCGATTCTTTTCGCGTCTGGATGACAGGAGACCTGGCATGTGCAGATGAACTCTTTCACTGGCATTTTAAAAGAAGGTCTACACAAGTCTATATGGAAAATCAGGAAACATTGAACAGGATTGGATAAATTAGACTGCTGTATAAATTAGGGTACATTTTTTTTCATTAAAAAAACATATGCCTGGTTTTATTTCAGACAGAATATAGGCTTTCTACATGGATTGGAGTTTCTATGATGTTTTAGTTAGGTCAGGACTATGTGTCAGTTTTTCCAATTTCTTGTCTATTTTCTTCATACATCAGTAGGCCTACTTTGGATAAGTATTCCGAAGTTTAATCCAGAAAGTTGTTGCAAAGTGTGTTGCTTGTACATTTCACTTATTTTGAGGAACGCCAGCACCTGTATGCTACTGGTCACTTTAATAATGTTTACATACTGTTTTACTCATTTCGTATGTATATACTGTATTCTACTGTATTCTCGTCAATGCTACTCCGACATTGCTGTTCTTAATATTTATATATTTCTTAATTCCATTATTTTACTTTTAGACTTGTGTGTATTGTGAATTGTTAGATACTACTGCACTGTTGGAGCTAGGAACACAAGCATTTCGCTACACTTGCAATACATCTGCTAAATATGTCTATGCGACCAATAACATTTGATTTGATTTTGATAAGGAAATTCATAAGTATAAATGCTTAGGAAATGTATAGGCCTATGTCTAGGCTAAGAGTGCAACTTTCGTTGATATGAACATATTCAGCAAATTCACTGGCAGAGAAAAACCTTTAGGTTTAGGGAGATATGGAGGTAATGAAATCATTTGTTGTAAAATAATTAAAAGAGTCCTTATGTTTTCAACAAATGTTTTCGATTTTGATTGCTTCATACAGCGGGAAATTGAAAAGATAAAAGCTAATAATCGAAAAACCAACAAACACCTTTAAAATCCCAGAATGTGCTCCTTTATAGCCTAACTAAAATATAACGTTTCATTGCTGTCTTGGTGTAGGTTTGCACTAAATCAGACAATAAAAAAAACGTTTTACCGGCTGAAAAGGACTATTTGAAACTTTTTCAATTTACAGATTTTGTTGGCGTTAGTTGGAAAGGAGTGCTTCGACGAGATGTGAGTGTTTTGCTCCATTTCCCCTAGTCTTGGATATATTGTTTTAAGAACATTTACAAGAAGTTCAATGCAGATAATGATTATACAAAAGTACATTTCACATTATGTCGCTGAACAAATTCTTTAAATGTTTATGCTAATGAAGTTTCTCTTCAGGTTCGTTCAAAATTGGGTGAAAATGGGGTGTAAACGACATTTAAATTTTTATTGAAGTTCTGTTATTGTTAATATTTTGTCACCATAGATTATGCTTAACTCATAAAAAAAAATGCGGATTTGAAGATAACAACGAAAAAAAAGTTTCGATTTTGAAAAGTGGTATGAGTATAAATTATATTTGAAAACGAATAGGCAATGAGCGCAGGCAGCACAACGTAGAGTAAACTACAGTAAATTAAACCTTTGCTAATTTACGCGTTTGACAACCATCCATTTTTATTTTAAAACATTTAGTAGGCCTACTTGGATGCCATTTGTGTGCATCGGATACACAAGGGGTTTTATTCGTTGGCTTTAGGGAAACATGGACAGCGTTGTCAGGGGGTGATGTGTTCCACAGGGCGTGCGAGTCCCTGTACGCAGAGCAGAGGTGAGCACAAAAAGTTTGCAGCAGCCTATTCTCTAACTTTGAGAACAGACGAGTGGTGTCATTGTCATTACTTGCTGGATACCTATATGGTGAATCATCCACTTGAAACATAAAGTTTGTTTTTCTCTCACAACGTGAGAGTGGTGTGGAGAGGTCTCCAGTGAACACCTCTGCTACTTTAGAGATGGCCATTAGCAGAGTAGACGATGGGGAGGGACTCTACATTAAAAGCATTTACAGAAGGGGCAGGTATCCTATCAGTGATCCTGCGTTAGCGACATGTGAATAATACGAAATTCATAAAGGTAATCAAACAATGAAATTATACAGTGTATCTGTGTTTCCAAAAGCAATATTGGGCTCATTATACGACATTTTAAGGCCAGATAAGATATGCGGTTGTCTCATACTTCAGGCAGGCCCGTCCCACTGGGCACAGACATCAGTTCAACGTCTAATTTTAAATTACATTTGGTTGAGTAAGTGAATTCACTATTAAATCAACAAAAAATATACGGTAAAAGTAGGGTGCAAAAAATACGAAATTCCCTTACGTTGATTACTTTTTGCATATCCAATCAGTTTTCCACGTCGATTCAACGTCATCACATTGAATTAATTATTTTATTGAAAGGACGTAGAAACAACGTTGATTCAAACATATTTTGACCAGTGGGATAGGTCAATAGCAGAGTAAAGGAAATCGATTGCAATCTCTATAAAACATTGTGGTAAAAATGCAATCATCAACTTTCCGTTACTGTGTTCTATGTAATAATTTCACAATAGCCCTGCTTAAAATTAATAGGCTCTCCAAGGAGAATTGCGTCTGACGAAGGAGTGGTGGACCTTAAAATACTGCCCAAAATGCATTTTTATATGACATTTCTAAATCATTTAAAAAAATGTACAATTCAACTGAATACATTAACAACATTAGGCTGTAGGTCTATATTTTGATTATAGATGCATTGCAGTATTACACGTTTTACAACAGAATACAATTTTCAAAAATACAATACAAAGGATGATGCATAAAAATGTCTCATAAATGTTTTTGCCAAATAGAACAATCTGAAATGTTTCTGACCATACAAACAACAACTTAGTCTTCTGTCAGACAACCAGACAACCCATTAACCATGGTAGAAAGATACCTGAGCAGCACAGGCCTCCTTCTCATCTCATTAGACCAATTATGCCACGGTCTGTCTGGATAACCTGAGAGCCTGTCTCTTCATTAGAGAGATGTGGGCCTGGTGTGGCTCACTGCTGTTCTCCCCTGACCAGCTGAGTGTCCCTGACCCTGGATGCTGGCAGACCCTGACCCTGCCGGGCCACACAGAGGAGAGGAGGTAGGGAGGGCGGCAGTGGAGCACCCAGGCCAGACAGACACATGCAGCAGCTCCAGGGTGAGTGAGAGACACATGGCCGCGGGGGGTGCCATGCCAGCCCAGGCACGTAGTCATGCCAGTGTACTAACACACCATCACTTCAGGGACATCCAAATTATATGCACAGACTTATGTGCAAATATGTACATGTAACCTAAGTAGTAAGTAAGTAAGCCGTTACGTACATGTAACATATAGACCCTAAACGACCAACACATCCACATCCACAGACATGAACGTCATATACACAAAGTGGCATATACACTCAAGTTGCCATTTATACAGGCTTTGCCATTCACAGAGGGTAGTAGGTGTGTGTCCTTGCCTGGCTTCTGCCACAGGTAAGCGTGTCAGTCTAGTCTGCCCCTTCCCCCGTTGGCATGCCCTCCTTGAGTTCAGTCTCTACACGGCTCTGAGGGTGCAGGTGAGTCAGGGACAAAGGCTGCATATGCCAACACTGACACTGGCACACTGACGTCAGTCAGCACGCTCTCCCACGCACCAACACCCATCATTTCCTATTGATCTCTTCCGAAATCCTGTCAATCCTCTGTTTTAACACATTCATCTCTGTAAGTACCAGTGCCATCCATTCACCTCCCAATACCTCACTATCAGCTACCGCATCTGGGTTAAAATGAATTTCTGTCGGGATTGAGAACATAGGCTAGAGCTCTACTGAGGTCCCCATTTAGCTCCAGTGTTTTTCATTGTGATTAGTGTAGGCTACAGTGAGAGTACAGTGCCAGCCTCGTAACTCTCCATTGTAATCAGCGTAATCATTTCTGTTAATCATTAAACCAGAAAAATAAGGAGAGAGTGAAAATTCGACTTAAAGGGAAAAAAAGCAAAACCCTCCCCACAATCTTACTCTCTCTGTGGGCAAGCAAGTGATGTGTAAAGACTTTTGAAGCGCAGCGCTAGCGTTCGTTGTAATTATCTCAGTTTACAAACCAGCGCGTTACTATGTGTGAAAAATCTGCAAGCAATTTGTGGTGGATGCGTGCTCACAGGCCCAGGGTTGGCCGGGGAGCCATCAGAGGGAGGCACGCATGGCACACACCGGCCCCACGCAGGGTCGTCACCTCACAGCCACGCCACGCTGCTGCAGGGTTAGTACTACCTCCACCTCTCCTCTCCCCAGCCCACTCTACAGTACCACTGACATCTATATCACACTGCACTACCACATAGTTGACTGGAGTACTCATGAAGCGGTGTTAGATATCGAGGTATGGTTCCAATAGACTCCGCAGAAGATTTATCTTGAGCTTTAAAGAACAAATCAAGCCGAGGATCATTTAGCAAACAGCACCGGCCTGAATTAACATGAAAACGTTTTGGTGTTGTAACGGCTTTCGTCTTCCTCCTCGTCTGAGGAGGAGAAGTTAGAAGGATCGGAGGACCAATGTGCAGCGTGGTAATTGTTCATCTTGTTTAATAAAAGTGAACACTCAAAATACAAAAACAACAAATGTGAAAAACCGAAACAGTTCTGTCTGGTGCAGACACACGAAGACTGAAGACAACCACCCACAAAACCCAACACAAAACAGGCTACCTAAATATGGTTCCCAATCAGAGACAACACAAAACACCTGCCTCTGATTGAGAACCATAACAGGCCAAACACAGAAATAGGAAAACATAGAAATACAAACATAGACTGCCCACCCCAACTCACGCCCTGACCATACTAAACAAAGACAAAATAAAGGAAATAAAGGTCAGAACGTGACATGTGTGCCATGTCAAGACTTGAAACCTTTCTGAAAACATTGAGATCCAGGTGAACCCACTGATCTAAACCCTTTTGTTTTTGTAATCATGTACAGAGATATCAAATTGATATTCTGCCTTTAGTTAAAACACAGGCTGAAACTTGTTTCGTGTTCCAGAGAAACGATGGGATATTATTGACAGGGTGTGGAGGAAAATATTTTAAACAAATTTAGCAATACATGAGTATGTTTACATAGGGAACAATACTGATGAAGGCTAATGATGTCATACTAGTGAGTAGGCCCTTTAAAACAGGTGAGATGCCTACTGTACAGAGGACAAGGCATATCACCACAAGGTCTGACTTCATGACGGGGCTGTAGTAGCACTTGAGGTTTCCACTTGAACCTCATCACATGCCCCACCCCCCCCCCCCGTCCCTCCTCTTCCCCCTAGCACCACACCGCTGTCTAGAAAGAATGTTTAGTTGAATAGGGAAACCACCGCCCTGCTTTCAGTGACGGTGCTGGCGGCTCGCCGTGCTGTGACAGGCTGGCTGACTCTGCACCAGACAACATGTTTATCTCCTCGGAGAGCCGTCGATGGGCCGCAGCTACCCAGCCACTGTCGGCCTCCATTAAGAAACACTGAACCTCTGGAGGACATGATTACACTGAAGGAAGGACTGTTTAGCAATCAGTTCTGGCGTTGTGAATTGAAATTGAAATGTATTCATCACAGAAAATAACGTCCACAGTTCCATTCACCAATTAAATCTCAATTCATCTCCTTAAACCCTGGTAACAATCTGTCAAACGATGGCCTGTGAGGCTAAAATATATGGCTAATGACAATTTACCTGGCAGCTCACTGAATATGTCCGTATCAAGAAGCAATGTTGTTTTCAGAGATCTAAAGTATTTTTTAATTCATAATTAATTCATAGCACATTGCCTAGTCTGTTATCTCTATGGCCCAATGCATGTAGTTGGGAGAACTTTAATTTTTATGAGCATTGTGACTCATTCCTGAGCTCAGAGATCTCAACAATGTGCCACAGTCTAAAAAGAACCCACTACATGTCCTTTTGATTCAGAATCTCAACACTACATGAAAAGAGGGATCTCACGTTCATGTGTTAACTTGCTGCTTAACTAACCTAATGGGCTTTATTCCACTTTCAAACAGTGCAGGATAAGAAATCAAAGGGATGTCTAGTAATTAAAAAACACATATGCCCCGAGAGTACAGTATGATGCATCATTACAGTCTCCATCGTAACTACAGGCTTTATGGGTAACAAGCTAGTCATACCCAGGGACAGAAATAACAAGCCCATGCTAGATAATCGTCCCTTTCACTCTCTACTACTATGACATCATGAGTAGTGCAGCCAGTGCGGCTGCAGCATTGTGACTCTGGGGTCCTCTCTGATTGAGCCAGACCCGTGAAATGTTGTCTGTGAGGGCCGAGCCCACTTTGGACTGGGCGTATTTTGATCCGAGGGCAGCGAGAGACCACCAGCAAATGGCTCGGTCTCCTTGTCTGTTTTGTGGTCCATTTGTCTTGAGGATATATTTTTGCCTATGCAGTAAATTAGCATTTAGTATTGCATTGGCTAGGTTACTAATGTGCTTTAGGGTTAGGAAGAGTTAGCATTTTACAAGCCATTCTAAATTCCAAGATGTACTGATTACATATAAATATAGACTGAGAAACATGTGAGGAGACAATCATGGTTTGCACAAAAAACTCACACATGCACACACAGGGAAGCACACTACTCTTGCAGAGTGTTGAACGCTTTGCAATCAAAGAAATAAAGGGGCAATTTAGCACACAATCAAACTAGAGATTTATCCAGCTCTCCTGCCAACAGCCAGGGCCCTCCTCTTTCTGAACAAGGGATGCACTATTGACTAAATTTACCCCCCCCCCCCTCTCTCTGTCTTTCTCCATCTCTCATTTTTTTCTCTCTCTTCAGTCTTCCCTCTGCCAGTCGGTGAGGCGTGATGCCAACCCTTCCCACAGCCGGGCACACTGCCCTGTCCTTTATGCAAATGCTTTACCGCCATCCCAAACTCACAACCCCCACTGTCTCACCCTCCATGTCTGTGCCCTTCTCTCCCCCCTCTGTCTCTATTTTTCTATCTCTCTACCATTCTCTCCCACATGAGGAAACTGAGAACCAGCAATTAGACTTTTGCTTCCGAGTCCTCCATGAGGCCTGCTGATCTGCAGTCAGTCACACCTGCACGGTTCTTGAGTAAGGCCAAAACACCCTGTACTTTGTTTTACTACCGCTGAGGGCAAATTACACAAATGGGGGTATGTTTAATAGAGGTGCGGCTCATGGACACTCCTGTAGGTGTGTCTGCAATAAGTCTGATAAAGGACTGCCTCTGCTAAGACAGAGAAAGAGAGAAAGAGAAAGTGTGTGTGTGTGTGTGTGTGTGTGTGTGTGTGTGTGTGTGTGTGTGTGTGTGTGTGTGTGTGTGTGTGTGTGTGTGTGTGTGTGTGTGTGTGTGTGTGTGTGTGTGTGTGTGTGTGTGTGTGTGTGTGAGAGAGAGAGAGAGAGAGAGAGAGAGAGAGGTTAAAAGGAAGGAGAGACGGAGGAAGGGAAGAGATGAAAATTATTCATGTGATGATATTAAATAGAGCCGCTTCACATAACCCACAGGTACCATTATCTAGCAGTCGTTGACGTGATAATGACTCAATTCCCTTTCATCATCCAGGGGAAAGTATGGAAGGTATTTTAATAGACAAGAAAGGTACTTGTTTGTTTCTTGTTTCATAGATGTAAAACAAGAAAGAAAATAATGTTCTCTTTGAGGTTCGAGAAAGTGCATTCATGCGATTAACGTTCAAGCATAATGTCTATATATCTGAAATAAAATGATAACTCTGTAATAATGGTACTATCATCATCATTGTCATTGTTGCGATGAACCAAACATGAGATTAGAACCCCAGGCGTGCTTCATGGTTAGTCCCAGTGACAGACAGGTAGACAGAGAGGGTTAATCAACCAGTAGAGAGACTGAAGGAAGAGCCTCCTTCATGTCAGCAAAGTTAAGCTTCCTCTGCTGCAGTCCCCTCTAGGGCGGAAGAACGTTGAGGATGCCGACAATGAGGGCCGGGGTCCACACACGCCGGACACAGCCCCACACAGCACAGGAAAGCAACTCAGGCTAACACAAACACTCACAGAGACACACCACTGTCTGGTCTCCTTGTGTGGCCTGTTCATAGAGTAGGCCTACATGGACATACTGTATAGGCGCTAACTGTATCAGAGCATACCCCTTATATTTACATGAACCAACTGACAACAAAGAAAACTTACACTAAAAAGCTAATGTTACCAAACTGAATTTGTGTGGGGCTGAACTAATATACAGATGAATTGTATTCATGCCAATGTCAACCAAAGAAATCCTCATAAAGTCTTCTTGTCAATGAATGTGAAGATGATGACTCATTTATTCTGTGTTTATAAGCCTGTGCCACATTACATTTACATTTACATTTAAGTCATTTAGCAGACGCTCTTATCCAGAGCGACTTACAAATTGGTGCATTCACCTTATGATATCCAGTGGAACAACCACTTTACAATAGTGCATCTAACTCTTTTAAGGGGGGGGGGGGTTAGAAGGATTACTTTATCCTATCCTAGGTATTCCTTAAAGAGGTGGGGTTTCAGGTGTCTCCGGAAGGTGGTGATTGACTCCGCTGACCTGGCGTCGTGAGGGAGTTTGTTCCACCATTGGGGTGCCAGAGCAGCGAACAGTTTTGACTGGGCTGAGCGGGAACTGTACTTCCTCAGAGGTAGGGAGGCGAGCAGGCCAGAGGTGGATGAACGCAGTGCCCTTGTTTGGGTGTAGGGCCTGATCAGAGCCTGAAGGTACGGAGGTGCCGTTCCCCTCACAGCTCCGTAGGCAAGCACCATGGTCTTGTAGCGGATGCGAGCTTCAACTGGAAGCCAGTGGAGAGAGCGGAGGAGCGGGGTGACGTGAGAGAACTTGGGAAAGTTGAACACCAGACGGGCTGCGGCGTTCTGGATGAGTTGTAGGGGTTTAATGGCACAGGCAGGGAGCCCAGCCAACAGCGAGTTGCAGTAATCCAGACGGGAGATGACAAGTGCCTGGATTAGGACCTGCGCCGCTTCCTGCGTGAGGCAGGGTCGTACTCTGCGAATGTTGTAGAGCATGAACCTACAGGAACGGGTCACCGCCTTGATGTTAGTTGAGAACGACAGGGTGTTGTCCAGGATCACGCCAAGGTTCTTAGCACTCTTGGAGGAGGACACAATGGAGTTGTCAACCGTGATGGCGAGATCATGGAACGGGCAGTCCTTCCCCGGGAGGAAGAGCAGCTCCGTCTTGCCGAGGTTCAGCTTGAGGTGGTGATCCGTCATCCACACTGATATGTCTGCCAGACATGCAGAGATGCGATTCACCACCTGGTTATCAGAGGGGGGAAAGGAGAAGATTAATTGTGTGTCGTCTGCATAGCAATGATAGGAGAGACCATGTGAGGATATGACAGAGCCAAGTGACTTGGTGTATAGCGAGAATAGGAGAGGGCCTAGAACAGAGCCCTGGGGGACACCAGTGGTGAGAGCACGTGGTGCGGAGACAGATTCTCGCCACGCCACCTGGTAGGAGCGACCTGTCAGGTAGGACGCAATCCAAGCGTGGGCCGCGCCGGAGATGCCCAGCTCGGAGAGGGTGGAGAGGAGGATCTGATGGTTCACAGTATCAAAGGCAGCCGATAGGTCTAGAAGGATGAGAGCAGAGGAGAGAGAGTTAGCTTTAGCAGTGCGGAGCGCCTCCGTGACACAGAGAAGAGCAGTCTCAGTTGAATGACTAGTCTTGAAACCTGACTGATTTGGATCAAGAAGGTCATTCTGAGAGAGATAGCAGGAGAGCTGGCCAAGGACGGCACGTTCAAGAGTTTTGGAGAGAAAAGAAAGAAGGGATACTGGTCTGTAGTTGTTGACATCGGAGGGATCGAGTGTAGGTTTTTTCAGAAGGGGTGCAACTCTCGCTCTCTTGAAGACGGAAGGGACGTAGCCAGCGGTCAAGGATGAGTTGATGAGCGAGGTGAGGTAAGGGAGAAGGTCTCCGGAAATGGTCTGGAGAAGAGAGGAGGGGATAGGGTCAAGCGGGCAGGTTGTTGGGCGGCCGGCCGTCACAAGACGCGAGATTTCATCTGGAGAGAGAGGGGAGAAAGAGGTCAAAGCACAGGGTAGGGCAGTGTGAGCAGAACCAGCGGTGTCGTTTGACTTAGCAAACGAGGATCGGATGTCGTCGACCTTCTTTTCAAAATGGTTGACGAAGTCATCAGCAGAGAGGGAGGAGGGGGAGGAGGGGGAGGAGGATTCAGGAGGGAGGAGAAGGTGGCAAAGAGCTTCCTAGGGTTAGAGGCAGATGCTTGGAATTTAGAGTGGTAGAAATTGGCTTTAGCAGCAGAGACAGAAGAGGAGAATGTAGAGAGGAGGGAGTGAAAGGATGCCAGGTCCGCAGGGAGGCGAGTTTTCCTCCATTTCCGCTCGGCTGCCCGGAGCCCTGTTCTGTGAGCTCGCAATGAGTCGTCGAGCCACGGAGCAGGAGGGGAGGACCGAGCCGGCCTGGAGGATAGGGGACATAGAGAGTCAAAGGATGCAGAAAGGGAGGAGAGGAGGGTTGAGGAGGCAGAATCAGGAGATAGGTTGGAGAAGGTTTGAGCAGAGGGAAGAGATGATAGGATGGAAGAGGAGAGAGTAGCGGGGGAGAGAGAGCGAAGGTTGGGACGGCGCGATACCATCCGAGTAGGGGCAGTGTGGGAAGTGTTGGATGAGAGCGAGAGGGAAAAGGATACAAGGTAGTGGTCGGAGACTTGGAGGGGAGTTGCAATGAGATTAGTGGAAGAACAGCATCTAGTAAAGATGAGGTCAAGCGTATTGCCTGCCTTGTGAGTAGGGGGGGAAGGTGAGAGGGTGAGGTCAAAAGAGGAGAGGAGTGGAAAGAAGGAGGCAGAGAGGAATGAGTCAAAGGTAGACGTGGGGAGGTTAAAGTCACCCAGAACTGTGAGAGGTGAGCCATCCTCAGGAAAGGAACTTATCAGGGCGTCAAGCTCATTGATGAACTCTCCAAGGGAACCTGGAGGGCGATAAATAATAGAAGGAAAAGCCCCAGATAACCAAATGCATAGACTTCTTTAAGCAGACTGAGTTAGCAATAAACATTGAGAAAAAAAGGCTATCCAATGGTTGCTTGCTTTGTTTCATACAATGGCAGCTCTGATTTTCTGAGTCCGCATAAACAAATAAATAAAATAGGAGGTGGGTGATGTTCTGGGGAGTGAGAGACATGAACACTGTTTTCCTATTGGTAAACGCTACTTCCCACATCCCTTTCCCTTCTTCCTGTAGAGATTTCCTTGTGTTAAATTACTGTAATAACGTTTCAGCAACCTTCCAGTGCTAGTACATGATGGAGGTGATAAAAAACAATGTTTTATTTTTTCCCTTGCCTAGCTGTACAGAAAAGTTGCACCTGAAAGACATGTTGGTTCTGGGTACCTTTACATTGTCTGTCTGCCTGTACCAACTAGAGCATGATAACAGTGATATCCTGATTAGTCTCCAGCTCAAACACATTATGGGCAGAGGACAAGAGGTCAGATATGTTAAAATGACCTCAATCAAAACCCCAACTAGTTTTACTAGGCGTAATACAGAAAGTGCTCCTCATTCTCAATATCAGCTGAGCATAAGAGATCACGGAGCAGACTCCAAATAAAACAAAGCTTTTATACTCCAATATCATGATAGTTTGTAATTAAACTATTAAACTAAACCCAATCCTAGACAAATGAAAAACAGACCGTCTGTGTGGTGGAGGGAAATGAATGAGGCCTTTTCTTTAAGAGTGGAGATCAGAACTCCTAACTCTGGGATTTTGTGCTGTTGCCTTTCTCCCCCTGGAGGGAGTAATTAGGTTATGGAAGACAACTGCAGCATTGTTTTAACAGTGGAGGGATTGTACCGACCAAAGTCCCACCAGCGACATGCTTCTCTCTCTCACAACAAAAAATGTCAGATGGATTCGGAGGAGGCAGACATCTTTCTGGGGGCTGTTTTTGGTTGGAGTTGGGTTGGGTTCTATCTGTTTGTGCAGAGCCACTGTTAGGGAGGGTATCCCATGTATCCACTGACTTGGCAACAGAAACAGTTCCTAACTAGAGAAATATGGTTATGATGCATTCACATTCCTTCCAGTCCCCTAGGAAATACAATACGCTTATATCGTCTGTTTTAATCACACTCCGCTTCCAAGGAGAGAATACAACCAGCCATGGCTATAAAGAGTCTTTCTCAAATATACATAGAGGTCAGTTACAGTAAATATGCACCGTATTGATTGATGGGGGGGGGAAATAGAACAAATCACATTAGTTAAAAGAATGGCTTGGAGCGCTAACCAACCTACTGTATTGCCCAAACACAGACTCTCTTCTCCTTGATTGTTTTTACTTTAAGCAGTTGCTGCTGCAAATGTTCTAGATTTTAAAGATGGATGCACATTGCCCTTGAATGCTCACTGAAACATATACTTTAATCACTCAGGCTCAAACATATTCTATGCAAATGTAACGGCTTTAAGAACTTGCCGTAAGCTCACTCCACGGCTAGCTTGAAATGTCGCGGAAGGACATATACCATTCAATTGGTACCTTTTGAGTGGCTCAACCCTTTGGAGCATTGTCAATGGCAGTCACGTGTGTTGTGAAGCAGAGGATCACTGGTTCGAACCCAGTATGGGGCAGTCGGAGGAAGCTAAGCTGTTAGCAGCACATTGACCCCGGTTACACAGTCAAACATACACACAGCTAACTCAAGCAAATCCTACAGAACAGATCAACTACAGACATGTATTTTGGTCAGGAGCTCTTCCATCTAGTCTAAAGATGATGAACATAAATCTTTAACTTAAAACCCCACTATAATGTACACCTCTGCAACCGCCTAAGCCATTCCTACTCACATTTATCATACATTTTAGTTGCATGACCGTGACATACAGGGAATTGTGGTCCCCACAAGAGTCCTAACTCCGAGTCGGGAACTATCCTTATTTGGGTAATGGAAAAGACACGACATGACAAATGAAAACAAACGTGTATGGATTTGATGTAGATATTCAACACCATTTGATGGTCCATCATGTCTAGACTTGACAGTACCCATAATATGCTGCAGATGGCAAAAAGTAACTTAACTGATGACGATAATGATATGTGTTTGGGTTTTACAAGGTTATTCTCAAGACATCCTGTGCCAAAAAGACTGACATAAACTTGACACTTTAGACAGGGGTTGTAGTTTTTCCTCATTCTCTTTTCAACAAAGCACTAAAAACTGAGACCATGACAACAACACATTGTTTCTCCATTCAGATCACGAGTGGTCACATGAGAAAGTGCTTTAAAAGAAATGATATTTCAAACAAGCAGACATCTTATTAAGTATGGGAAAGGGCTGATCAAGGAGCAATGCAACGCTGCTTTTCTAAACTCCTGCATATGTTTGAAGGAGAAGCTTTTCCCCACTTTGTGAAAACATAGTGCGAGTTGGGGCACAGTTCCTTGAGCTACAACAGTGATGTCATGAAGTCCCCATTGAACCTGGTGAGTGGTGACATATGTCGGCTTGACCTTGTTTTTCTTCATGCATTGTTGTTACATACAATCTGTATTTTTTACAAAAATAAACTTTATGTGACGTGATTGTCTGGCTGTAGCCCACTTAACGTAAACCTTAAAGTATTGCATTTTTTTTTTTTTTCACTGAAGGGGGATAACATTTTCCACTCGAATTGAAAAGTTTCCATGTCAAAAGCTCACCCTTGCTTGAAGTCATTTTCAAAGCCCCAACAGTGAAGTTCAGTTCAGAGGATACCTTTTCCACATAGAGGAGTAGCAGCAGTTATTTGTGTTCGACTACTACCAAGGGCCCTGACCTGCTCTCCACACTACTCTCAGTATGGCCTACAGCCACAGCCAGCAGACCCTCACAAGAATCTCAGGACACACACACACACACCCTTTCTGTGTTTGTTCATAGCTGCTAGTCCTCCTCAGAGTTCATGTAAGGTAAAGATATGTTATATTATGCGTATAGATTTTCCACCACTGGCCAGGGCCCAACTTCCTGCTCTGAGGAGAGAGCTGCAGTGCTTTGTTCCCAAGGTGACAGCAATTCCTCGCTGGACCGGGTGGCCAAACAGCACAGACAGAGTGACAGAGTGACAGAGTGACAGAGTGACAGACAGACAGACAGACAGACAGACAGACAGACAGACAGACAGACAGACAGACAGACAGACAGACAGACAGACAGACAGACAGACAGACAGACAGACAGAAAGAAAGAAAGAAAGAAAGAAAGAAAGAAAGAAAGAAAGAAAGAAAGAAAGAAAGAAAGAAAGGAGAAACTGAAACCTACAGATGTGCAGTCATGCCAGCCTAAGATACTGATATTATTGTTTATGATCCCCCGTCTTTCTAACTTCTAATTTTCCTTTTACCTTGTTTTTTTTGCAGCTCTTGAAATAAGGTTACAAGCTCTTTTGTTACAGCTTGACTTGAGGGTTTGTTAGCATCCAAACGTCAATGCTCCTCCACCCGTCCCCAAGACAGGAAAAATCCTTCCCTCCAAGTTTAACCCATTAAATGTTCCATTTAACCCAATGAAGATCATTCTCATTCCTGATGAAAATATGTAAGCAAAACATATTGTCTACACCGATGTAAACTTTTAATCATAAAGTGATCATTTTCAGATTGGTAATCTTATCGAGGATCAGAGTTATCAGGTTCCAACTCACGGCTGCATTCATCACACCCTAGGCTAGAAAAACAAAACCGATTCTATTTCAACACACTAACTCAATGAGGTAGTAACAAACAGGAAACAAGATTAAAGTAGTGTCATTAATTGAGCCAAAACCCACAAATCAACTTTCACCTTGATTCACCTGCTCATCAGAAAGAGTTGCAAAATGGCAACATTACATGAGAACAATATGTGACGTCATTGGGTGACGTCTTCACTTTACAACTACCCTAACCTAAACTACCCCCCCCCCCCACCACTCCCCACATTGGTTGTTGTGAGATGAGGTATTTTGCAGTTGTCTGCTAATGTACATAATTGTCTCTTCAGCAACAGCCAGGTGCAGGGAGAAGTGCTAATGCAGTATGTTTCCACAGTCAGATTTGGGGGAGGTTAGGGAATGAAGTGCCATATGGGTTAGGAGTCAGTCGAGGAGCTGGCACACATGGTACGCTGGCAACACAACAGCCCCCCTCCACCCCACCAACACCACCTCCCCAATCATCACTCTGGTCTAGTGGTGCTAACCGAGATTTTGACGGTCGGCACCAGACTGACAAGGGAGAGTCGAGAATGCACACCTGCGCCTCGTGCTTAAGTGTGTGCAGGTGTGGGAAGTGTTTGAGCGTGTGTGCTGGCCGGTGTATGTGTCCATTCATGCATAATGCATAAAGCCTGAGAGGGTTTGAATGTGCATGTATGTGTGTCTGTTTTCACTCACATACTGTACGTGTGTGTTTTGGATGGGTGTGTTAAAATAGATGGGGAGATATTACCGATTCAGAGGTAAGATTGTGCCATATTTGTGTGAGCTTGTGCATGCTTGGTTATGAGTGTGTTTGTGTCTGGTAGGGAGAGAGAGCGAGCAAGAGGGAGGCAGAGGGGTAGATAGATCTCAGATTTCATACAGATGAATCCAGCAGCAATGTAATGAGGGGTGTATATATTTAGATCAGTGGTAGTTGAGGTCAGAGACCAGACTGCTGTCCCCACCTCCATTACAAACAACAGGCCCCTACTGTAGTGACCTTCAGTGGGGTGTCAATGAGCAGCAGCAGCAGACCTGTGACATGCCAAAACAATGGATCTTCATGCTTTTTCTCATATTACCAATCACACACTTGATGTGAAGTTTATGCTCCGTATGAGACAAACAAACCCAAAACATTTTGAGGTATTTGATATTAAAAGCACATCCACCTGCTTTTATAAATCACTTACAACACTACTACTGATAGACTTGGGACACAGGAGTCTACATTTCCGTCTAGAACAGACTCCCTCAGTGTTGTTAAGCTCCATACAATCCCCTCAATTCTGACTTGTGTGGCACCCTTCAATTCAAACACTGCCATTACACCCCACTACAGACCTAGTGGAGTGTAACAGAGTGCTAGTGGGTGAGGTCTGCATATCTCACCGATGCCCTCTGAGATAGGGCCCATCAGGCAAAAACACTAGGACTTATCATCTCCCCCACACTAACACTCCACAGGGGATGGGTAGAGAACAGAGAGAATGTTGCATGGTGAGAAATAAATGGCAAAGGAAATAAGAACAACATACTGTAGACCTTTTCAACTGTCAAAACAACAACACGTTCTAGCTACCACACCATGGCATGCCTATCTCTGCAAACCCAGCTGCCACACCCTCTCTTACACAAATACCACCATCCTCACCATATCCTCTCACTCCCAGACAAACTAGTTGTCAGACAGTCAGTGGTCTAAATACTAGATAATAGGTGATAATAGGTGCTCCACTCTTTAGATTCATGACTAATCATGGAAAGCACATACTGTACCAACGTGTCAGTCCATCCCATGCAGCTACCTTATTGCCCACAGCTCCGACATAGCTGGGAGCTGGGATCCTTCCCTCCTTCCCTCTGTTGATTTGTAGGGGAAAGCCACATTTTCACTTGAGCCCCTTCTCTCTCCCAGATTGTACAGAAGTATTTGTGTGTGCCTATGTATATTCTAGCTCAATTATGTAATTTGCGCTTGTGTGTGTGTGTGTGTGTGTGCGTTCTGTAGCCATGGCAACAGCACAACATATCGGCGACCACAGAACCGCACTGGGGCTGAAGGCATTGCCAGGGTTCTGCCAAAGCATAATCCGTTCCAGGGGTGACATGAGCGAAGGGAAAGGCAGGAGGGTGGAGACTGCAGTGCGGCACATGCACGCGCGCGCGCGCACACACACACCACTCTCTCTGCACACACACTGGATATCCTCCTATTCTTCTTGGCTGGAGACTCCCATGGCAATAGCAATAGGAATCCATTCATCACGGATACTAGGACAGCTGTGCAGATACTAAATGAGACTCAGTTGGTTTGGGCTTTTCTGCATGCAGCTTGAGATAAAAACTACATGGTACTTAATTCAAATCTATATTCCCTCTTGCCAAAATACTTCCAATTCATCCAGTCTTTGTCTTCCCCATCACACAGTGTACTGAATTCTACATAAAATAGACAGACATTTTTTGGAGATACAACAGTGCCACCATCACGGACTTACAAAGTTTGATGGAAAACGTTCCAAAAACATTTATCAACAAAACCTTGAAATGTCCTTTAAATATTCTTGATATGTTCATTAAATGTTAACAAGTCGGGGCATTTCTAGGTCCAGGACACAGTACCTCCTCCCTGAAGAATAGATAACAGCACCAGCCACCAGCCAGCCCATATCTGTGATTACAGAGACCAGGGCTTTGCCACCTCATTGTTTATGGCTGTTTGAATTTGCCAACTCCCACAATCACCAACCAACCACCAAAGGAGACTTGAGGCCGCCGGTGGTGGTGGTGGCCTGGTAGGAATAAATAAGTAAAGGGAACACAGTGTCCTTGTGAGCGTCTGGCATTGTGGCCTGCCGGTGTCCCCATTACATGATGGGAAAAGAGCCACCCGCTGCCACGAGACACCTACAAGGCCCTTGGGGGACTCCGGTTTCACCGTAACTCCAACCTTCAACTAGGGATAGAGGAGGAGAACATAATAAAGTTCACATGTCCATTAAATTCCTTACTGACTTGGGCTGTCTGGAACACAGGTGTTATTTTTCTACTGGCTCACTCCAATGGCTATATTCCACACCAATCAGAAAAGCACTATCAGACTACATACATTCTTTGGATCATTCTGATTGGCTTTACTGCAGGGCAGGGGGATTGCTCTCCGCACAACTGAACTCAAGCACAGTAATATTATAATTCAAAATGTCCGCCATAGAAATTCTATAAAACGCATGAAGGCCTAATTTTCTTCCCACTGCAATTCTGTGTTTTAGGGCACTACACTTTGGGTATTTGTTTTTGCCCCATAGATTAACCACAGTCAGTGCTGTCTGAGTGCCTCTTAAAAATCAGTATAAAACATAATTGCCATTCAGCCTAAAAACTGTGGATCCTGTAACATAGGCTAATCCAGTGATAACCACACAGCGGCCTAATCGCATTCAGACATAGGACGGAAGGTTCTGGTGTTTGTGTGTGTGTGTGTGTGTGTGTGTGTGTGTGTGTGTGTGTGTGTGTGTGTGTGTGTGTGTGTGTGTGTGTGTGTGTGTGTGTGTGTGTGTGTGTGTGTGTGTGTGTGTGTGTGTGTGTGTGTGTGTGTGTGGTTGGTTGGGGAGTGCATGGGGCTGTTTGTATGAGTGTGTATCTTTAATTCAAAAAATTCAAAAAATTCTGTTTATTCAGACTGTGGTTCCATCAGATTTTAATCCCCTGAACAGCTGTTCCAACTCATTTTCCAGGCCTGGGGAGAGAGAGGGGAGAGGACAGAAGGAGGGGGAGAGAAAGGTGAGGAGAGGTTGTAAGGAGAGGGGTGAGGAGAGGAGGAGGAGGGAGTGGAGGAGGGGAGAGGAGAGGAGGAGGGGTATGGGTGAGGAGAGGTTGGAAGGCCACCTCACAAAATGTCTACAAGGAGGTTTCAGTGGAATATGTTTTTATTCAAAACACCATGCCTGATAACAACTGATAATGACATAGACAAATATAATCTATCTTCATACAGCAACACACAGTAATACATACTCACTTAGGCCTAACATAATTTAGGATAATTTAGGCACGTGATTAAGCCACAAATGTAGCCATGAAGGTAATTAAGACAAAGGTGAATTATTTAATGATCTGCAATACAAAGACGACTTGCAACAAGAAATATGTTCCTTAGGACTAAATTGTTTCAAAATTCTACAAATATCTGTTTAGTCTTTCTGTCTCAAATATGCATGCAAATAATGGGTTAATGGTAAAACATTTTGGGTTTGCCACTCAAGGGTTAATTGCATGAAAATGGGAAAAGCAAGATACATTTCCAAGGCAACAAGTTAGCAAATTTTAGATGACATCATCAAATTATGTGACTTACTTTTGATAAACATTAGGCCTATCTGCTTGAATAGACGGCTAGTAGGCTACTTTCGGCCAATCGGTGCTGCGGGGCTACAAACTGCAGAAATTAGGCCCATAACAAAACTGTATTAAATAGCCATCTTGTTCTTTCTCCGCAGTTTACTTTTGGTTTATGTATGTTAAGCTTTTTAAATAACTTAGTAGGACTTCAGGCCGACAGCAAAAGTGATTGACTAGAAGTGAGTTGCCTAAAAAAAACGGGCCAATATATTTTTGGGCCTTGTGCCTATACCTTGACTGCTTTTCAACCAAGTCCGAACGTGTGGGAATTACATTTAGCAAATGATGCTTCCTTTCAATAAGATGAACGTTTAAAAAAAAAAAATGTATTTAAAAAAATAATAATATGGGCTACAACAACCTATGGTAACAATACCTAATAAAATGTATATAACACACATTAAAATATATATGCCTTAAAATAAATAATAGGGCAACACTTACCACTAATGGATTGTTTAGAAGGTGAGTAGTGCAATACTTTAGTGTCGCGAGGGTGTTAAGAGGTGTGAAAAGCATTCCCGCGCAGGGGTCCCGCGTGCAGGAGAGCAAAGAGAAGAGGATGTTAAAATGTCGTACGAGTAAGAATAGTATAGGATGATCACATTTCATGTATTGTATAAACTTGTGAGCATAAACAAAATCATTAGCATAAAGTGGCTTAGGCAAATGCGAAAAGAAAATGGTTATGACCTGGTGCGCTTTATGGGAACAAGCCAAGCAAGCCATGCTTCCGTGTTATAGCCTAACAATAGTCTATGCCTAATAATGACTATAACAACAACTATAACAATGTCATTTGTATTTTTCAATATCACAGATACTCCACTGTGTAGAGAAGAAAGGTGTTGAATTCTGCTTTACTGATCTAATCTGGCTTGATTATTCGTACCTATGACATAAATGAAAAAGCCCTACACTCTTACAAAAAAAAGGGTTCCCAAAAGGATTATTCGGGTGTCCCCATAGGATCATCTTTTTTGGTTCCAGGTAAAACTATTTTGGGTTCCATGTAGAATCCTCTGTGGAAAGGGTTCTAAATGCAACTCAAAGGTACTTGGAACCAGAAGGGTTCTTCAAAGGGTTCTTGACAGCCGAATAACCCTTTTAGGTTCTAGATAGCACCTTTTTTTCTAAGAGTGTAGTGCTGCAAGACTGGAAACGGCAACGCTATTCCGATAATGGTGTCTAATAACTCAGTCAATAGCCTATATCAGCCAGCCACACAACACGGTGAATTTGGTATAGTCTATTTCCATACCTACTGTAGATAACTTTGGTATGGGCTTACATTGTAATGTTTATAACATCATAAAACATAAATGCTTACTAGAAACAACACACGAATAAAGTATATCCGGACCTCTGAATGCTTTCCATAATTTGCCTCTATTACACCCCATCCATCTCGCCACTCTCCAGAAAGGCTTTTACCACTGTTAATAATTTATTCGATTGTTTATATTGTGTTGCCATATCCGATGTCCAAACTCGTTTTTTAAATTATTAACCTTAATTAAATAAACAACAATGTGAGTCTATATCTGCAGACAAGAGACACATCAGAAGTGAAGGGAATACAGGAGGCTTGGGCTGGGCAGAGAGGCGCAAGCTCCACGCACGCTGGACGAGTGCAATGCACAAAGCTGTTCTCTTGTTGAATATCTCCCTAAAATGCATGAACATACCAAACTCTATATAGTCAATGTATAGCTTTAAATAATATATTTATATAGTTTATCCAGTCCAAAGGATTTAGCCTATAGGCTTTCTTCTGCATATGTGCAGCAAGTGCGGAATGTGCAGTCAGTTATGTTGTCAAACAAATCTCTGGCTCTATCAAGCTTAATTTTCTTTTCATACTGCCATATAACCGCTTTAGTAAAATAATTACAACATTTATCAATTCCAGAAACCCTGTAAATAAATATGCATTAACAAATGAAGCTATATGTGTATAGGCCTACCAAAATCTCAATGCTAAACTGTTGGAGAGAAAAGTTCGAGTCTATATAGAGATTCCTCTCTGTGCGTCTGATAAAGTCCCATTCCATCATTTCTAAATATGTGGGCCTATTTTCTTTCTCAGTTGCATTTAATTTAGACCCGTGTGGCCTAAAAAGTACAAGACACTCTCTTCCAATATATATCCACTTCTAAAAAAGTATTCATATCAGCTTTGTCCTGCTTCTGTCAATCAGGGAGTAGAACAGAGAACAACATGTGATCATTCTACAGTTTTAAATGGAAACAGACTACTGGCCGTGCCCGCAACTGAGAAAAACACCCTCTCTGCTTCTGTAACAGGAGTCAGAGGCATGGAAGTAAAATTGTTTTAATAAAACACTGTAAAATTAGGAATGAACTACGCATCACACAGGCCTTGGCAGTCTACTGTCCAGTGAAACCAAGGGATAAACACGTTTGCTTTATAGGAATAGATTTCCAACAGTTATGCCACCGGTTAGGAGAGTCATATAATTGCAGATAATTTCAACAAACATTCTAATTTGGACGCAGAAAAAGGCATGGCTTTTTAAAGAATCCATAAAGAACAAAAAATCTACATAAAAATGCATAGAAAGAAGAAAAGCAGACCACTAAAATGTTTTTGCAGAACCAGGAACATATTGATGCAGAGAGTTAAATGATGGGTGCCTCACGATTCAGTTTAGGCCAAGGAACTTTGTAGGTTTATATTTTGAGGGTTTATATTGCTAAAATATGTTAAATATTTCAGTCAGTGGGCTCAAAAACCCCTGTTGTATGTCACATTTATCTGTGAACATATACTGTTGACAGTACAACTTCAAGCAGAGCTTTCTCTGGTGCTTCCCTCCAAGTTACTTTGCCAAGCTAAGGAAACTTCCAGTTCCAAGAGTCATGATATTGCACATAAGTCATAAATGAATAGTTACTGAACTTCATATATTTAGGGTTCTTGGTGAGTCCAAAAAAGTTAAGCAATGATGTGTGACATTTGGTCATTTTAGAATGGAGCCTGACCTTAAATCACTGTTCATTTGACAGAGATGTTATAGGACGATTACTAATACACATGATGTTTTAAACACATCCATAAACTAAATAACTAACTGTTTCAGTTATCTTATCTTAGTGCAATGCACCTTTTTGTTACAATCCATTGACCACATCTCTGCAAAAGTTACAACAGCTACTATAATACTTGTTAATACTCTCTTTCCTCCAGGACAAATAGACTATCATTTCATAAAATAGAAAAAGAGAAGCTTTAAATACATTTCCCCCCCAAAACTTGTCTTGAATTCTTGATTTTAAAAAAGATAACGTAGATTCTGAAACTGTTACCTGATCAACTCTCCAGTTTTAACAAATACAATATATCAAAACAAATTTGACCATTAATGAGCATATTGAACAATAATTTATTTAGTTATATTATATAGCAAGAGATTCTATATTGCTTTACAAAAGTACATTTTATTTGGGTAGGACCTTATCAATTACCAATTAGTGCCAATAAGCTGTTCAACTTATAAGCTATTCTTATCTGCCCAACTGTCCTCAGAAATGTGGAATATTGCACGTGGAAGTACCAGAGTAATTCCCTATTGAATATGAGTGAACTTTACAATGTAGAGTACAACATCAGAGGTAGGTTTCTTATTCAAAGTAATTGAATATTTCTTGGCTGTAAATTGTGGGATGGATGTTTTACTATGAACAGAAATGGTCAAGAGTTTATAATAGCAGATTAAATCCAGTATTTGTGCTAGGTACAGTGGACCAGAGTCACTCAAATAAGTTAACATCAACGGGGCATGACCAGAACCTTGAAAAGAATCCTTATGGCGCATATATGCAGTGAGATACTCGTGCGTAAAATAGTATATACATTATATTCCCGACCATTTACTTTCACTAAATACGTACGTTATATTAATCAGAATCGAGCACGGTTGACAAGTGTAGGCTACTGTAGAACTGGCGGCAGCACACACCGACCTAAAGCCCTCGACTGTCACAGATTCAACCGTTAGCGGATAAAGCTTTTTAACGGTCACGCTTCCACATGTAGCCTCTCTCACTGCCAAGCGTTTGTGAGATCAACATTTTGGAAAATGTGAATGTAAGACCATCACATGTAACACTAAACTTCAGTCCAGTTTTCTACACTCACTCCTTTCTCCTCCTCCACTTCTCCCCTCCTTTTATATTAAATAGATTCGGGAGGAGCGCCATTTTCTCTCCAAAACCATGTGCAATGAAACGCATAAGAAAGCCCTGTGAAGAAATGCCATCTAAGAAGAAAAAGTGTCAGCGATACAAGGTAAATACTATCAGAAAGGAACAGAGAGTAACAAATAAGCTCAAATTCAACTATTACATAGTTGCAAATGGTGGGAGCACTAATCTAACCCGCAACACCGACAGTATACTAAGCAATAACAATGAAATAATGGCATTTACCTGTGTCAAGCAGTACGGGGAGTACATGGTTATTTTTAGAAATCAAAATTTGAGAGCTTATTTAAATTGGATGGAAGTTCGCTGTAGTGCTGCATTGCAATCGCTCGCCGTCCTGTTTCGCTCACTCCATGCTGTACTGTAACCCCGCCTAGAAGGCTGAAAGTGAAAGCTTACACAAACTTTTGGGGAAAAAAAGTTTTGTCTCCCACCCTCTTCCATGGATTCTTCTATCGTGCGCACGGATATTTTGGGGGGGATTGATCAGGGGCGACGGTGTTTGCTATACAACATAATATCATTAACATGAATCTCTCAATTTCGTAAATCATGTGGTGGCAAACTCCTGCTTAATCCGGTCGTTTCAGCTCATACTCAGTAAACATGCATAATGACAATACACCGTTCTCTTTCTTTAGGGTAACAAATATGTTATTACGAGGGTTGAATGAATAGGAAAGCCGAATGCGTAATATCCAGCGTTTTAGCAATACGACGTGTAGAGTAGCCTATATCCTAAAAGAGAAGGTCAAATGCTTTACAGAAGGTCCGCCAGTCTGAGCATTGTATTTTGCAATGAGCTAAACATTTGCTATAGCTACGATGTGATTTTGTGTTGATGTGTTTTCTATTAAATATTATTATAGGCTTATTAGGCCTACCAATTAGTAAAGTCCATACAAGCATAAGAATATGATTGCTGTAAGGTCAAAGGTGATGCTTCATATGGGGCCTATGGCCGACAATAAAGACATATAATGTTGATAAATAATGACTTGATATTAAGAGATTGACTTAAAATATTGGAAATGTCATTTGTTTTCCATCTGAGAAACGAGAAGGTCGCCGAAATATTTAATGACATTGGAATTGAACAACACTGGGATCTTGGTTTGGATTCATTTTAGTAAGTACATTTTACTCTAGCTATGTAAATGAATGGGTTTACCTAAAATAGTATTACATTGTTATTACACTACAGTTACACTGCCTCTGCATAAATTAGTTTGTGAAACAAATGTAAAAAATACCTGTCAGTGTTCTGCAAGTTTTGTGTTACTTCTATTGGTTTCTGCCCCCTGATACAAAGGCCCTTTCAGCATCTTGACTGAATTTCAGTGCACACTTCCATCCCAGGCCGACGTACAAGTAAGACATTTAATTGCAGAGTGTATAGAACACTATCAGACATCAGATCCAGACTGAAACCTGTAAAGGTGACTGCAGTTGAAACAGCAGATCCACACTGTTGGTCTGGCTTGGGACATTTACTACAATGAAGTTGACTTGAAAATGAAAAACAGCCCAACCTGAGGACTGCTTGATAAGAACATACTGTATGCTACCAAAACAAGATAGTGTCCCAAGGAAGGAGGAGTGTATTAGAAAACACGGAATATTGGTAATACTGATAACAATTTACAGAGGCATGTACCCTCTCACAGACAAAATCTCTCTCTCTCTCTCTCTCTCTCTCTCTCTCTCTCTCTCTCTCTCTCTCTCTCTCTCTCTCTCTCTCTCTCTCTCTCTCTCTCTCTCTCTCTCTCTCTCTCTCTCTCTCTCTCTCTCTCTCTCTCTCTCAATTCAATTCAATAGGCTTTATTGGCATGGGAAACATATGTTTACATCACACACACATGTGTGTGTGTGTGTGTGATGTAAACATATGTTTCCCATGCCAATAAAGCCTATTGAATTTAATTGAATTGAGAGAGAGAGAGAGAGAGAGAGAGAGAGAGAGAGAGATTTTGTCTGTGAGAGGGTACATGCCTCTGTAAATTGTTATCAGTATTACCAATATTCCGTGTTTTCTAATACACTCCTCCTTCCTTGGGACACTATCTTGTTTTGGTAGCATATAAGTGTGGTATAGGGTTTGGTGGGGGTAAAGTCATTGTGGAGTTGAAATTTTGATCTGACAACTGGAGTCCCTCAGATTTATGAGGCCTACTGCTTGTGCATTTACACCGCAAGCCTCTGCAGGAGAAACAAAGAGATCTGGGCTCTGTGTGGCCAATTATACTGCACACAACCAGGGGAGCCAGAGACTGAGGGA
The DNA here is from genome assembly GCF_045679555.1 of Salvelinus alpinus. Lineage (NCBI taxonomy): Eukaryota > Metazoa > Chordata > Actinopteri > Salmoniformes > Salmonidae > Salvelinus > Salvelinus alpinus. Next base: position 14,397,769 of record NC_092121.1, read on the forward strand.
GGGAGAGAAATAGAGAGAGACAGAGAGGGAGGGATGGAGGGAGGGAGGGAGGGAAAGTGTGTGGTCAGGGGGTTGTGCAGATCACAGAACTGTAACCTCCCCTTCTCACCACACAAGGTCATGCTCACAAGGTCATGCTCACAAGGTCATGCTCACAGCATTCCATACCGGTTAATTCCATCCGTGAATATGAAATGACTGAAATGACAAACGTTACCTTGATATTTTGAAAATTATATACCAAAATAATTTCTGATAAGCACTAACTTTCAGAGTGACAAACATACACATAATTTGGGCAGTTGTGTAACAGCAGGTGGAATGAATCCTGTTCCCAAGTTGTAGTCTCTGTCTAACTCAGTGTATTCATGGAGGTTCTCTCTCTCTCTCTCTCTCTCTCTCTCTCTCTCTCTCTCTCTCTCTCTCTCTCTCTCTCTCTCTCTCTCTCTCTCTCTCTCTCTCTCTCTCTCTCTCTCTGTCTCTCTGTCTCTCTGTCTCTCTGTCTCTGAAGTCATAAAAAGCACACAGGACCACAAAAGTGAAAGGTTACAGAGAGTGGGTTCGAAGGGGATCAAAAACTGTTTTCCTTTATAGAGTTGAGTTGACTGCAACACACGCAAACACTCATCCAGCATCGCTCCTTAAATGAGCCCCACATTTAGTGGTCTATGGGAGTAAATCGCTCATTAAGTAACACATGGTAGAGCCATATGCTATGGTTGTTGAGTCTCTCCTTTTCACACGCTGGAATATACATATTTGCTGTGCTACAACACTCATTGTGGTAAAGTCAATCATGGATTTGCTGTTATAATGAAGTACTGTAGCAGCAGCATCTGCAAGGGTTGTTTTGTATACCACGAACACACAGAATCTATGGAACAACTAAAATATAAGTTACGCACAGAATTCACAGGGTTCAAAGTTTGTGCTCTAAGATTAGGATTCCCAACCAACTACTCCCTCATATATGAAGACAAAATGGACAGACAGAGGATTCTGAGGTTGCTGGAGTGGTGATGTGTCATGGTAGCCATGCGATGTGTGGGGCCTAACCTCCCTATGAGGAGGTGAGTACAGATACCCTTCTCTGGATGGCCTTGAACTCACTGGCCCTGATATCTAATATGGTCATATTAATGCTTCTCCCCTCTCCAACTTCTCCACCAACCACGATACTCAATTACTTCCCATTATGGCTCATTTCTGTACCCCGGGACACACAACACACTGTAGCAACCCAGATTCTCTAAAACTTGGCAAAAGGCTTTAGCTGGAAACAAAGAGTAGAAAACTGTCTCCCACCTCATTAACAATCACATTTTCAGTCATCCACAGACTCCCACTCCCACTCCCCCATCCCGCAATTCTCTTTTTATTACCATTTCATTTCAGGCCGATCGCTGTAAATCCAATGCGCTCGCTGGGTGGAATTTTTAAAGCTGCATGTTTTTTTCAACTGTGTATAGTTTTCTAGTTTTTTGTTGTTGTCCTTTTTTCATTTTATACAACCTCTGCATGCTGCACATTATCGTTATATTTTTCTTTCCCACGAGGGAAGGGTGCTTCGGCGGAGTTGCAAGGCCCTTTTCTCAAAGTGTGTGTGGAAATAATGATTGTAATGGTTTGCAGCTGAGGAGAGGGAGCTGTGAGTGACATTATGATTGTGGTGCAATTACCAAGAGCATGAAAGCAGACCATCAGTCAGAATAATGACTAATGACTCAAATAACACATTAAATAATCATAATAATAACAATAATAATGCATACCCTGTAGGAATCTGATACTACAAAGCATTCAGGCATCCCAGGACCTCTGGAGGGGTCTTCATTCACCAGAAAGGTTTCGGTGGCCTGAAACGTAACACAACAGTCATTCATAGTATCAATGCATTTACCATCCTTTAAACAACTCCTTAACTTATACAACACACAACACAACATCATTTAAAATTGAATAATAATAACATTATTATAATATTATTGCTATTATGTATTTATGATGTATTCATTATTATTATTATTATTGTTCTTATAATTATTAATATTGGTTAAAAATTATGTGCCAATTACAGTTTAGTCAAGCAATATCAGTATCCTGTACAGAATCTCTAATGGAAATCCCTACCCCTCTTATACTCACACACAAAGCATGATTCATAATGTGCACTAGCCAACTCATATATGATGCAGGCCTGAACTCCGGTGCTAGCACCAGAATGGAGACCAGACCGTTTCAGCTGCTTTTGGATCACACCACAAAATACACACTGACACAATGGCATTTCCTGTCCCTGGTTGTCACCTGGTGACTTCTCCCACAGTGGTGACTGATTCAGCACAAAACATTCACACGGGGCATACATTCACTGATCGATGCAGCAAAGGTATTTTTCTAAGTGTTGTTTCCATTCAACACAGTTCATTTGTATGCTGTGGAACACACCAGCTGGGCCTTGAGCGCTGAATGAGCATCCATTCCAATTCTGCCTTGAGGCAGGCCAGCCCAGACAACATAGCTGGGAGGAAACCTTGATATGGAGAGCTGGGGAAAAATCCTATTTTCCAGAACCTTAAATCCTGATTTCTCAAGTTTCACAAAACAGGAACAAACACTGTTCGAAGCCAACTCTGAATGCATGCTACTCTTAACTTGTACCTGGTAAACATACACTATAGACACTAAAAACAGACATTAACACACACACACACACAGAGAAAACACAGGAACAATACTTGAAGGAATACTTACACACACAGACACATGCATAAACACACAACACTATAATAAGTCCCAGACTTTGGCTAACCAAGCTGTGGCTAGAAACACAGGCTATTCATATCCCACCCAATGAGAGGTTAGCACTCTTGTCTTTTCCCTTTCCCTTTTAACACTGAAGGGGCATCTGTGAGAGAAAGAGAAAGTGTGTGTGTGTGTGTGTGTGTGTGTGTGTGTGTGTGTGTGTGTGTGTGTGTGTGTGTGTGTGTGTGTGTGTGTGTGTGTGTGTGTGTGTGTGTGTGTGTGGGTGTGGGTGTGTGTGTGGGTGTGGGTGTGTATGTGTTGGTGTGTTTGTGTACGCTGTATAAACTAATCATTTAATGCAAATCCATTGCTTACTTTTGTATGTTTACTCTTCAAGTTAGATTTCCGAATAAGAAATGTGAGTGCAAGTCATCCAAAAGAACCGAAAACTCAAATTAGACGATTCATGACGTTCGGCTTCAACAACCATGTTCGTACCGGCCATCATTAATATATATGGAGGAGAACAGAGTGAAACCATAAAAGAGTTGTTCCATTACAAGAAATGCTCTTTCTCAGCTCTTCAAAGTTTGTTAAAGACCAAGGTTCATCTGCAGTATGTCCTTTACTCTTCTAATGGACAGAGGCATATTTTCCTAACAAAGGCATTTACAGTAGTAGTTCTGCTTGCCACATATTGGCTATTTCTGTGATAATGATACCGTTCTCTTCATCAGAGAAAGAGGCTTATTCTCAGGCCTGAGGGTGTTACAGTACTAAAAGTGGTTGGATTGACCAGTGGTTTGCTGAAAGGAGGGAGGAATGAAGGGATGGAAGGATGAAGGGATAGCAGAGTAAAACCTCTCTCTCTCTGCTGCATGGATTGCCTTCACACTTGAAAAGGGGCATCATTTGTTTGAGGCGGCACTGATTGTTTGATGTAGCTCCCTGTAGCACTGGCCCCTTTTTCCCTTTTCTCTCTGTTTTTATGGAGCATGTTGTCAATTATATATGCCACCCTTTTTCTATACAGTGGGGCAAAAAAGTATTTAGTCAGCCACCAATTGTGCAAGTTCTCCCACTTAAAAAGATGAGAGAGGCCTGTAATTTTCATCATAGGTACACTTCAACTATGACAGACAAAATGAGGGAAAAAAATCCAGAAAATCACATTGTAGGATTTTTTATGAATTTATTTGCAAATTATGGTGGAAAATAAGTATTTGGTCACCTACAAACAAGCAAGATTTCTGGCTCTCACAGACCTGTAACTTCTTCTTTAAGAGGCTCCTCTGTCCTCCACTCTTTACCTGTATTAATGGCACCTGTTTGAACTTGTTATCAGTATAAAAGACACCTGTCCACAACCTCAAACAGTCACACTCCAAACTCCACTATGGCCAAGACCAAAGAGCTGTCAAAGGACACCAGAAACAAAATTGTAGACCTGCACCAGGCTGGGAAGACTTTTGAATCTGACCATTCCTCCATACAGAATCTTTCCAGATCCTTGATATCCTTCCTCTGCTCTTATGGACTGCCCTCTTCAATTCAAACCACAGGGTTTCAATGGGGTTCAAGTCCGGAGACAGATGGCCATTGCAAAATGTTGATTTTATGGTAAATTAACCATTTCTTTGAGGATTTTGATTAGTTCTTGGGGTTATTGTCTTAATGCAATATCCACTTGAGGCAACCAGGGTTTTGGCTAAAATGTCCTGGTACTGGTAAAGTTCATGGTGCTGTTGACCTTAACAAGGGCCCCAGGCCGAGTGGTAGCAAAATAGCCCCATAACATCAAAGATCCACCACCATATTTTACTGTAGGCATGAGGTTCTTTTCTGCATATGCTTTTGCTTTTCAATGCCAACCCCACCACTGGTGTGTGGCCAAAGAGCTCTATTGACATGTCATCTGATCATACCCGCTGGGCACAGACGTCAGTTCAACTTCTAGTTTCAACAAAAAAATCCACCATTTCATTGGATTTAAGTTAAAGGTTTTTTGGGAAAAAATATGAAATTCCCTTACGTTGATGACTTTTTGCAAATTCAATCAGTTTTCCATATTGATTCAACTCATCACATTTAATTATTTTGTTTAAATGACGTGGAAACAACGTTGATTCAACCAGTTTTTGCCCAGTGGGTAGCACCGCCTGGAGTTTGATAAACGGGCATTGGATTAGAACCGGTTCTATGGTCAGATGACATGACATTGCAATGGCCATCTCAGTGTCCGGACTTGGACCCCATTGGAAACCTGTGGTTTGACTTGAAGAGGGCAGTCCATAAGCGCAGAGGAAGGATATCAAGGATCTGGAAAGAGTCTGTATGGAGAAATAGTCTAAGACCCCTCCCAACATGTTCTCCAATATCATAAAACATTTTAGAAAAAGGCTCAGTGTCATTATCCTAGCGAGGGGAGGGTACTAGAGTATTGAAAATAGAGGAAGGGTTCTAGAATCTAGAGTATTGAAAACAGGGGAAGGGTTCTAGAATCTAGAGTATTGAAAACAGGGGAAGGGTTCTAGAGTATTGAAAACAGGGGATCCAATCATTTTGATAATTTTTTTAATTACTTGTTTAAAAAAATATCTTTCTCTGAGCAATTGTATTAGTATATAATAACAGATTTTCCCCTTTTTTGAGCATACAATATTGCTCAGTATTTGTATTATTTATTTTGTACAGTCATTTTAGCTCACCTTGATCAAGGGTGCCAATAATTATGGACCTGACTGTATGTATTGGGGTTGCACCACTTGGCATATTTGCATGGCACAGGATAAATTAAAACATATTCTCTCTCTCTCTCTCTCTCTCTCTCTCTCTCTCTCTCTCTCTCTCTCTCTCTCTCTCTCTCTCTCTCTCTCTCTCTCTCTCTCTCTCTCTCTCTCTCTCTCTCTCTCTCTCTCTCTCTCTCTCTCTCTCTCTCACACACACACACACAAAATAGAAAAGCACCTGACTTCCCGTTCTAATTTCCAAACCAATCATTCTGGCCTCACAACAATCCATAAGAACAGTCATCTCCATTATTGATCAGACAGTGATCATCATCGTTATCACTCCTCATCCCCACTGGACATTGTCATCAATAGTGCCAGTTAGTTTTCTACAGCATCACTGATATCCTCCCAGTCCCACTCAGTGGCTGCATGGGGCTTCGTTGTATACTCGCTAACAAGCTAACAAACCTGTGCAGATCAAATAGAGGACAGGGAGGGGGAACTTGTTTGTTAAAACATGTGGCGGAAAAATATGAAAGGAGAAGTGTGCGTTGTGTGAGTCCACGCCAGAGCCCCCTCAGGGTAAAATTCTGGAAAAATTTGATATTTTACACCTGCATCTCAGGAGGTGAGGAGTAAGAGGGGGGGATAATAATTAGAAGGGTGTGTGTAGGATTGGAGATTGCTTATTGTTGCAGGGCTGTTTGGGGTTTGCCTTTGGTTCTTCCTCTTGCATTCCATGTGAAGTCTGAGGTGTGGATAATGTATTTGATGCAAGTTTATTATGTTTGCTCAACCTGGTTCTAAATACAGAAGAAACGTTGAAAAATGAAATGTGCAAATACAAGTCGACTCATAAATAGCCTGTGAGCTCAGTTGAATGAATAATGGTGTTGGCTCTAATTCTTCATTAGAGACCCTCAACTGGAGAGCAGGCAAAGACATCTATTGTTGGGACATTCTTTCAAATTAAACTTGGAGGGCAGAAGACACTGTAAAACAGTTCCAAACTAAATGGAATGAAATGACTCATTAAGCGTTGGTGTGGTCATAGCACTATGGTTGAGTCTGGACTATATCAAACATTTGAGGCAGTATTTTGAATACCATCTAGATGACCTGCTCACAGTCATCTCAATTTGGTCTGACGCTAAAAATACATTATAATGCACATTTAATGTGTGCCCAAGAGAGCGGGACAACAGGTTAGTGAGGGGTGGCAGGTAGCCTAGCAGGTTGACTAGCAGTTAAGAGTGTTGTGCCAGTAAACGAAAGGTCGCTGGTTTGAATCCCTAAGATGACTAGGTGAAAAATAGGTGAATAATCTGTTGATGTGCCCTTGAGCAAGGCACTTAACCCTAATTGCTCTTGTAAGTTGCTCTGGATAAGAATATCTACTAAATGACTAAAATGTAAAGATGGGTGTTACGTGGACATCTTCTTCTCTCTGCAGCGGGCACTGCAAGATGCTTTAAGGGCTGAGGCTGGCATTCTAAAACAGGGGGCCTCATTCTGAAGAATCAGGATGGCTCAAAACGCAACACAACTTCTGCAGCATATGGACAGCTACCAAAACTTGATCCATGTTCATAGTCTATGTACATAGTCCTCATAGGTTATGGCTCCACTAGCACATACACCTGCAATAACATCTGCTAAACACGTGTACAGTATGTGACCAATAAAATTTGATTTGAGTCTACCCTAACTGCTAATCTAAGATGACCTTACATGACACCAAACCTATAAAGATGAAATGAGTAACTGACCTCGGATCAGAACTGAGAGACAACTCTCTGCACCCTTTATAGAATCACAACCAGGGATTAATATGACACATATGCATGCCATCACCACCTCCCAAGTGTTTATTTAACAAAGACAAAACCCTAGCATTCATCTGGATTGCAACGCCAATAAGGATATGGTAGCCTCTACACCACAGATCACAAAAGGGCAAAGGAGGACCCATATACACAGTGAGAGATGACATCACTGGCAGCGACAGACAAGAGCTGCAGAAAACATATGGCCTGGAAACTGCCTGTTTGATCATCTTGTGGTGAGCTGCTCCCTCTGTACATACACATCAACATCTACAGAGTGGGATATTCAATTACCTAACAATTTACACAGCTCCTTCGAGATTATGATACAGTACTCCTCCTCATACAAATCACACACATCCTGACCCGGGGCCAACTTTTTTAGAGCTGTCACTCTAAAAAAGACAACTTTTAGTGCCTGAAGTCAATAGAGGGAACGGCATTATAGAATACTTAGAAAAAAGAGCATACATTCATTTGTGAAGCATATAAAGCATATGTTATTCTTTAATATATGCATATATTTATGCACTCCTAAACTACAATAAATTGGATAAGTGAAGGACTCAATGAACAGGATGAGTTTGAATACTGATTATGTGTGTTTACATGTCTAGAATATGTTGGGCAGAAATTCTGTCTAGCTTTTCATTAAAAAGAGGTTACTTGCTAAGTAGCTGAAAAACAAATAAACATAACCCCATGTGAGGCCTGTCCTGAATATTGTTTTTATATTAAGTTACTGTTGAGCTACTTGGACTAGTGCCATTTCAGTTTGCAAGTACTCCGTTCCGGAGTTCCAAATTAAGCAGCAGCAGCTGAAAAGATGAGCTCCTACAAATATTGAAATTTAAATGTTTTTTTAGAGTAAAGTACATCGAAAAAAAATCTAAAGAAAACTGCAAACTGAATAGGAGACCAAACAAGCAGCAAACAAAGAAGAAAGGCTTTTGAAAAAGTAACAATTTTTCATAAAATTATACCGTTTTCTTAGCTAGCTAAGTTGTTTACCTGTTGCTAGGCAGTTGCTAGGGACATTCCTGAAAGAAGCTAGCTAGCTAACAAGGAGTGTCTAGTTGGCAGAAGAGAAGAAGGGACAAAGAAGGGACAAAGTGGGACAAAATAAGGACAGAAGAAAAGGGAAAGGGGACATTAAGGTGAAGCAGTCCTCTAAAGACACAAAAGACAATAATACAAGAAACAACACTTCTATTGCCTCTCCCTCTACGATACGCACTTCCGGTTTGGTTTGGAGCGAGTAGTTGCATTCCGCTTTGCTCCACAGGTAGTATTACAGGTAGTATTACATTTCATTTCATTACAGTACAACAGTTTGATTTGTTTGATCTTAGCTGGCTACATAGCCGTCTTTGTATCCAAGATAATTGTGTAGTCTAGAGTAATTGTCGAGGTTACCTAGCCAGTTGAGGTTACCTAGCCAGCTACACTTTCAAACAAAGTCAACAACGCAGCCACTGCTAGCTAGCCTATTTCACCAGCCAGCAGTACTATATCATTTTAGTCAATAAGATTTTTTGCAACGTAAGCTTAACTTTCTGAACATTCGAGACGTGTAGTCCACTTGTCATTCCAATCTCCTTTGCATTAGCGTAGCCTCTTCTGTAGCCTGTCAACTATGTGTCTGTCTATCCCTGTTCTCTCCTCTCTGCACAGACCATACAAACGCTTCACACCGCGTGGCCGCTGCTACTCTAACCTGGTGGTCCCAGCGCGCACGACCCACGTGGAGTTCCAGGTCTCAGGCAGCCTCTGGAACTGCCGATCTGCGGCCAACAAGGCAGAGTTCATCTCAGCCTATGCTTCCCTCCAGTCCCTCGACTTCTTGGCACTGACGGAAACATGGATTACCACTGATAACACTGCTACTCCTACTGCTCTCTCCTCGTCTGCCCACGTGTTCTCGCACACCCCGAGAGCTTCTGGTCAGCGGGGTGGTGGCACTGGGATCCTCATCTCTCCCAAGTGGACATTCTCTCTTTCTCCCCTGACCCATCTGTCTATCGCCTCCTTTGAATTCCATGCTGTCACAGTTACCAGCCCTTTCAAGCTTAACATCCTTATCATTTATCGCCCTCCAGGTCCCCTTGGAGAGTTCATCAATGAGCTTGACGCCCTGATAAGTTCCTTTCCTGAGGATGGCTCACCTCTCACAGTTCTGGGTGACTTTAACCTCCCCACGTCTACCTTTGACTCATTCCTCTCTGCCTCCTTCTTTCCACTCCTCTCCTCTTTTGACCTCACCCTCTCACCTTCCCCCCCTACTCACAAGGCAGGCAATACGCTTGACCTCATCTTTACTAGATGCTGTTCTTCCACTAATCTCATTGCAACTCCCCTCCAAGTCTCCGACCACTACCTTGTATCCTTTTCCCTCTCGCTCTCATCCAACACTTCCCACACTGCCCCTACTCGGATGGTATCGCGCCGTCCCAACCTTCGCTCTCTCTCCCCCGCTACTCTCTCCTCTTCCATCCTATCATCTCTTCCCTCTGCTCAAACCTTCTCCAACCTATCTCCTGATTCTGCCTCCTCAACCCTCCTCTCCTCCCTTTCTGCATCCTTTGACTCTCTATGTCCCCTATCCTCCAGGCCGGCTCGGTCCTCCCCTCCTGCTCCGTGGCTCGACGACTCATTGCGAGCTCACAGAACAGGGCTCCGGGCAGCCGAGCGGAAATGGAGGAAAACTCGCCTCCCTGCGGACCTGGCATCCTTTCACTCCCTCCTCTCTACATTCTCCTCTTCTGTCTCTGCTGCTAAAGCCAATTTCTACCACTCTAAATTCCAAGCATCTGCCTCTAACCCTAGGAAGCTCTTTGCCACCTTCTCCTCCCTCCTGAATCCTCCTCCCCCTCCTCCCCCCTCCTCCCTCTCTGCTGATGACTTCGTCAACCATTTTGAAAAGAAGGTCGACGACATCCGATCCTCGTTTGCTAAGTCAAACGACACCGCTGGTTCTGCTCACACTGCCCTACCCTGTGCTTTGACCTCTTTCTCCCCTCTCTCTCCAGATGAAATCTCGCGTCTTGTGACGGCCGGCCGCCCAACAACCTGCCCGCTTGACCCTATCCCCTCCTCTCTTCTCCAGACCATTTCCGGAGACCTTCTCCCTTACCTCACCTCGCTCATCAACTCATCCTTGACCGCTGGCTACGTCCCTTCCGTCTTCAAGAGAGCGAGAGTTGCACCCCTTCTGAAAAAACCTACACTCGATCCCTCCGATGTCAACAACTACAGACCAGTATCCCTTCTTTCTTTTCTCTCCAAAACTCTTGAACGTGCCGTCCTTGGCCAGCTCTCCTGCTATCTCTCTCAGAATGACCTTCTTGATCCAAATCAGTCAGGTTTCAAGACTAGTCATTCAACTGAGACTGCTCTTCTCTGTGTCACGGAGGCGCTCCGCACTGCTAAAGCTAACTCTCTCTCCTCTGCTCTCATCCTTCTAGACCTATCGGCTGCCTTTGATACTGTGAACCATCAGATCCTCCTCTCCACCCTCTCCGAGCTGGGCATCTCCGGCGCGGCCCACGCTTGGATTGCGTCCTACCTGACAGGTCGCTCCTACCAGGTGGCGTGGCGAGAATCTGTCTCCGCACCACGTGCTCTCACCACTGGTGTCCCCCAGGGCTCTGTTCTAGGCCCTCTCCTATTCTCGCTATACACCAAGTCACTTGGCTCTGTCATATCCTCACATGGTCTCTCCTATCATTGCTATGCAGACGACACACAATTAATCTTCTCCTTTCCCCCCTCTGATAACCAGGTGGTGAATCGCATCTCTGCATGTCTGGCAGACATATCAGTGTGGATGACGGATCACCACCTCAAGCTGAACCTCGGCAAGACGGAGCTGCTCTTCCTCCCGGGGAAGGACTGCCCGTTCCATGATCTCGCCATCACGGTTGACAACTCCATTGTGTCCTCCTCCCAGAGTGCTAAGAACCTTGGCGTGATCCTGGACAACACCCTGTCGTTCTCAACTAATATCAAGGCGGTGACCCGTTCCTGTAGGTTCATGCTCTACAACATTCGCAGAGTACGACCCTGCCTCACGCAGGAAGCGGCGCAGGTCCTAATCCAGGCACTTGTCATCTCCCGTCTGGATTACTGCAACTCGCTGTTGGCTGGGCTCCCTGCCTGTGCCATTAAACCCCTACAACTCATCCAGAACGCCGCAGCCCGTCTGGTGTTCAACTTTCCCAAGTTCTCTCACGTCACCCCGCTCCTCCGCTCTCTCCACTGGCTTCCAGTTGAAGCTCGCATCCGCTACAAGACCATGGTGCTTGCCTACGGAGCTGTGAGGGGAACGGCACCTCCGTACCTTCAGGCTCTGATCAGGCCCTACACCCAAACAAGGGCACTGCGTTCATCCACCTCTGGCCTGCTCGCCTCCCTACCTCTGAGGAAGTACAGTTCCCGCTCAGCCCAGTCAAAACTGTTCGCTGCTCTGTCACCCCAATGGTGGAACAAACTCCCTCACGACGCCAGGTCAGCGGAGTCAATCACCACCTTCCGGAGACACCTGAAACCCCACCTCTTTAAGGAATACCTAGGATAGGATAAAGTAATCCTTCTAACCCCCCCCCCCCCTTAAAAGAGTTAGATGCACTATTGTAAAGTGGTTGTTCCACTGGATATCATAAGGTGAATGCACCAATTTGTAAGTCGCTCTGGATAAGAGCGTCTGCTAAATGACTTAAATGTAATGTAAATGTAAGTAAACACATAATTATTCATACAAATAATTTTCCATATTCATGTGCAAATAGAATTGTAGGAATCTACATGTCAGTGGTTCCTCAATAGGCAATGCACACAAAATGGCCAACTCAACTGATCCTATGCCAAGAGATCAAGCTGAAGGTCAAGAACCTGACAGCTAAGTTATAACTCATTAAATAACACTTTCCATGACTAATTTAGAACCTAATAGCAGTCCACTTCTAACCACTATCCCGCAACTGGATTACTTTGGGAAAATACACAAAACAAATAAAGGACCAGAATAGATGTCCTTTGTGCTTTCATTTAATCAGGAGTCAGATAGTTTTTCTTGACAGTCTTAGAGACATGATTCACTCTACTATTTTACTGTGTAAAGAATATCAAACTTTGTTTTGGTGTAGGCCTACTTATAGCTCAGCAATATTATCTGTTCTCAAGAAACTCATGTTAAATGTTTGAAGTCATAGAGGAACTGAACCTCTACTGAACTAAACTCTCCATTACAATATCATAACATGCAATCACAAGCAGCAGCACAAGGACCAGTGCTGTGGACTTGGTGGGCCTAGTGGTTATTAGAATGGTATTGTGCTCTCCTTAGTGCCTTGAATTCAGTGAATAGCCTTTACAGCTATGCGTAAATACGCAGCCGTCGGTAAGAAGTTATACCGGTAGATAATATTTAACAACAGAGCACGAGAGGAAAGCAGTTTCGCAAATTATCTTCCACAACTAACATTGATTTCAGCAATACATTCCAACTCTTAGGGTAACGTCCCCTATAAACTGTAGCCAAAATGAACTTATAAACCAAAAAGTAAATGCGCCCGTTGACTATTCACATTCGGCTTTTATGTTACTGCTTATTCAATTTCTTGACGCGTTTGGATTGTGCAACGCTGCCTTGACTTTGTGTGTAATATAGATACATCAAAGTAGATGCTTGATTGGTGGAGTGCCGTGCTCTGCTTGTCAATAGGGGGGCGACAGCATGACCACGAGCTGCAACGACTGGAAGCAGCTCAACTGCCCCGGGATTGTAGCTGAGTGGAGGATAAAGGAAGATAAATTATCCGCGTTATCCTTGTTCAAATATAACCCACTTCCATATATGATTTAACATAAAATCCTATACAGTATCAATATGAGATTGGGTAGTGCAAAGTTGACTGTAATGTACGGTATTACTCCTTAAACCACTCACAAGATAACTTTGAGGGTAATCATTAATAGTTTTTGATGCACTAGAGTGATGTTTTTCCTGTTTAAACAAAACATTAAGATGTTTACAAGCTTTCAGATGCATAAAATAGCAAATTATTGATTTACACAGCACGTACCATTGTGGAGCAGGGAAATGTGCCAACAGTCTCAAATACACATTTTCAACTTTTAAAAAGTTCAGCTTCCAAAAAAAATGTGGGAGAAAGAAACCTAGTCGTTTCTTCTGATACCGGAAGCAAAATAACCCTAATACGGGACGGCCTGTGGCCCGATTACCATTTTTTTAAATTGTAGTTTTACTGTTCTCCTCCAACAGAGAAAGTGAAGGGAGGCGGCTTATCCAAGTCAACCACTTCCCGGCTTCATTCGGGGTGTTTATGTCCGCTATTCACGCGTGGGACTTCCATGAAAACACGGACGGCGGTTGTCGGAGCTGTGAGGACTTGCTCTGGTCGCCTGTCAGTGCGCCATCCCTTCCGTCCGCTCTGTTCACCGAATACCCAGTGAGGCAAATCCGTGCACGATGCTAGCGTATCGTCAGCTCCCAAGTAACAGAGCAGAGGTCTCTCTTTGCAAGGGACCGGCAGTAAGTAGACTCTGCTTACGCGCTCACAAATCAGCTGTTGCTTCTGTGTGCCTCAAAGGAACTCTGTGTTATCCTCATCCTCTGGTCCTCCTAATAAAAAACAATACAAAAATGGAATTCCCTTTGGTTCTTCTTCACCTGTTCTTCAATGCCCATATTTACTCGAGATAAAAAGGAGACCACAACTAGTACCAGATCTGGCACCATCGATGTTGCAAGTTTTGGAGAGGGGTGATACTTGATCATACCACTATGCCAGGCGACTTCACGAAAACGCGCATATGTATACGCTAATACCGGTACATATGACGAGTGAATGAAATAGTTGGAGTTAACGGCTGTTAAAGTGTAATAAACCCAGAAAAGGTGATGTGGCGGTCCAGAGCGCGCAGAGGCGCAGCAGTGGATCGCGGCCGGAGGAGCGGAGGGCTGGTGAATTATTAATAAACGGAGCGGTTCACAGTCTGTCGTGCTCAGTGAGTAACCAGGACGGCAGCTGGGGGGTTAGAGGAATTAAATACGGACTCAGAGTAAACTGTGGACGGCAGGGGATTACCACTACCGGCTACAGTGTAGAGGCAGAGCGGGGACGCAGGGAGGGAGGGAGAGCAGAGAGGGAGGTGGTATGATAAAATCCAAATCATTTTAACATTGGTCAATGATATAAGCTATAAGTTACAAACCTCTCTTATCGGTATTAGGTCTAGATAACATTTAATCATTAGGGATATGTTTCTTAGATTTTTACATGTTTATTTAGGCTAGTCATGCCAGATATTTTACAACGATGAGAATTTGACAGTAAAGGCCTAGCAGTTATGAGGCCACAGTAAGCTATAGGAAAATATTTTGTAGTCTAGATTAATATAAAAGGACATTTTTTCAACATAATAATATACCTCATGTATGGCCGTCACGGTCCTGTTTGTACGTTTTAGTAAGAACAGAGCAGGTTTGGAATAACTTCCTCTGACTTGCAGTGAAGGACGAGATTAAACGGGGATTTACCACCAGTTTTGTAGGCTACAGAATGATTTCCACTACATTTTCTACAGAATTCATCCACATTCAGCCAACTAAACAAACTATTATTTCTTACCGTATCCTCAGCCTAGAGCAAGAACGGGACAGGTGCACGGGTTGATGAGGCTAATCATTTTTGCACCCTGTTCAAATCACTGTGGTGTTATTCATATCAAACAATACTGGGAAATTAAATTAATTTGACATTTAATAGGACTTGACTTCATTAGAATATTCCTTTATTCCAACACATTTCTGCGTTGACCTTTAAGGTAAGAATATGCAAGTGTTGTGATGCCACAAAGTATGAGCGTGCCCAAGGGATTCCAATATGCTAACTGGTTGTTTATCTCCTCTTCCGCAATATAAGTTTATGACCTTATATTTAGAAAGACCCATGAGAAACACAAGCTGTTATTTAGTGTTAGAGCTTATTGTGGCTCCTGCAGGTTTATAACTTCAGGAGAATCTAATAGCTGGAGAAGAGCAGATGTTGTTGATGATGATGATGATGATGATGATGATGATGATGATGATGATGATAAAGATACAGCAATAACAGAAATAAGAAAGAAAACAATAATACCAATATTATTACAATTGCTGTAATATTATTTTTAGGCTGTTATTAGACACTGATTAATATAAATATATACATTCAATTATTGTTATTATCACCATTAATCACTTGTATTCTTACTAATCATCCTTGGAAGTACTCATTTATTGCCTCCCCAGTCGAAATTCCTGCATTGTAATTTCATAGACTCAATGATGCTTTGCTATATAATGTCAGAAGCCTGCAATTCTTTGAATACAGTAACTTTTAAAGAAAAAAAAAAGATTTAATTCTAACGAGACTGAACATGGAAAGATCAGAATGACACTTGTTTAATTTCTACGAGAAAATACATTTACCATAATACAATTCTGCTTTAGACGGAAATGGATTACATTAATAAATGCAGCGTATCCCCAATGACACAGTTTGGCTATTTTAAAAGTGTATTCATGGATTTAAAAAGTGGTTGATTTGCATGACATTTTAGATACTTCAACAGACAGTTTCCAAGTCCAATAATAGGCTGCATCCAATTTCAAATTATAATCTAAAATCCTCCAGAATTCAGGTGAGACCCGCAGGTTAGCTTTAGTAATATTAATTTCGGGATGTGTGTTGCCCTTGTCATTTTAATGTCATTTAAGAATTGAGGAAAAAACACAAAAATACAAATTTGGTTTATTCTTTGAATGTTTTATGTCATAGGTCTACATCTACATATTAGTGTGGTTTGCAACAGAATAAGTGTTAAAACATGTCTGTCACATTTAACTAAGCTGTATTGATATTAGGCCTAAATACTTTTTCCTATTATCTGCTTTAAAATTATTATTTTTAGAAACTTTTTTTATAAAAAGAAAAACGTTTCTTTAAATTGATGGGTGCTATAATTTGTTTCAAAACTTGTGCCAAGTATCAGTTTAGACAGTTAACTTTCAGACTAATAATTATTTTGTTCTAGGCCTAAAGAATATGAAAAGTTGTATAAGGCAGAAGATATGATACAAGTAGACCTATATCTATACAATCAAATGTGTAAAGAAAAACATGTAATATTGACTAGGCCTGTTTGTGACATAATGGCCATTCTCAGCCTTTTGTCATTGTGCAAACATCACACAAGACGTCAAGCCTATGATCATCATCCTAACCTTGGTATTCGCTTGGACAAGAAGGTTCAATACAGTTCAGAAAATAACAAGGGAGTAGCCTACATATTAGTGCCTGACCATGCATTTCTCTGTCGATGCTGTCGGCAAACACACAGCATCGATACTAGGCAGCCAGTACTTCATCCGGAAGTGTAGGATATAACAGCAAATTACACTTCTCTATTATTTTACCAATTGTATATCTTTTATTTGAGCACTTTATTCGTTTATGATATAGCCTATAGGCCTAAGCAACTTAGTAAAGCTAAGCACTGTATCATATCCTGATTTCCCGCATCTTCCTCATCTATAGTTGTAGTTGTCTGTGTAACAGAACCAGGGACCTTCTGCACACATCAACGGTCGCCCACGAAGCATCGTTACCCATCACTCCACAAAGGCCGCAGAGCAAGGGGCAACACTACTAATAGGTTTCAGAGCAAGTGACGTAACTGATTGAAACGCTACTAGCGCGTACCCGCTAACTAGCTAGCCATTTCACATCCGTTACACTCACCCCCCTTTCAACCTCCTCCTTTTCCGCAGCAACCAGTGATCCGGGTCAACAGCATCAATGTAACAGTATAACTTTAAACCGTCCCCTCGCCCCGACACGGGCGCGAACCAGGGACCCTCTGCACACATCAACAACGGTCGCCCACGAAGCATCGTTACCCATCGCTCCACAAAGGCCACGGCCCTTGCAGAGCAAGGGGCAACACTACTAATAGGTTTCAGAGCAAGTGACGTAACTGATTGAAACGCTACTAGCGCGTACCCGCTAACTAGCTAGCCATTTCACATCCGTTACATCTGTCACATGTAGACTCTCAATGCCTCTGCAATCAGAATTCGTGATAAGCCTACTTATCTAAACGATTATATATAGGCAACAATGCACAAAATGATTTATTTCTGTTGAAGACAAACCATTGTTGTCTGATTTCTCATATAGCTTAATGTCAATCTTCACTTCCCTGCATGTGAAATTATTCAAAATGTAAAAACAGCATTTTTGCACACTGATATAGAATAATACAAATAAGCTTTCTATATTATAAACAACAGATTGACTGTGTTCACTATGTGAAGTGTGTTTGAATGTTAAATGACGAGACAGAGACATTCATGCGAGTAACCAGCCTTGTTCTGTACATCATGACACTTCCGGGTATCTCAAGCACCCCGGTATAAATACACGAGTTGCAGTAATGAACATTTACCAACAGATGGCATCACTGTGCCATCTTACACCCATAACATCTTCCCTTTAATAAAATAGGACAGGTGTCAATTCATTAACAAAACAAACCTAGTAATAATTTCCAACATGAACAACTTAGTATTTTTTTTTTTTTTTTTTTTCTCAGGTAACAACTTAAAACATTTTTTTATCTCTTTCTGTCAACCCTGATGGGCAACCTACAGATTAAGTCTTTTTGGTGGCTGAGACAAACGCCCGTAGCGTGAAAAGACAGGGGGCTTGTCTGCGAGGACTGCGGGTTCCCGCACAGGCGTGTCACCTGACTGTCTAAGGGGAGTATTGATGGGCGAGGGAGCAGCCGACCTGTGATCCCCTGACTCTTCGCCCAGTGCCTCAGGCCCCATGTGACTTGACCTGTGATCACCTGGCTCTTCGCCCAGTGCCTCAGGCCCCATTGCTGGAGTTCCGTCTTTTGTCATGCGACCCCTTTGACCATCAGGGTTCTGAGTAGGTGCTGGCTCAGCAATCCGAAGGTCAACTCTGTTGCGACGGTACAGAGATCCATTCACTTCGACCAAGTAGGAGCGTGGTGCCACTTTCTGTACACAGGATCCGAGTCTCCAGAGGCCCGTCCGGTCCCCTGGTAGTGGCTTCATTCGCACCGTTTCACCCACCCTGAGCTCAGGTAAGTCTTTTGCTGATTTGTCGTAGATGAACTTGGAGACCTGTCTTCTGTGACGTAGCTTCACCAGCACGTCAGTCACCACACAGGGCTCCAGGAGAGTGTTGGCTACTGGCAGAGCTGCTTTTAAGCGCCGTGCCATGAGGCGCTGGGCCGGGCTGCTATCCATGCCTTCTGTCGGGGTATTGCGCCACTGCAGGATTGCTTTCCAGGCATCTTTGCCCTCTCGCAGAGCCTTTTTGCAGAGGTCCTTTGCGATTTTTACTGCGGACTCCGCCTTCCCATTAGCTTTTGGGTATCGTGGTGATGAAGTGACGTGCTCAAATTCCCATCCTGCAGCAAATTTTCGGAACTCAGCTCCGGAGAATTGGGGTCCATTGTCTGAAATTACCCTATCTGGCTGGCCATAGCGGGCAAACTGAGCCTTGCAGCGTTTGATCGTTGTCTCTGCTGAGAGGTCGGGGAGGAGGTCAATCTCCCAAAAGTCTGAGTAATGATCGACTACCAGCAGAAAGTCTTTGCCACTGTGCTGGAAGAGATCTAGGCTTACTATCTGCCAGGGGCGCATCGGTAGCTCGTGGGACGTCATCGTCTCTCTCTGTTGCTCAATGGCATATTCATTACAGATTGAACATTTACTGACATAGTCTTTGATTTCACTCTGCATTCCTGGCCAATACAGTGTGTCACGTGCTTGTCTGTAACAGGCCTCACCTCCTATGTGACTTGAGTGCACACGCGCCAACATCTCATGGCGCAGAGACCGGGGAATAACGACTCTCTGACACATGAATATTACTCCGTTTTGAACACTGAGCTCCTCTTTGACTGGCCAATATTCTCTGACGGCTAAAGCAGTTTCTTCCTTGCAGTCGGGCCAGCCCATCATAATCACAGACCTCAATGCCTGGAGTTGTCCGTCCCTGTCTGTGTGCTGTCTGATTTGTATAAGGCGCTGGTCCGTAACATTGAGGTAGTCAGCCTGGTTAATGTGTTCAACATCCACTTGCTCTGTTTGTAAGCTGCACACTGCGTGTTGTTCATGCATGGAGCGTGTGTAAATGCCTGATGCAGTAGCCCTGCTGAGCGTGTCACTCACATACATCTCTGGCCCTGGCTTATACACCACCGTGAGGTTGTAGTTGTAGACTCAAATTCTGGTCTCCGACTGGAGGCGAGGGTTCAAATCCCTCTTCTGACACCATGTTTGAATGTTAAATGACGAGACAGAGACATTCATGCGAGTAACCAGCCTTGTTCTGTACATCATGACACTTCCGGGTATCTCAAGCACCCCGGTATAAATACACGAGTTGCAGTAATGAACATTTACCAACAGATGGCATCACTGTGCCATCTTACACCCATAACAAAGTGCACCGGCTGGCACACTAATGAGTGCATAACAACAACTCATCCAAAAGTTCAGTTAATAGAATGATTAAGTCAAAGAGGGCCATTCGATAAAATAAATAAATAGGTAGCCTTCTATTTTTGGCGAAATAAATAGACCTACATCAACTCAAACGAACTTGAACACGTTTTTAACCAATCCGGAAAAACCTCGAAGTAGGGCCTAGGCCTAGTGCATCTGCTTCATTTTATTACTCAACCTTTCATGTCGGAGTGATAAAGCCTGCTCTCCGCACTTTCACCTGCCCCGCGAACCCAAATGTCTGTGTTTAGAAATGAAAAGTTGTGATTTATGGGGTTTTAAGCATGTTCTAAAGTAGTTTATAATTTCTAACAATAATTACAAAAGATTTAGGCCCAACACAAAGGTCACAACGTGCGTGATGTGTCGTAGTACTGTAGGCCTATAGTGAGCATAGGCCAAAAACTAAAGAGCCACTGTTCTCGTTGCACAGCCACGGCCGAGAAATGAAAATGTGTTTCTGGTGGAGCACAAATGCGTCAAACTGTTATTCACAATCCATTCCCGGCCGAAAGTACAACGAAACAGTGTTGCTCTTGAGGTAGCATGAGCTGCAACTATAGGCTATCTGATTCTCATTAAAATGAAAATGGATTTTCAGGCAGCGTTGTAAAGTGTAAGCCCTTATTTCCCAATTCCATTATGCAATTCCTTCTCGCGCTCTCCTGCACTATCCAGGGACTTTACTTGGATTCCCTTCCGTTTCTATACAGTTTGCCCAGTATTCTCGGCTTGAGCTTTACAAAAACGGGGAAACAAAAGTTCCACTAGACAACGGCGTGTCTAGGAATGCTGACATTGGCATTGCGAACGGGCACTGGCTGAAAGAGCCGCAGACCGGCAGCCTAATTCACCGCCTCTGTTTCTCCCCCAAAGGTACTGTAGGCCCGTAACTTCCCATACGGAAGGACAAAAAAGGGCTGTTTACGCACACTCGCTTCACCTATTCCCACACAGTTCTTTAAAACAGCAATGCAACAGTTATCTCTCATGCATACCCTATCCCCAGTCTGTCTGTCATAGCTCACGGCAAAGCAAGCGTAGGCAACCGGACCTATAACCTGTGCGCAATACTGTTTGAACAGCCTGCTGTTAGCAGACCGTATATCCTCATGTGGGTATAGTTTTTTTCATGATCTAAATGTCAGAACATAAATTGGTTATAGCTTCAAAGACAGAGAATAAGTTGCATCTTGAACATCTAGGTAGGCCTACCATCAATCTCCTGAACAAAATTGCTTTTTCAAAGGATCTTTCATCTTAAAGGTGTACATTTCTGTGTCCCAGCAGATTGTACATTTCATCTAGAAAAGGACTTTGAAAAAAAAAAAAGGTGCTTTGAAAGTATGTCAGTTTTAAAGCATTACTGCTTAATTAACTCTGCACCCCTAATGAGTTTCTGTTGGAGTGGGACTATCAAGCCTCTGGAACCACAGAGGAGATAGAGGGAGTTAAAACATCTGTATACGGGAACACGCACGCACACACACACACACACACACACACACACACACACACACACACACACACACACACACACACACACACACACACACACACACACACACACACACACACACACACACACACACACACACACACACACACACACACACACATGATGCATTAGGCCTATTACCACAGCCCTGTATGTAACAAAGGCAGACAGCTAACCAGTCCAGGTATAGAGTCCACCTCCAGGCACCCAGCGGTGAGATAAATAGCATGTGACAGAGGGCTGTGATTGGCTGGCCCTGGGGCCAGGGTGGCTGCTGCAGGTTGCTAGAGTGGAGCTGTCCCTGGTCCCTGGCTATCCCACACTCCCCAGCCTTATCAGGCTCCTACACGGCACCGCTAGAGGAAGGCATGTCTCAGGAGGGCAGGGCTACCAGCACACCGCTTATCGTCCACCAGCAAGGAGGGTTTAGAGGTCCTTATGAACTCTGCCTGTGTGTGTGTGTGTGTGTGTGTGTGCTCATGTGTTTATAAGAAAGGTAAATGTTTGTATGAGTGTATGGCTTTTGGATGTGTGTGTATTGTTTGCACATGTGTGCATGAGTGAAGTGCTTGGTGAGATGCTGATAATCATGACAAGAACAAAGTAAATGATGATACACACTTCTCTCTGTGCCAGCTCCCACTCTTTCAGTTAAAGCTCCAGCCACAGTTCTTCAAAGCCACTGAAAGGGAACACAAAGGCTTTTTCTTAAACAAGGTCAAGTGTTCTGTGTGTATAAGTTTAGATCCGCTAGGTTATCTCTCCACACAAAGCGGGAAACAATGCAGTGTTTTTACAGGCTGATGAACTGCAATCAAAACCAAGCCACCAACATTTCGTTCCTGTGTGGAAAGACATGAAATTATGTCTTTTTTTTGTAATTTGAGTACATGTGTGGCTCCACATCTCAGAGCCCCATTGGAAATACACTTCTTCATCTCTGTGATTTACTCAGGTCTGACTCCAGCCAGTACCATGGAGAGGGGTATCTGCAAGGGGGTTTAAAGGAAGGGGGTTCTGGGAGAGTAGGGTTGTCCTCCCCCAGGAGAGACCAGCACTGGTATAATCTGTTTTCCTGGCTCTCCATGAAAGAGAGGGAGACCCACTAGAGACTGGCCCTCTCAGATCGGCTGCCCCCCACCCCTACTGTCTATATTCATCTGCTATCTCTCCGTATGTCACGTTCCTGACCTGTTTTCTCTTGTTTTGTATGTCTTTATTGGTCAGGGCGTGAGTGTTGGGTGGGCAGTCTATGTTTTGTATTTCTATGTTGGGTTTTGTGTTCGGCCTGGTATGATTCTCAATTAGAGACAGGTGTGATTCGTTTGTCTCTGATTGAGAGTCATACTAAGGCAGCCAGGGTTTCACTGGTGTTTTGTGGGTGTTTGTTTCCTGTGTTAGCGTTTGGGCCACACAGGACTGTTGCAGGTTAGTCACGTTTGTTGTTTTGTTTATTTGTAGTGTTTGTTGGTTTGCCATTAAAATCATGAATACCTCCTACTCCGCATCTTGGTCCGATCCATGCTCCTCCTCGTCGGAGGAGGAGAACGACATTGACAGCCGTTACAGAAACACCCACCAAACCAGGACCAAGCGGATTGGAGAAGGACGGCAAGAACAAAAGCAATGGAGAGAAGAGGAATGGACATGGGAGCAAATACTCAACGGAGAAGGACCCTGGGCTAAGGTGGGAGAGAATCGCCGCTCTCGGGAGGAGAAGGAGGCAGCCACAGCCCAGGAGCGCTGGTATGAGGAGGCAGCACGTAAGAGAGGCTGGAAGCCCGAGAGGCTCACCCAAAAATGTCTTGGGGGGGGGGCTAAAGGGGAGTGTGGCGAAGCCGGGTTGGTTACCTGAGCCAACTCCCCGGGCTTACCGTGGAGTGAGAGGGCGTCGTACTGGTCAGACACCGTGTTATGCGGTAAAGCGCACGGTGTCCCCAGTACGCGTGCTTAGCCCAGTGCGGGCTATTCCACCTTGCCGCACTGGGAGGGCTAGGTTGGGCATCGAGCCGGATGTCATGAAGCCGGCCCAACGTATCTGGCCTCCAGTACGTCTCCTCGGGCCGGCGTACATGGCACCAGCCTTACAGGTGGTGTCCCCGGTTCGCCTGCATAGCCCAGTGCGGGCTATTCCACCTCGCCGCACTGGCAGGGCTACGGGGACCATTCAACCTGGTAAGGTTGGAGAGGCTCGGTGCTCAAGAGCGCGTGTCCTCCTTCACGGTCCGGCATATCCGGCGCCACCTTCCCACCCCAGCCCAGTACCACCAGTGCCTACACCACGCACCAGGCTTCCAGTGCATCTCCAGAGCCCTGTTCCTCCTCCCCGCACTCGCCCTGAGGTGCGTGCCCTCAGCCCGGTACCTCCAGTTCCGGCACCACGCATCAGGCCTATTGTGCGTCTCAGCCGGCCAGAGTCTGCCGTCTGCCCAGCGGTGCCTGAACTGCCCGTCTGCCCAGCGGTGCCTGAACTGCCCGGCTGCCCAACGCCGTCTGAGCCATCTGTCTGCCCAGCGCCGTCTGAGCCATCTGTCTGCCCAGCGCCGTCTGAGCCATCCGTCTGCCCAACGCCGTCTGAGCCATCCGTCTGCCCAACGCCGTCTGAGCCATCTGTCTGCCCAACGCCGTCTGAGCCATCTGTCTGCCCAACGCCGTCTGAGCCATCTGTCTGCCCAACGCCGTCTGAGCCATCTGTCTGCCCAACGCCGTCTGAGCCATCCGTCTGCCCAGCGCCGTCTGAGCCATCCGTCTGCCAAGCGCCATCTGAGCCATCCGTCTGCCACGAGCCATTAGAGCCGCCCGTCTGTCCCGAGCCGTTAGAGCCGTCCGTCAGTCAGGAGCCGCTAGAGCCGCCAGCCAGTCAGGAGCTGCCAGAGCCGCCAGCCAGTCAGGAGCTGCCAGAGACGCCAGCCAGTCAGGAGCTGCCAGAGACGCCAGCCAGTCAGGAGCTGCCAGAGACGCCAGCCAGTCAGGAGCTGCCAGAGACGCCAGCCAGTCAGGAGCTGCCAGAGACGCCAGCCAGTCAGGAGCTGCCAGAGACGCCAGACAGTCATGAGCTGCCCTACGGTCATGAGCTGCCCTACAGTCATGAGCTGCCCTACAGTCATGAGCTGCCCTACAGTCATGAGCTGCCCTACAGTCATGAGCTGCCCTCCAGTCATGAGCTGCCCTACAGTCATGAGCTGCCCTACAGTCATGAGCTGCCCTACAGTCATGAGCTGCCCTCCAGTCATGAGCTGCCCTCCAGTCATGAGCTGCCCTCCAGTCATGAGCTGCCCTCCAGTCATGAGCTGCCCTACAGTCATGAGCTGCCCTACAGTCATGAGCTGCCACCCAGTCATGAGCTGCCACTCAGTCCGGAGCTGCCACTTAGTCCGGAGCTGCCCCTTATCCCGGAGCTGCTGCCCCTTATCCCGGAGCTGCTGCCCCTTATCCCGGAGCTGCTGCCCCTTATCCCGGAGCTGCTGCCCCTTATCCCGGAGCTGCTGCCCCTTATCCCGGTGCTGGCCCTTATCCCGATGCTGCCCCTTCATTTAGGTGGGTTGAGTTGGAGGGTGGTCATTGGGAGGGGGATACGGAAGCGGGGAGTGACTATGGTGGGGTGGGGACCTCGCCCAGAGCCTGAGCCACCACCGTGGTCAGATGCCCACCCAGACCCTCCCCTAGACTTTGTGCTGGTGCGCCCGGAGTTCGTACCTTAAGGGGTGGGTTATGTCACGTTCCTGACCTGTTTTCTCTTGTTTTGTATGTCTTTATTGGTCAGGGCGTGAGTGTTGGGTGGGCAGTCTATGTTTTGTATTTCTATGTTGGGTTTTGTGTTCGGCCTGGTATGATTCTCAATTAGAGACAGGTGTGATTCGTTTGTCTCTGATTGAGAGTCATACTAAGGCAGCCAGGGTTTCACTGGTGTTTTGTGGGTGTTTGTTTCCTGTGTTAGCGTTTGGGCCACACAGGACTGTTGCAGGTTAGTCACGTTTGTTGTTTTGTTTATTTGTAGTGTTTGTTGGTTTGCCATTAAAATCATGAATACCTCCTACTCCGCATCTTGGTCCGATCCATGCTCCTCCTCGTCGGAGGAGGAGAACGACATTGACAGCCGTTACACCGTACCTCTCTCCAGCTCTCCTTTTCTCGCTATATTCTCCAAAGCTTATTTTTGTTCCCTCTCTCTATTCATCCACTTCATCTGCTATTCTGTCCATCCCTTGGTTTGCAATTGATTTATTGATTTAACTCTCAATTCTAGTCCACCCTCTGCTTGCACAAGCATCTATTTGCTTTTCCTAACGGATGTCGTTGTGTCAATGTTTCCTTATTCTTATCTAAACGTATCTCTTGGTATCTACGTTTGTATTAAACATTTTTTCAAATATGGATTCATATTATTAATAAAAGATGAGGAAATCACTGTCATTATGTACATCCATTCACTTGAGAACAGCAGCTGCCAATATTCTAGTCTTTTTAGATCAGGGTGGGATTTAGCTACTACATGAAAACAATGATGTAGCTACAATTCTATCCTAGAACTGTACAATAAGGATGCCTTGGAAGCGCAATTCATATTTGAACAAAAAAAGTCATATTTCATATTATTCGTAAAATCTCTAACTTCTTTCTTTCTCCATATTGTGATTTAAAAAAAATGCATTAGCAGATGGATCAGCTATAATACTGCAAATAGATTGTGGCTACTACCAATGTAATTGTCTGCATCCTTCTCCATATTGTGATACCCATTCCCCCCTCTCTTCTTGCCCCCATCCTTCGCTCCATCCCTCTGCTTCCTGTGTTCACTCTTTCACACTTCTGAGAGGAGAGCGTTGTTTTATGGAACCGGGCCATACAGTCTGGTCTGGTCCAGTACCCTCTCCCTCTCTATCTCAATCCCTCCTTCTTTCCTCCCTGCAGTTTCCCCCATCTTCCGCCCTCTTTTCCCCCCCATCGATGGGTAGAGCCTCCTTAGCAGTGGCAGACTCTGTTTGGTAGAGTGGATCCAAGAGAATATGAATATTCATGACTCACCCCCCAACCCCCCACTGTCGGCGGCAACACTTGGTAGCAGCACATGGCGAGACAGCTGTTGCAGGCCAAGCCAGGCATCTGTGCAGTGGGAGAGGGAGACACAGAGAACGCCAGGCAGTGGCCGGGGCATCTGGGTAGAGAGCCAGACAGATAGACAGACAGAAGGAAAGGGGCAGAGGCAGGGTCATCTGGGTGAAAAGAAAGTGGAAGAGACAGACAGACAGAGGGATAAGGGCACCGGCGGGGTAGTTGTCTGGAGAGGAAGAGGACAGACAGCTTGAGGAACAGGGGAGAAAGTGAGAAAGACAGACAGACAGGTTGAGGAACAGGGGAGAAAGTGAGACAGTCAGACAGACAGCTTGAGGAACAGGGGAGAAAGTGAGAAAGACAGACAGACAGGTTGAGGAACAGGGGAGAAAGTGAGACAGTCAGACAGACAGGTTGAGGAACAGGGGAGAAAGTGAGACAGTCAGACAGACAGGTTGAGTAACAGGGGAGAAAGTGAGAAAATCAGACAGACAGGTTGAGGAACAGCGGAGAAAGTGAGAAAATCAGACAGACAGGTTGAGGAACAGCGGAGAAAGTGAGACAGAAAGGTAGGGATAATGGCAGGAGGGTCTGCAGACAGACATTCAGTTTTGGTAGGAGAGGTCTCCTGGACAGGAGGGACATAGGATAAAGAGACATTGAAATGTGTTTAAGCACATTTGAGTGTGAGGTTTCAATGGAATGATACAGTAAGGAACAGTCTATTACAGACTTACATACATACGTATGAGCAGTCATAAAACACAACCAATGAAGACACAGAATCAGGCCCTAGCAATGACAGTAAGAGTGCTAGAACAATACTAGATGTGCTGACACGTACGTTCTGGTTAGCAGGGCCTGCTGATTCTCCACAGGGTGAGAGAACGTTCCTTTGCCAGCCATAATAACCTAGCCTTGCCCACCCCTGTGCCCCAGCACCCTGCAGTCGCCTCATCCCCTGCCACCCCCCTACGTGGGGCCCCAGTTCTGGCCGGCCTCCCTATCCTTCTCTCCTCCTCCCTCTCCCCCTCTCACCAAGGCAGCAGGCCCTGTGGTGCCCTACATAGCAGTGAGCGCAGCAGGCCCTGTGGTGCCCTACATAGCAGTGAGCGCAGCAGGCCCTGTGGTGCCCTACATAGCAGTGAGCGCAGCAGGCCCTGTGGTGCCCTACATAGCAGTGAGCGCAGCAGGCCTTATGGTGCCCTACATAGCAGTGAGCGCAGCAGGCCTTGTGGTGCCCTACATAGCAGTGAGCGCAGTAGGCCTTGTGGTGCCCTACATAGCAGTGAGCGCAGCAGGCCCTGTGGTGCCCTACATAGCAGTGAGCGCAGCAGGCCCTGTGGTGCCCTACATAGCAGTGAGCGCAGCAGGCCTTGTGGTGCCCTACATAGCAGTGAGCGCAGCAGGCCCTGTGGTGCCCTACATAGCAGTGAGCGCAGCAGGCCTTGTGGTGCCCTACATAGCAGTGAGCGCAGCAGGCCTTGTGGTGCCCTACATAGCAGTGAGCGCAGCAGGCCTTGTGGTGCCCTACATAGCAGTGAGCGCAGCAGGCCTTGTGGTGCCCTACATAGCAGTGAGCGCAGCAGGCCTTGTGGTGCCCTACATAGCAGTGAGCGCAGCAGGCCCTGTGGTGCCCTACATAGCAGTGAGCGCAGCAGGCCTTGTGGTGCCCTACATAGCAGTGAGCGCAGCAGGCTGGCACTGCAGGGAATCCTGGGGTTTTCTAACTGTGTCAGGCCTCAGGACACCTCTGCACTGTGTATCAACACACAAAGGACAATCAATGCAATGCAAACAAGAGTGGTACAGAATGCTATCAATACGTACTATTTAATATAAAGGGGTCTGATGAAAGGGGTCAAATGATTGGTGGCTGGCACCTGGTTCTGAACCTGAAGGCGCAAAAATTGTTCTAGTTGTTTTGTATGTGTATAAAGCAGGATATATGATATATATGGGTGAAAAATGTAGGCTATGTGGATGCAAAAATATGACTTAAAATCATTATGTTATGCTTTTTGATAATTATACCTCCAATCAATCCTTATTAGAAACAGTCCTCTGTCCATTTTTTTAAAGACTTGTGGGCAAAACACTGAATATTAAGTACAAGCTGAAGTACAGTTTGAAACTACATCCATTGGCATTATCTTTAAATCTCAAATATGAGATCATTTATTATTCAGTGGGTGATATGATATGATAAATGTATGCAAGCCAAAAGTAACAAGTATTTTCAAAACATTTGAAGTCACAATATTCTGAGAGTAATAGGATAGCAACAGAGATAAGATTGTATTTAATAACAGTCAGAGTCTTTATTCCATGGCAATTTAAATATTTAATCTTGCACTGAATTATGTTAAATAATTGTGTGAGTGGCGTTAAGTATCTACCAACTTTCACTTAAACAAAACTAACAATGAAAGTAGAGTTCAGGGCAGCAACCTCATTTTGTACACACACCATTGAGCTTTTCACCATTTAAAGTAGCCCAAAGAAAAAGCATTACTGAAAACACAAATTTATCACAATTGTCATCAGGATTTTGATGACTACACCATCATTCCAATATCAATTGATGCAGGTGACTCCAACTTCTCTACAGGAATACTTTCACCCAAGTCAACTAGACCCTCGCACAACATTACATCCTCTCACCAGAAATCACTTCATCAAACATTCAATCAATTGATTCCTGACCATCAACTTGCCATTTTAAAAGTAGATACCCAGAGGAACAAAACCTTTTCTATGCCCTATACCTGAGCAACAACCTCCACCCAAATGTCATTTTAATGAAACACTTTTTTTCAATTTAATGAAGAGATCAATGGAGAGAGAAGAAAGCGAGAGTGATGGAGAAAGCGATAGAGATAGACAGGGAGTATCCCTACCATCCACCATGACCTGGCAGAGAAGTCGTAGCACAGCTGCCACCTGAGCCCTGGGTCACACTGTCTGTCCGACGCCATTCCTGCGCTCACTCCGCCAGCCAAAATCCTCTTCCCGTGATGCCTAATAAATATATAAATAAGTCAATAAGGGAAAACACGGATGGAGCACCAATCAGGAGCTGTGTGTTACCAGGATGCACCCAGTGTGAGTGTGTGTGTGTCTGTGTGTGTGAGGGAGAGGACACAGACACAAAAACACCAAGAAGCCCTCTCCAAGCAGCTGTGCCCGGGCTTTGCCAGTCCTAGTACCCTGCCATATGTAGACTTAGAGAAGCACCATTTCTGAACCAATTCAAAGCAGTGTGTGTATGTGTGTGTGGGGGGGGTTCAATGTACCAATGTGTACTTAAAGAATTTACAATTTGTTTTGTATGTTGGGCTGCCTATTGTTCTGGAAGTGCAGTCCATGGTGGATACATGCTACAAGGTGCTGTGAGCCAAAGTCACATTTCAGTGCCCCGTCATTGAAGTGCCTCCATGTTACAGACCTTGTACATTTATCTTCAGTCTCTGTGAATAAAAACTAGGAATTACACAAAAATGGTTCATACTGATAGTGAATTGAATAAAATGACCATTGACTTCAATAGCTGTGTCTCGTGTGTCCTGTCCTCCTCAAATCCCCTTTGTCTTGTGGTTCATTCACCTTGCGACATGACGTCTTCTTGGTTCCCCTCCATAATGCCTGCATATTCTAACTGGATGGAAGTCTGTTGTTGATGAGCATAATGAAAACAAAAGAAAGTCATTTTCCTCAGTGGTATAAACATTTAGTCACTGCCCATGAGGAAAACATTACTGTGAATTCCATTTAGTCAAGCCTATTACGGAAAACAAAAAATAAATGTCTAAGAAAAAAATGTAACTTGCACTTTCATTGACTTTGTGCTTATTCCAAAGACACCAGTACTATTATCCATAACACTGTTTGCCACTGTAAGTCATTATTTCCATCTTACACAGATACCATATAGTCTGTCTGTCTGTCTGCCTCACTGTCTGTCTGTCCAGTATAGTCATAGCTGGATCATGATACAGATATTTGTGTTTATTCAGGGTCTCATTGGTAGTCATTGACAGACTGTGAAGGAGAGAGCCACCACAACGCCATGTATTCCCAGGTGATTTTGCTTAAGTGCTGCTGTCATCTGTGAATGTTACATGCGTGTGAATGAGTACGCAAGCAAGCAGAAGATAGAGGGAAGAGGCTGTGTACGGAGAGAGAAAGAGAGACAAAGCCTGGATGGGGACCCGAGGTGTGGGATGAGTGGTAATTATAGGGCCTGTTATGGCGTGCTAGCTGTTATAGAGAAGCTGGGCTTGGCACGTCGCCCCAATTGAATTAAAAAGCGCTAGACGGGACCCTTTTGTGTGACCCCACACGCCCCCTCCCTTCCCCCAGCGCTGTCTTCAATCTCGCCAGGCCTCAGCGGGGCCTACAAGCAGAGGGAGTCGGCGCAATGCCTAGATGACCCCGGGTAATATGGAAATGGCTCGAGAAACTCCTAACAATACCCCATCAACACACATACAGTACATACATCCCTCATCTCTTGACTTTATCAAAACCATTCCTGCTCCAAAAGTTGCTGCCAACATAAAATCTCCACTGCCCTCTTTTGGAACCTCGACTTACCTCTGCAGTTCCCGTGCTGCTATAATGTTATATAAGTGTTCCAGATACATTTACATGCAGCTCAAGAGCTTTCAGATACTGATGGTGTATACTGTAGGTGGATTTGATCACCAAAAACAGTTTTATTGGCTAAAACCTTACCACTAAAGTAATCTGTAGAATAAGAGTGGTACAGCCATATCATCTGTACTGTACCTAATAGTGGATGAAGCACTCTCTGGCCTTCCCTGCCTGGCCCTCTACAGTTTCTGATCAGTAATCACATGTTAGCAATTTTCCACTCAAGGCAAAATGTATGCCTCAGAGACAGGACACACTAAAATGTAAAGTTTACTCTCTCCCCTGCTCTCCCTCACACTCCCGGCATAATGTACCGACCCACTAGTTTCACTTATTACATTTCAAAGGTTTCTGGGCAACGTGGTTTAAGAAAAAAAAGTAACCATGGCATTTCTTTGGCACACCACTCCACCCGTCTTGCCCAGGACGAGGGGGTTACCATGGCATCGGTGGGCACATTATAAAGCAGACCATTGTTGGGGTTTGTGTGTGTGTTTGTTTATGTGTGTGTGCCACATCAGGTTGCATGCCAGCGTCCTCAGAGCACCCAGACTCATATGAAACCCAGATCAAGAATACGGGCAATGCCAGGTTGTGATACAACTACACCCACACCAAGCCTTTAGCCCTGTCCATTACTCCATCATCACATTCCTACAAGATTTCACATAGTCAATTGCAATGTATTTTCTTGAGGTGAAGCAACTTAAAACAATGTAAAATGTTTCTGTGCATTGTGTACTCATTGAGCATGCATTGTGTACTCATTGAACATGCATTGTGTACTCATTGAGCATGCATTGTGTACTCATTGAGCATGCATTGTGTACTCATTGAGCATGCATTGCCAAGCAGTTTCATCATGTACATACTCAGAAACATTTCTGCTTAAAACATGGGAAAAATGAAGACATATAAACACAACCTAAAATAACCTGAAGGGGAAACTGAATGTTTTATTTTTCTTTCTTTCCTACTCAAATCCATTAACAAAGAAGTGGTGTAATACAGGTTTGTTTGTAATTGTTTCTGTTCCAAATAGCCCCAAACACTAAGTTACTATGTGTGAAAACCTGGAAACAATTGGTGGTTCCCCTTAAAAAATATATGTGAGTGAAGGCGAAGGAAAGCTATTTCAGTTTGGCAAGAGTTGAAACACCCTGGCGACAATAACCTTTGACAGGTTCAGTACTCTGGCGCTCTCTGCTGATGGCTTTGGAACATTGCATTGTGCACCTCTCATTGGCTGTGATTATAGGTGTGGTATTCAAGAAGATGCCTGCAGAACAATGCAATACATACTGAAATATATGTATATGATTATTTTAATATCTGTCAAATTATTTATTTTAATATCTGTCAAAAAAATGTTGTGTATAGTGTTCACAGATTATCATTTGCAAGAACATTGGATTCATTTGTTCCCGGAAAAACAAAAAGACCAGTTTGTCCTTCATTCTGCCATACAATGAGACACTATACCTAGACCTTTACTTCAGAATAGTCAGCGAACCCTATGTACAAAAACCTAATACCCTAACATGTGTGGAACTATAGGTCAATGTAATGTTTCCATAGCTTCTTAAAGGCACAGTGCAGTCAAAAACGTCACATTTCTGTATTTTTTTTAATGTATAAATGTTTCCACACTATGAGGTTGGAATAAAACTGTGAAATTGTGAATATTATCACAATGCCCTTGGTGTACGTTTTGGAGTGCCTTGTTGTCATCAATAAGAACGAGAGTTCCAAACCTCTTTGCCAATAACAGCTAGTTTACCCCCTCCCCACTCAGACCACTCCCAGACAGTCCTAGCAAAATTGTTGCTTGAGAAATTGGTCTTTGCAAAGAAGCTATTTTTCACAGTAAGGTACTTAATTGTTACCCAGAAATGATAAAATATTGAGATAAAAACGGCTGCATTGGACTTTTAAGGAGAAGCTTCATTGACCACTGATGTCCTGGGAAAGATGGAAGGCAAATGTAATGTCAAAACTTATACATGTAACCACCTGGAAGAGACTCTTAGTCTGCCTGGCTAAATAAATACGTTGCATTTAACACTGTGTCTGACACGGCCGTTTGGTGCTTGGCGTTGTGCAGCATGTGGCCTACAGATTAAAGCTTCAAATTAGGCTCTCTCCTGTTAATACCATGAATGCACCCTCTGTTTGACTACAAGGCCTGGGTGTGAGATAGTGGAGGGAATAAGAGGCGGTTTTGTATCTCCTCCTGTACTGAGAGGGCATCCCATTATGATAGAGGACCAGGAGAGGGCTTGGTCACAAAGGGTTAAACCTGAGTTTTCTTTCACCACAATAAGCAGGATTGGCTTCTTCACATGTGGAAAACAGCTCCAAACAGATTTCAGCACAAGACAGGTGCCAGCATTACCATCTGGTTTGAATTTTACCCCCCCCCCCCTTCTTCTCTCTCTCCTCTATCCTCATATACCACCCAATCCCGCTTTGTCCAGCTCTCGCTCTCTCCTGTTCTCTTCCTACCCATCATCAAGCAAGGCTCATTCTCTCCCTGCCTGGCTGACACTTTTTAAGTACCTGGCTGAAAAGTGAAGAGAAAGCAAATAAAAAGGAATGAATTTACATCACACACACACACTTTCCCTTCAACCGATGTACAAATCAGTAAACATTGGAGGCCTATGTGTAGGCCCATCATACTAAAGTTATCACTGTAGGCTACTACAGGTTTCAGGGTGAGAAGTAAGGCCTGGAACTATTAAGTGTCACAATTTGAGATGAAATATTGAACTCCCATCTCTGAGTTGTAATTAATTATACATAATAGGTTTAGAGGACTTCTACCAAACAAGACAATGACTGCAGCCTACATCCCATAGCTCCCTAAATGTTTCTTAAAGTCGGTTCATGTTATCCTTAGTTGAACTCTTGGCTTAAGGATCTCACTCACTGGTTTAGTGGAGGCCTGTCAATAAATCACCTGTGAAAGTACATGAGGCCTGCTGTCGCCAACGCCAAACACAGGAAACCTTTGGGACTTCAAATTTATGTTCCATACTATTCTCTAAACTTGCTCCCACTGACTTGAAATGAGCTGTAAGCACTTAGGGCAACCATTTAAACACAGCCTACAGTTGGCTATTCCTAAATCCGTTGTTTTTGCCTCTCAAGTAGAGAATATAAAGCATTCCAATATGGTGAGATTCCCTTGTTGAATATAATATACTGTATTTCTGTGAAAAAAATGTTTTGTCTGCTATGGTTGAGTTAAGAAAATAGCATAGTTAAAATGAAACCATATTGTATTTTGTGAGCTTACCCAACGTTGAGGGCCAAGCCTAATTTACCGTGTGGTGCCTGTAAATTGGAGTATTATTACTCTAACCTGTGATTCGCGCCTTGCCGGCACGAAGCTCCCGCTAATGAGCCCATTAGGACAAAGGAGAATCATAAATAAGCAGAAGAAAATAAACAAGCCAGGTGACAAATTGCTACACGGTAGAGTTGAGACTCTGTCGTCACAAATCCACAGGCATTTTCAGCTTGTGCTTTGGTTTACTTTTGAGTCAAACAGAGAGTGCCAATATTTTTGGGGGAGGCTTAGAGAGACTTTTTGTCCTTCTTGTGAGGGACACATATCTTGCAGGTGCTGTTTTCAAAAGCAGCCCAATTGCCAGGCACTTTTTGGCCGATCTTGAATGTTGAGCTGCTTGCAGTTGAGCTGCTTGCAGCTTGCAGTTAAGCAGCTTGCAGTTGAGCTGCTTGCAGCTTGCAGTTGAGCTGCTTGCTGCTTGCAGTTGAGCTGCTTGCAGTTGAGCTGCTTGCAGTTGTGCTGCTTGCGGTTGAGCTGCTTGCGGTTGAGCTGCTTGCAGTTGAGCTGCTTGCTGCTTGCGGTTGAGCTGCTTGCGGTTGAGCTGCTTGCAGTTGAGCTGCTTGCAGCTTGCAGTTGAGCTGCTTGCAGTTGAGCTGCTGCAGCTTGCGGTTGAGCTGCTTGCAGTTGAGCTGCTGCAGCTTGCGGTTGAGCTGCTTGCAGTTGAGCTGCTTGCAGCTTGCAGTTGAGCTGCTGCAGCTTGCAGTTGAGCTGCTTGCTGCTTGCGGTTGAGCTGCTTGCGGTTGAGCTGCTTGCAGTTGAGCTGCTTGCAGCTTGCAGTTGAGCTGCTGCAGCTTGCGGTTGAGCTCCTTGCGGTTGAGCTGCTTGCAGCTTGCAGTTGAGCTGCTGCAGCTTGCGGTTGAGCTGCTTGCAGTTGAGCTGCTTGCAGCTTGCAGTTGAGCTGCTGCAGCTTGCAGTTGAGCTGCTTGCTGCTTGCGGTTGAGCTGCTTGCGGTTGAGCTGTTTGCAGTTGAGCTGCTTGCAGTTGAGCTGCTTGCAGTTGAGCTGCTTGCAGCTTGCAGTTGAGCTGCTGCAGCTTGCGGTTGAGCTCCTTGCGGTTGAGCTGCTTGCAGCTTGCAGTTGAGCTGCTTGCAGTTGAGCTGCTTGCGGTTGAGCTGCTTGCGGTTGAGCTGCTTGCAGGGCCATTTGTTTGCGTACTGGGTAGCCTATTTTATTTACAGAATGCAGCCTTCAACACTGTCACAAGAGGCACTTTCAAGATTTTGTCTTGCCTACTATAAACCTGTAACAGTCAGGATAATGAGTGTGTTCATGTTTCTAAAAGTGCAGTCAGGGGCGTCATGTACCCCAAAAATCTGAGGGGGCACAAAGCAGTAGCGGTGAGTGGGTAAAATCACTGGGGAAGCCAAGCCAGAAAAAAATGCCATATTACAACCTATGTGTTGTGATAATTGTGCTGTTTGCAGTATAACCTGTTAGTTCATATGCCTTGCCACTGGTATATGAACTAACAGGTTATACTGCAAACAGCACAACTATCACAAAACATAGGTGAAGTCCACAAAGCATATTGCATGTAACAAACAGTTACATGACCTACAGCATGGTGAAGAAAGTTCACGTTTCCGACATTTTTGGACTACTAAACAACTATTGATTTAGAACCACGGAGAGTTACCGCAAGTCACAAAGAAAACAGGAGCTGCCTCCACTATTCCAGCACCATTTCAACATCATCAAATCACCTCCGCTTAGTCTAATACAGTGACAACTAAAAGATACCAAAAACTATTTAGTCCAATCAATGTAAGCTAAATATGATGTGGCTGTCCATGGTTCTGACCTCTGTGTGTGTGTGTGTGTGTGTGTGTGTGTGTGTGTGTGTGTGTGTGTGTGTGTGTGTGTGTGTGTGTGTGTGTGTGTGTGTGTGTGTGTGTGTGTGTGTGTGTGTGTGTGTGTGTGTGTGTGTGTGTGTGTGTGTGTGTGTGTGTGTTCGTGCAAGTAGAAAAAACATGTTGACTCACCCTACTTGTAGAGAAATGCCAATGCCCTCCTCCTCTCTTTCATACATACAGTAGCCTACACGCTTTAATTTGTTGTTGCCCTAGGCTACCTGGCTAAAATGCTTGCTCGCTAGCCTAACTTCCTTTCATGGGCAATGTTAGCTAGTTAATATTAGCCTACTACATTTACCTACACATTGAACTTCCATCCTCTCAGGCCAGGGGCACAATGTATGAATTTATGGTTGGATCAGAATTGCCATTATAATCATATGCCATTAAGGAGAATTAAGTAAAACCACAAGTCTAAATCCCTATCTCCATCCATGGCTAATTTAGGAAAGGGGCAATTTTAGCTAGCTAGCTAACCACTGGAGGACAATGAGATGCAACAATTTAAGTTGTTTCTGTCAATGACATATTGCTCTCGATGTGATGTGATAGGAGGGAAGCCAAATACAAAAAAAATCTTGGTACATTTTTGGCATCATGAATACACGCCACTGGCACAAAGTACGTGAGGATGGCTGTGCGGTGGAAGTTAAATCATTTTTAATTTTTCAAACACCTGAAACAGCTTTTTCCTGCAATCTAGAGCTATAATCATTCTATGTCAAAAATTCTATGTCAAAAATATGTTTATTTTTCTGCACATCTAAGCATACCTCTTGTGTTGTCTGTATCTTCCTGACTGGTGGCTATTTAAAAAAAACAACGAAATATGCTTCTCTGCATCTCTGCTAAAATCTGGGTAAAATACTGAAAGGAATGTTAGTCTTATTCAGTACATTTAGTAATTGCTTGGTTTCCTAAAGTCTACCAACCTTGCCAGCCGGTATGCCAACTAAGATAGTTAGACAAGCTACTCTAACTTCATTGATAGCCTGAAATGTCTTCTTGATAGCTAGTTATGAGGTTGGGAACCTATCTGTGCCTCCAATGGGCATGACACCTCTGAGTGCAGACTGACCGTATCCCAACCTGCCCATGCATAAGTTGGCCTGCTGTTGATGGAGAGTTCATTTGGCAATAGATTCGTTTTTTTTCTGATAGTCACAACAGCTGAAAAGCAATATACTTACGCCTACTTGCAACACAGTTATAGGCCTTTTAAATGACATGACATGCCAGTGGCCCTGAAGAATGTATAATCTTTCAATATAGAGATGGTGTGCTGTTCCCCAACGACAATGATTAATTATTGCCCACTACTTTCATTCTCTTCTTGGGAGAGTGTGTGAGAGCGTGACCCCCATAATCTTGATGTGCATGTGAATATGTTAGCAGATTTGTTAGTGTACTGAGCAGCAGTACCACTCTGTGTGGCCAGGGCACAGTTTGCATCCTGGGCTGCTGCCTCTAATTCACAATTAACTGGACAGAGTCGTCCTCACTCTCTCAGCAGATGGTTTGGCAGCTCCACATTTGTGAGCAAGTGCATGTGTATTGGTTTAGAGGCAGCTGTGGGAGGTAAGCATTGCCCAATGTTCTGAGTCTAGCAGCTTCATGTGCAAGCACAGATAATAAGAAAAAAAACTTGAAATCTCAAAGATCAGGAAATCTCAAAAAGAGCTTCTCTGCCAAGCCTTCCGTAAAATCCTCATATCATTCTCTGTATCATCTTTAGAGGCGGACGTTGGGTTCATTCCAGAGTAATCCTTGAGATTATATCCGTGCATGGTGGACAATGGACATATTGTTTTGATCTTGTTGCTGTAATCCAGATCAGTGCTTCAGCACCATATGGAGTTGGCTAGAGTCAGCAGAACTACTGCATAGACATGGTCTGTGTTGAATACTATTGCAGCACAGTGTACCACATGCGGTTCAATTAGTGAAAATATATATGAATGTAAAATACACATGATTATAATATTTATTTAGGGAGATACTATCAACCAAGTGATATTTACCATTCATGTAGATGGTAAAATAACTCCAGTAAAGCCTGATATTTTTGACAGTCATAAACACTGCAACATCATGCATTCACATTTCCCAAAAATACAACATGCACACTGAGACTCAGTGTTACCCCAAAATCTTACAGAAGGAGAGTGAAAACAAGGAGGGGATGGTGCCATCTGTTTTACGGTATAATCTGGAGGAGTCAAGGCTCATAAAGAAAGAGAAGACTAAGGCCAAATTGACAGTCAGTGGATGGGATGTCATGCGAGCCAGACGGATTTGCCTTGAGGAGAATTTACCCAGTGTGTGCAAGTCCAATCCAGCTGAATCACTGCACTCAAATCTAATGTTTGGATCTGGTGCTGCACTGTGGTTCCGCTAATGGAAACACCAAACATGCTGCTGTAACATTGGTTGACAAGGGCACCTTGGGTTTGCAGATGTTCACGCTGATGACAGATGGTAGCGGTGCGGCTAAGGGAGCGACGGGGAGATGTCTGAACCAGCCTTGTGCCACCTGCACTCCTCTTAAACTCCCTCTCTGCACCCCATTCCCATAACCCAAAACAGACAGTGTGTGTGAGTGTGTGTGTGTGACATTACTCAGCGCCGTGGGATCACAGGGTACCAGGGATTGGCACGCTGCTACAGACAGTGGGTGTGTCTGAATCTCTGGTTGGGTCAGGTCACACAGGCAGGACAAGCTGGTGGCTGGAAGTCCTTCAGCATTTCCACTTCCCTGGAGATGGAACATACAACAGCATATGAGGTCAAATCCATCTGCCACATCAAGCTTCAGATCTCAGAGTTTGCTGGGCTCTAGATGTAGGCATATATCTTTTCTATTGTGGTGATAAAATGCTATAAGCTGCCAAAAATGTCTTACTGAAGTGGAAGTATAAAATGTGTTTTTCCCATACCGGTATAAAGGGATATGGAAAGTCAAGAGTTGTTAGTAACCAAAAGTATATTGTAACTTGAGCTGATGCACAGACAGTAGTGATCACATTTGTTGTCAACAATTACTCTAAAACAGAATTAAATGCAATTTTGAAAACAAGCATGGCTTTTTCATCATGACCACACAGTGAAGTGATGGGGGATTTAAACATAAAGGGGTGCCATCATGACCACACAGTGAAGTGATGGGGGGTTGAAACATAAAGGGGTGCCATCATGACCACACAGTGAAGTGATGGGGGATTTAAACATAAAGGGGTGCCATCATGACCACACAGTGAAGTGATGGGGGGTTGAAACATAAAGGGGTGCCATCATGACCACACAGTGAAGTGATGGGTTGAAACATAAAGGGGTGCCATTCAAATGCACGGTGTGCCATGTGTAAAGAGACAAATGACCAGCTCCTGAACCACAGGAAACAGAGAAGGGGAAGAAGGTCTGTGAACGGAGGAGAGAGACAGTAATTACCCCCATTCATCTTCATGGGACCCCAGCACCCTGTTATGGAGACACGCCCCCAGCGGAGTGCATCCCCACGTTTGATAAATCTCTCCTTAAATTAGTAGCCACCAGTGGATAGGGCCTCCATCACTCCTTATGCTACCATTCATCATCTCATTAAGAGTTTGGGCCAGAGGTGGATTGAGGACTCCCAACATTGTGGGAGACTTTGAGCTCTTCCAAAGACAAGCGGTATGGGGTAGGTTATGGGTAGGTTATGGTAGGCCTACGTCCAGTCACATTGGATAATGATAAAAAATCACTAATTGGTTAAATGTGGTTGCCATTTTTGGGAGGGAAATATTTTGATCACAGGCCACTATCCCTTTACCATTTGAGAGATATGTTGCTGCTACTGTTGCTGTTAGGTCTACAATGTAACAGGATGCCAAATATTTTGTTGTTGAAATTAAATCTATCATCGTCTGTATTTATGTACCCATGTATGTATCTCTGTATTTGTTTACATATGCGTGAAGAGGATCCATTTGTGTGAGTTAATTTGGTTAAAATGCAACAGTGATTATGTGACGGCACACAGGAAATGCAGTGAGGCTCGGGGAGTCCCAACCTGACATTAAAACTGCACTCTTTGCTGCAAAGTGAGCAGACATAAAGGCTCTCTCTGGATTACCCCGCCCCCCCCCTCCCCTCCCACAGCCCAGGTGGATTCATCTTTTTTAAAAGCCACAAGCCTCTCTCTCTTTTTCCACAGACACAGAGGAGCAGGGCACTGAGCCCACGAGTCCCGTAGCGCTCCAAACACATCACTAACCGGATCTCCATGTGGTACATCCATTACCGTAAAATACGCCGCCACTCCCTGCTGAACGCTCTACACTCACCCCCATCGCATTTTCTCCAGCCCCCCTCCCTCCATAAAACCGCTTACGCCGACAGTTCTGAATTGGGCTGTGTCCAAGTTTAACATTAGTGGGTGGGAGTTGTAAGAGTGATCACAGCCACAAGTTATGCTCCAGTAATAGAATCTGCACATGGATTATTCCATACTCTGCAGTCAGTAAACTCTCTACCATGAAGACGCTGGTTACACCATTGACTTACAATACAGTCTAAACCACAGTCAAATACCCCTCTCTTTCAATTGGATGTGATATCCCATTGTCCTTTGAACTTTACAGTGATCACTCAAGTGATTTATCAAGGTAAATTGACAAATGGAAACTCAAAGCTAAAGCAATATCTGAATTTATATAGCAAATGTGTCATAGTTCCTACAAAAACGTTGCAGCACAGCCTTCTCATCCAATCAGTTGTTGTTGCTTTTTTCACTTTACAGTATAAACAGTAGGACATCACTGCTAGTAAATGGTATATTTTGAGATTCATTGCGCTTTTTATTTGGAATTCGTCTTCATAGCTCGTTTTAAAGAGGAGACGTTGACAAATCTGATTCTTGGTGCCAAATTCTGGATGAAGTACTTTTCATTGTTTATTTCCAACAGAGAGGACTATATTTGGGCCCATATGATTGTTATTTCTTCTTTGTCAACAAATATTAATGCTGACTGTGCAAATGTTATATCAAAGCCAAACATGGTGTGTGTGTGTGTGTGTGTGTGTGTGTGTGTGTGTGTGTGTGTGTGTGTGTGTGTGTGTGTGTGTGTGTGTGTGTGTGTGTGTGTGTGTGTGTGTGTGTGTGTGTGTGTGTGTGTGTGTGTGTGTGTGTGTGTCAGTGGAGGCTCCTCAGGGGAGGAAGGGGAGGTCCCTCCTCAGTGAATTTCAGAAAAATAAAATTGTAAAACATTTTAAAATGTATCCTTTTTTGATAAAACATTCTAAATATAATCACGTCACCAAATAATTGATTAAAACACACTATTTTGCAATGAAGGTCTGCAGTAGCCTCAACAGCACTCTGTATGGTAGCACCATGATGTAGCCGGAGGACAGCTAGCTTCTGTCCTCCTCTGGGTACATTGACATCAATATAAAACCTAGGAGGCTGATGGTTCTTACCTCCTTCCATAGACTTACACAGTCATTATGACAACTTCCGGAGGATGTCCTCCAACCTATCAGAGCTCTTGCAGCATGAACTGACATGTTGTCCACCCAATCAAAGTATTAGATAATTAATCTAGTACTGAAAGCATAAGCTACAGGTAGCTAGCACTGCAGTGCAT
Source organism: Salvelinus alpinus (assembly GCF_045679555.1). Taxonomy (NCBI): domain Eukaryota; kingdom Metazoa; phylum Chordata; class Actinopteri; order Salmoniformes; family Salmonidae; genus Salvelinus; species Salvelinus alpinus. The sequence goes on from NC_092121.1 coordinate 14,439,722, forward strand.
AAAATGTGGTGAGTAGTTGACTCAAAGAGAGAGAAAGACAATAGTGGAACAGTTTTGAACAAATTAATTTATTCCAAAATGAAGGAGAAGCAAGAGAGAGGTAGAGAGAGATATTGTCATTTGTTTTCACTTTCTGTTTCACTTACTTAGCTAGCAGATGTAGCTAGCTAATTTAGCCTACTCAAACACCCTGTTTAAATAGAGGGATGCTATGTTAGCTAGCAGGCTATGACTATCCAACACAACACTGGAACTCTTCCAAGTCAAGGTAAACTTTTGGTTTTACTCATTAAATGTCACCGGGGCCTGCCGGTGTAAGAGCTAAACTGCTTACTGACTGTACACTGTAAAGTTACTGCATGATTGTAGCTGGCTTACTAACGCGTTAGTTCTATTAGCTATGTTGACTATGACCTTACTTTAGCTAATACGGTGACAACGATGTAGGTTGTGTGTAGTGGTTATGATATGGTTTGGAATGTTTTTTCGCCTGGTCACATACAGCTGATGTGTTGTGTACTGAAGTCCACAAGCGAAGGGAAAAGGTGAGAGGAAGAGAGCGCATAGATGCGAGAAGGAATACAACGTGGCTGGTATGAAAGTGAACTGTGTTTACACATGATCAGGGGTGTATTCATTCAGCCGATTTTGTTGAAAACGTTTCTTAATTAAGTATAGGGGGCAGTATTTTCGTTTTTGGCTAAAAAACGTACCCATTTGAAACGGCCTATTTCTCAGCCCCCGAAACTAGAATATACATATAATTGTCAGATTAGGATAGAAAACACTCTAAAGTTTCCAAAACTGTCAAAGGTTTGTCTGTGAGTTTAACAGAACTGATATTGCAGGCTAAAACCTGAGGAAAATCCAATCAGGAAGTGCCTCTGTTTTTGAAACGTCTCTGTTCTTATGCATCCCTATCACCCATTTAAAGGGATATCAACCAGATTTTTGTGGCCTGGTGGAGGTCATTTTGCAGGGCTCTGGCAGTGCTCCTCCTTGCACAAAGGCGGAGGTAGCGGTCCTGCTGCTGGGTTGTTGCCCTCCTACGGCCTCCTCCACGTCTCCTGATGTACTGGCCTGTCTCCTGGTAGCGCCTCCATGCTCTGGACACTACGCTGACAGACACAGCAAACCTTCTTGCCACAGCTCGCATTGATGTGCCATCCTGGATGAGCTGCACTACCTGAGCCACTTGTGTGGGTTGTAGACTCCGTCTCATGCTACCACTAGAGTGAGAGCACCGCCAGCATTCAAAAGTGACCAAAACATCAGCCAGGAAGCATAGGAACTGAGAAGTCATCTGTGGTCACCTCCTGCAGAATCACTCCTTTATTGGGGGTGTCTTGCTAATTGCCTATAATTTCCACCTTTTGTCTATTCCATTTGCACAACAGCATGTGAAATTTATTGTCAATCAGTGTTGCTTCCTAAGTGGACAGTTTGATTTCACAGAAGTGTGATTGACTTGGAGTTACATTGTGTTGTTTAAGTGTTCCCTTTATTTTTTTGAGCAGTGTATTATCGAATAGATATTTGAAAAACAACCTGAGGATTGATTATAAAAAACGTTTGACATGTTTCTGTGGACATTATGGATATTATCTGGAATTTTTGTCTGCGTTGTCGTGACCGCTTTTTCCTGTGGATTTCTGAGCATAACGTGCCAAACGAACGGAGGTATTTGGATATAAAAATATCTTTATGGAACAAAAGGAACATTTGTTGTCTAACTGGGAGTCTCGTGAGTGAAAAAATCCGAAGATCATCAAAGGTAAACGATTAATTTGATTGCTTTTCTGATTTTCGTGACCAAGTTACCTGATGCTAAGTGTACTTAATGTTTTGTCGAGCGATCGATAAACTTACACAAACGCTTGTATTGCTTTCGCTGTAAAGCATAATTTCAAAATATGAGACGACAGGTGGATTAACAAAAGGCTAAGCTGTGTTTTGCAATATTGCACTTGTGATTTCATGAATATGAATATTTTCTAGTAATATTATTTGACTGTGGCGCTATGCTATTCAGCGTTGCTGATGACAATTATCCCGGAACCTGGATGGGTGGTTCAGAAAGATTAAACGGAAGCGAACGGAACAAAACGGGGAAAACATACTTAAATGTGTCCAATAGAAACTCTCGTTCACAAATAAAATCCATTTTTATTTGTCACATACATGTGTTTAGCAGCTGTTATTGTGGGTGTAGCGAAATGCTTGTGTTTCTAGCTCCAACAGTGCAGTAATATCTAACAAGTAATATCTAACAATTTCACAACAACAATACACACAAATCTAAAGTAAAGGAATGGAATTGAGGATATATAAATATTTGGGTGAGCAGTGTCAGAGCGGCATAGACTAAGATACAGTAGAATAGGATAGAATACAGTATATATATATACAGTGGGGAGAACAAGTATTGGATACACTGCCGATTTTGCAGGTTTTCCTATTTACAAAGCATGTAGAGGTCTGTAATTTTTAGCATAGGTACACTTCAACTGTGAGAGACAGAATCAAAAATCCAGAAAATCACATTGTATGATTTTTAAGTAATACATTTGCATTTTATTGCATGACATAAGTATTTGATCACCTACCAACCAGTAAGAATTCCGGCTCTCACAGACCTGTTAGTTTTTCTTTAAGAAGCCCTCCTGTTCTCCACTCATTACCTGTATTAACTGCACCTGTTTGAACTCGTTACCCGTTAGGAAGTCCAGGACCCAGTTGCACAGGGCGGGGTTCAGACTCAGGGCCTCGAGCTTAATGATGAGCTTGGAGGGTACTATGGTGTTGAATGCTGAGCTATAGTCAATGAACAGCATTCTTACATAGGTATTCCTCTTGTCCAGATGGGATAGGGTAGTGTGCAGTGCGATGGCGATTGCATCGTCTGTGGATCTATTGGGGCGGTAAATAAATTGAAGTGGGTCTAGGATGTCAGGTAATGTAGAGGTGATATGATACTTGACTAGTCTCTCAAAGCACTTCATGATGACAGAAGTGAGTGTTACGGGGCGATAGTCATTTAGTTCAGTTACCTTTGGGAGAGGGAGAGATTGAATATGTCCGTATTCAGCCATATTCCCATTCACCTCGCCATGGTTAAATGCGATGGTTCGCGCTTTCAGTTTTGCGCGAATGCTGCCATCTATCCACGGTTTCTGGTTAGGGTAAGTTTTAATAGTCACAGTGGGTACAACATCTCCTATACACTTCCTGTCAACTCAGTCACCGTATCAGTGTATTCATCAATGTTATTCTCGAAGGAAACTCGGGAACATATCCTAGTCTGCGTGATCAAAACAATCTTGAAGCGTGGATTCCGATTGGTCAGACCAGCATTGAATAGTCCTTAGCACGGATACTTCCTGTTTGAGTTTTTGCCTATAGGAAGGAAGGAGCAAAATGGAGTCGTGATCAGATTTGCCGACGTGAGGGCAGGGGAGGGCCTTGTAGGCATCCCGGAAGTTAGAGTAACAGTAGTCAAGTGTTTTAGCAGTGCGAGTACCACAGTCAATGTATTGATAGAAATTTGGGAGAGTTTTTCTCAAATTTGCCTTGGTAAAATCCCCAGCTACAAAGAAATGCGGTCTCAGGATATGTGGTTTCCAGTTTGCATAAAGTCCAGTGAAGTTCTTTGAGGGCAGTTGTGGTATCGGCTTGAGAGGGAATATACATGGCTGTGGCTATAACCGAAGAGAATTCTCTTGGGAGGTAATACGGTCTGTATATTATTGTGAGGTATTCTAGGTCGGGTGAACAAAAGGACTTGAATTCCTGTATGTTATCACAATCACACCATGAGTAGTTAATCATAAAACATACTTCTTCTTTCCAGAGAGATATTTATTCCTGTCTGTGCGATGAACTGAGAACCCAACTGGCAGTACGGACTCAGATAGTATATCCCGAGAGAGCCATGTTTCCGTGAAACAGAGTATGTTACAATACCTGATGTCTCTCTGGAAGGAAATCCTCGCCCTGAGCTCATCAACTTTATTATCCAGAGACTGAACATTAGCGAGTAACATACTCGGAAGCGGTGGGTGGTGTGCGTGCCTCCTAAGTCGGACTATAAGTCCACTACCTCTCCTCCGCCAGCTGTGTTTTGGGTCAGCCTCTGGAATCAGTTCAATTACGAACAAAGGATCCGATTCGTGAAAGTCGTATTCGTGGTTGTAATGCTGGTAATGCTGGTGAGTTACTGTCGCTCTGATATCCAAAAGTTCTTCCCGGCTGTATGTAATTACCCCAAAAAAATCTGGCCCAAAAATTTGGAAATAACACATAAAAAAACAAAATACTGCAAAGTTTCCTAAGAGCAAGAAGCACAGCAGCCCTATCCATCGGCACCATTTTGATGTTATACTGTTGGAACTAATGATTACATCCTATATCAGCTAGATGCAGGCAAGAGTGTGTAACACGGCATTGAATGTGTCTCTGTCTGTCCATGTGTCACTGTCTGTCACCTAAAAAAAAATGTTGACCTGTGCGCACCTACGTTGTAAACTTTCATTCATAGGCTAGGTTGTAGCAACCACATGATGGTTAAAGGGAAAATTTGAGTATCATGTAGTAGCCTAAACCTATCAATGTTACATTGAGCTGGGTGAATGGAATATAAATGACAGTCATCCAATATGCTGTAATAGAAATAAGTCCATGCTCAAGAAAATAAAATGTGTCCTCCCTCCTCTTATACGGCACTGACTGCCACTGGACTTGTGTGGTGTGTGTGTGTGTGTGTGTGTGTGTGTGTGTGTGTGTGTGTGTGTGTGTGTGTGTGTGTGTGTGTGTGTGTGTGTGTGTGTGTGTGTGTGTGTGTGTGTGTGTGTGTGTGTGTGTGTGTGTGTGTGTGTGTGTGTGTGTGTGTGTGTGTGTGTGTGTGTGTGTGCACTAGTAGGTGGAGGTAAATGTTTGTCCTGGCATCCTGCTGAAGGGGCCAAACTTAATGTACATCTGTACACCACGTGAGAACTCACAAGACAAAATTATAAGATTAAATGAGTGCAATGTAGAAGGGGTCACAGGAATGAGGAAGGATACAGTGACACTCATGCAATTTAAACATTCATTTTACATGTGTTTATAAAAGAGTGGAGACATTTTAATATTTAATCAAAAGGCAATATGGATGTCCTCTATAGCTGCACTCACTGGGGTTGGCAAACTGAATCAATCCTTATGCATCCATCTCTAATCTCCATGGGAAGCCATGTTTGGTGCCAGGGCCTCCTGTTTTCCCATCCTCTGCCAACACTCCCCAGTAGATACCATGTACATTATCCTCATCCACACCATCACTTACCTCGATGTCTTTACAGCCAGCAGGCAGGAGGTGCTTGTCCACTAATGTGGTTCAGTTATTTTCTCTCCTTTTCAACTCAACTCATCTTGTCCACACAGTAACTCTAGAAGTGAAGGTCCCTGCATAGAAAATGAGTTTGGGTTAATGTTAGTCAGTTCATATTTTGTTATCTATTTACAGATCCTCAGATCATTTTGATAGCTTTTTGTGATAACTAGATTGGTTTATCTTATGATGTCCTACTTCATTTTCTTCAATCTTTATCTATATATCCCTCAGTCAGAAATAGACCAAGGCAATGTGCTTGCCATGCCATCCCATATCTTATAACTGCTAACAAGCCTATTTGCCAGTGACTGACGTTGATTTGATCCCTAAAGCACTGAGCTTGGCACCGGATTGCTTCTAAGCCAAATTAAGCCTCTATCATACCCACCCCCACCTTCACCCCTCTCCTCCTCCTGCCATGTGAACCCTACATCTTTAATGACGATGTAGAGTTTTGCGCAGCTCCCGCAACACAAAAGCTGTGACATCTGTCTCTGTAAGTGCTGCACTCAAGATCGCCCCATTTGTTCTATCTCCCCTTCTTGAAAATAAATCTGAAATAAAAGAGGAGTCGTGGGAGGGGGCTGCTAAAAGAGGAGTTGTGGGAGGGGGCTGCTAAAAGAGGAGTTGTGGGAGGGGGCTGCTAAAAGAGGAGTCGTGGGAGGGGGCTGCTAAAAGAGGAAAGCGGGGAGAAGTTGAAACAAAGAACCTTTCTTTCAAAGTGTGTTTTCTGGATAATTCCCCATACAGCATTCCTAATGTTCAAAAAAGGTGTTAGAGTCTATACTTCTCCCCTGGCTCTGGTTTTGGCTCTGTTGCCCACCTGCCCACTGCTGGTTCCAGGCCCCACTTGGATCTTGAAAGGACATTTTCCCCAGATTAATTTATACATTTGAAACTCAAACCCATTGAAAAATAGTTTTCAAACTCAAAGCGGCTTGCAAGAGCGTATGATGGTGGACTCATGAGAGATGTTGATATGATCATCATAATTTAGGTCTGGGGCAGAATTTAACTTCATAAGAAAACAAATAAGTCCGTTATTGAGCATAGCTCTATTTCATATGCACATGAGCTCTTAAAATAGTGTTACCTTTTCCAGCATGACTTCAACTGATAAGACTGATTGGATACAGTCCACATTCTGTATGGTACAACTTTTCAAAATGAAGGCAATTTTGACATAAACTTCATTATATGCTATGGATAAAAATGTGGCAACACAATAATATTTATTTAATTATAACACTGACTAAGCCTATAGCCTAAGAGTTTCAAATCAGAATTGGCAAGACTGTCTTTGTCACAACACCTTCGATAATCTCTATGAACCTATTGCTTATGATGATGGCAACAATAAAGGACAGGCGATGTTGTAGTCAGCTATGAGCAATCAAATGTGACGCAACGAGGGTCCTCCGCACTTTGCCACAAAAAAATGGCAACCTCCATGCTGTGCAGGAGGACAGCAATATTTAGCTGGGCTATTCGAGGGGTTTCACCCTTAAAATCGTATAATCCTGCCAGCTCACACTGCGGGCTTCTACATCAGATAGCAAATTATAACCCTAAACCACTGAAATTAAATTTGAAAGATCCATACATACCAGATAGGGAAAGTGAGAAAACTCCGGAATGGCAGAAGACAGGGAAGTATGACCGCAAGCTATTCGGCCGGTATGGCTCTTCGTCGGGAATCGACCCTGCAAAGCTGTGGCCTAGCCATGCCCAGCTCGAGGAGATGATAGCAGAGGAGAGGGAATGGAACCCTCCGCTCCAGGTGATGCTGAAGAACGTAGAGGCGAAAACGAAGGAAGCCAATGCGAAACGTCTCGCGAGGTAAACATCCACGCTAACCAAGCTAATACTAGTTATCTTTTTAGGACCTGTCAAATGACATGTTTGTTTCTACGCAACGTGCCATACTAGATAACATTGAGAGAAATTGAGAATGGTAGTTACTGCATGACATTTGCCTATATGACTCAAGGCAACTAGTTACATGGGCATGACATCTCTCAATGACAGGCCTCGTATGTATGTATGTATGTATGTATAACATAAATAAATATGACCAACAGTCTGAGGCTTTGGTTCCAATTCATATTGTTCTTTGATAGTGTTGTGGAAGAACAGCATTTCCTTGACAGGTGGATAAAGCTCTGTCTAACCATACCTTTTTATAGTAGCCTTTATGATGACATGATACTTGGCTAACACCCCCTCCTATCTTCTTTTGCAGAGAGAAACTGGTTGCAGCCAATATGGCCAAGATGCCTAAGATGGTGGCTGACTGGAGGAAGGAAAAACGGGAGGCGAAACAGAAGTTGAAAGATGAGAAGGCCCGTCGTGAAAGGCTGCTAGCTGAGGCCAGAGAACGCTTTGGCTACGCTATGGACCCCCGAAGCCCCAAGTTCCTGGAGATGGTCAGTGAAATCGAAAAGGAGGAGAAGAAGAAAAGGAAGCTGATGAAACGTAGACTAAAAGAAGAACAGAGCCACGTCCCTCCTGCTGCTTCCTCGGCTGCTTCCTCGTCATAAGGCACTGACTTTGTAAATATGACTATTTAGTCAACTTTTGTAAATGTATTGTTGTCAACTGTGTTTTGAGTTTGGCTGCTATAATAAATAAAACGCACTAGAACTAGGTTTAATGTCTCATCATACTTTACTGACACTCAGGAGTCTTTTTTTACTGAGTTATAGACTAGTAGCTAGTATAGGAAGAATGATTTTTCGTGTGATATAAACATGTTTATTATTAAAAAACAAGCACACACTATATTAAACATGCAAAATCCCACCACATTTAGCCATTTGGCAAACTTTTCTTATCCAGAGACACAGCAGAAAAAACAAAGTCACAATCTTGACTAACAGTCTGTCCTCACACATATTAAGGGAAGCTGTATGTCACATTTGACCAGCTGTTCTCTGTGGATCGCTTCTAGATGCAGGGGTGGCGGGCCACGTCGTTCTGTGTGTACCAGTTGTAGAAGTATGCTACATGGTTGGTCCCTGGAGGTAGAATGCCAGGAGTAGGGGTGGGGCTGTGCCTTGTTAACTGCTGCAAAAAGCTATACTCTGTGGGGTTCTGAGCAGAGGCCAGGGTTCCTTGCAGGTTGTTGCAGTGAAACTGCATGGTGCCACTCCTTAGAGTTCACAAAGAGGATACAGTTTCTGATGGCTGAACCAGCCGTCCGGGCAGTTCACAGACGTGGTCTACGGTTGTGAGACCTGTTGGATGTACTGACAAATTCTCTAAAATGACGTTGTAGGCAGCTTATGGTAGAGAAATTAACATTCAATTATCTGACAACAGCTATGGTGGACATTCCTGCAGTCAACATGCCAATTGCACTCTCCCTCAACTTGAGACATAGTGGCATTGCATTGTGGGACAAAACTGCACATTTTAGAGTGGCCTTTTATTGTCCCCAGCACAAGGTGCACCTGTGTAATGATCATGCTGTTTAATCAGATTCATGATATACCACACCTGTCAGATGGATGGATTATCTTGGCAAAGGAGAAAGGCTCACTAACAGGTATGTAAAAACAAAATGCACAAAAATAAGCTTTTGTGCGTATGGAAAAGGTGTATCTTTGATTTTGGCGCATGAAACATGGAACCAACACTTTACATGATGCATTTATATTTTTGTTCAGTGTATGAGATATGATTAACATAAAACAGTCAGATCCAAAGACACAGGGATTGAAATTGGTTAAAGTTAGGTTATGGTTAGAGGGATGAGGCTAGGCATGGGGTTAGCAAACCACCATCCAGAACCATATGAAATCGGCAGGCTGTATATAGTATACACCAGAAATTGAGTCTTGATCTTGAGGGTTGGTCTGAGACTACTTGAGACCAAGTAAATGCAGTCTCGGTTTGGTCATGGTCTCAAGACCCTCGGTCTGACTCAATATGTTAAAAATACCTGAATATCATTGCAACCCTAAGGTGTCGGTTTCCCGGACACAGATGAAGCCTAGTCCTGGACGAAGCATGTTCAATAGAGAATCTCCATTAGAAAATATCTTTTTAGTCCAGGACTAGGCTTAATCTGTGTCTGGGATACTGGCCCCAAGAGTTTAGCTGAACACCCTACAATTAGATGTATTATAGGTTTTGTGTATTTGTATGCTGACTTCACAAAATGAATTTCCATGTAAATGGACAATAAAGTATAAGGATGTAGAACATTTATCCCCTGGCCTTACATAGTGCACACTGTTGTGCAGACCGTGTATGTAACCTTTATTTAACTAGGCAAGTCAGTTAAGAACAAATTCTTATTTACAATGACGGCCTACCGCGGAACAGTGCCTTGTTCAGGGGCAGAACGACAGATTTTTAACTTGTCAGCTTGGGGATTCAATCCAACAACCATTCAGTTACTGGCCCAATGCTCTAACCACTTGGCTACCTGCCGCCCCATGATTGACACTGGGTGTGATGTCATGATCCACTGATTAAGTTCATCAAGGAAGTAGCAGGTAAATTCATACACAGTATACAAAACATTAAGAACACCTTCCTAATATTTGAGTTACACCTCCTCCTTTAGCCCTCAGAACATCCTCAATTTGTCAGGGCATGGACTCTACAAGGTGTCGAACATGTTCCACAGGGATCATGACCCATGTTAACTCCAATGTTTCCCACACTTGTGTCAATTTGTCTAGATGTCTTTTGGGTGGTGGACCATTCTTGATACACACAGGAAACTGTTAAATGTGAAAAATCCAGCAGCGTTGCAGTTCTTGACACAAACCGGTGCACCTAGTACCATACCCTGTTCAAAGGCACTTAAATATTTAGTCTTGTCCATTCTCCCTCTGAATGGTACACATACACAATCTGTCTCAATTGTCAAGGTGGAAAAATCCTTTAACCCGTCTCCTCCCATTCATCAATAAGGGATCATAGCGCAGTCAGTCTGTCATGCAAAGAGCAGGTTTTCATAATGTTTTGTACACTCTGCGTAGGTACTAGTCATAAATCATTATCTGTAAAGTCACAAAATGTCACCTCTTAATCAAAGTTTGTTATTTATAGGGCAATCTGGACAAGGATGGGTTACACTCGACTGAGATATGCTCCAGTAAAATATTATAAAACAATAAGGGCTTGTAGCAAATGGACATATTTAATCATGTTTTTCAAATCTTTTAACCACGCCTTTCTTTGTACAAGGTCTTGAGTGACAGTCTAAACTTTATTTGAAGTAATGAATATCAGAGGTTAAACTTATTTCAACTGACTACTTTCCTCTGTACTTTGCAGCAGGGACAACATACAGTTAAACTTGGAAGTTTACATAAATGAGTTTTAATGACTCCAACCTAAGTGTTTCAACCACTCCACACATTTCTTGTTGACAAACTAGTTTTAGCAAGTTGGTTAGGACATCTACTTTGTGCATGACAAGTAATTTTCCCAACAATTGTTTAAAGACAGATTCCACTTATAATTCACTGTATCACAATTCCAGTTGGTCAGAAGTTTACATACACTAAGTTGACTGTGCCTTTAAACAGCTTGGAAAATTCCAGAAAATGTCATGGCTTTAGAACCATTTGACAGGCTAATTGACATAATTTGAGTCAATTGGAGGTGTACCTGTGGATGTATTTCAAGGCCTACCTTCAAACTCAGTGCCTTTTTGCTTGACATCATGGGAAAATCAAAAGTAATCAGAAATTGTAGAACTCTACAGGTCTGCTTTATCCTTGGGAGCAATTTCCAAACGCCTGAAGGTACCACGTTCATCTGTACAAACAACAGTACGCAAGTAGAAACACCATGGGGCCACGCAGCCGTCATACCGCTCAGGAAGGAGACTCATTCTGTCTCCTAGAGATGAACGTACTTTGGTGCGAAAAGGGCAAATCAATCCCAGAACAGCAAAGGACCTTGTGAAGATGCTGGAGGAAACAGGTACAAAGTATCTATATCCACAGTAAAACGAGTCCTATATCGACATAACCTGAAAGGCCGCTCAGCAAGGAAGAAACCACTGCTCCAAAACTGCCATAAAAAAGCCGGACTACGGTTTGCAACTGCACATGAGGACAAATATCATACTTTTTGGAGAAATGTCCTCTGGTCTGATGAAACAAAAATACAACTGTTTGGTCATAATGACCGTCGTTATGTTTGGAGGAAAAAGGGGGAGGCTTGCAAGCCCGAAAAACACCATCCCAACCGTGAAGCACGGGGGTGGCAGCATCATGTTGTGGGGGTGCTTTGCTGCAGGAGGGACTGGTGCACTTCACAAAATAGATGGCATCATGAAGATGGAAAATTATGTGGATATATTGAAGCAACATCAAGACATCAGTCAGAAAGTGAAAGCTTGGTCACAAATGGTCTTCCAAATGGACAATGACCCCAAGCATACTTTCAAAGTTGTGGCAAAATGGCTTAAGGACAACAAAGTCAAGATATTGGAGTGGCCATCACAAAGCCCTGACCTCAATCCTATAGAAAATTTGTGGGCAGAACTGAAAAGGCATGTGTGAGCAAGGAGGCCTACAAACCTGACTCAGTTACACCAACTCTGTCAGGAGGAATGGGCCAAAATCCACCCAATTTATTGTGGGAAGCTTGTGGAAGGCTATCCAAAACATTTGACCCAAGTTAAACAATTTAAAGGCAATGCTACCAAATACTAATTGAGTGCATGTAAACTTCTAACCCTCTGGGAATGTGATGAAAGAAATAAAAGCTGAAATCATTCTCTCCTATTATTCTGACATTTCACATTCTTAAAATAAAGTGGTGATCCTAACTGACCTAAGACAGGGAATTTTTACTAGGATTAAATGTCAGGAATTGTGTAAAACTGAGTTTAAATGTATTTGGCTAAGGTGTATGTAAACTTCTGACTTCAACTGCAGCATGACCTATTGACTATTAAGGTTCTTCTACATCCATTATACATAAATGTTAATACATTTGTTCAAATAACTCGGATCAAAGCAATGTCATACGTTATGTAGTCGTATGTCTGTCTTATTCAGTTATCACTAAAGGGGTGCTTTGTCAAAATGCTTACAGTAATACTCAATCACTTTTGGAGAAGTTAAAAGCAAAACTCTACCTCACATATCAGAACATACAAACATTACTTACATTGTTAATAAGTTCATTTCAACATGTTTTTCCCCACAAAAAATGTGGATATAATGTATTCAAATTGTTTTGAGCAACTGCTTCCCATCTACTGTTATGGGTAACTAGTACAGTGATATAAGTACCACACATTCAAACACTGAAGATAGAAGCCGAACGTAACCACAGATGTAGGATCAGGGTGTTCATCCCCCAGTAGGTGGATATAATGCCTCTGACCTAGAACCAGCAGGTAGAGGCAACTTCTACCAACTCCCATTCAAAACTCAAGTGTTTTAAATCAGGGAGAGACCACCATCCATGAAGGACAGAGACTTTCACCACAAAGCAAGTAACATTTGGAGGCAGTGATCAAAGTGGCTGAGGATAAAAAAAGAGAGCAAGTCTTCTACACATGGCAGGGGAAGCAAGTCCAGTGCTTGGTCAGCACAATGACACCTGTTATACTACAGTGGTGTGATTTCATCTTGGTCACTAGTGTCAGCCTTGAGTTTGGAGAGAGCAGCATGGATCCTGAACTGTGTGCGTGACTCCATGGAGTACTCCTTGTAGTTAGTTCTGAGGGAACAGAACAAAGTGGATAGGAATCATGAGTAAGACTTAGTAACATTGTGTATGTGTACACCCAAAGCTCCAAAAGTATTGGGACAGTGACATGTTTTGGCTCAGTACTCCAGCACTTTGTACTTTAACCCGTATCATTTCAAATCCAGACTGTCAGCTGACAGTTTGCACTTTAACCTCATCGTCATTGTAAAATTTAAAATCCAAAGTGCTGAGTACAGAGCCAAAACAAAAAGGCACTGTCCCAATACTTTGAGCTCACGGTATCTTGCAGAAGTCACCAATCCTGGTCCTGTAGAGCAAAATAGTGTGCAGGATTTTGTTCCAGTCTAGCCTCAATACAACCAATTCAAATACAATTTTATTTGTCACACGCGCCAAATACAACTGGTGTAGGTAGACCTTACCGTCAAATGCTTACAAGCACTTAACAAAAATAAGAGTCAACTTCATTGTTGGTTAAGAAAATATTTACAAAATAAATGAAAAAAATAAGAGCAACAATAAAATAACATGGCTATATACAGGGGGTACCGGTACCAAGTCAATGTGCGGGATACAGGTTAGTTGAGGTAATATGTACATGTAGGTAGGGCTAAAGTGACTATGCATAGATAAACAGCGAGTAGCAAATAGTCAATGCAAATAGTCTGGGTGGCAATTTTATTAGCTGTTCAGCAGTCTTATGGCTTGGGGGGGGGTAGAAGCTGTTCAGAAGTCTTTTGGACCTAGACTTGGCGCTCCGGTACCACTTGCCGTGCAGTAGCAGAGAGAACAGTTTATGACTAGGGTGGCTGGATTATTTGGCCATTTTTAGGGCCTTCTTCTGAAACCGCCTAGTATAGAGGTCCTGGATGGCAGGAAGCTTGGCCCCAGTGATGTATTGGGCCGAACGCACTACCCTCTAGTCTAGTGCCTTGCGGTTCGGAAGCAGAGCAGTTGCCATACCAGGCGGTGATGCAACCAGTCAGGATGCTCTCGATGGTGCAGCTGTAGAACTTTGAAGATCTGAGTACCCATGCCAAATCTTTTCAGTCTCCTGAGGGGGAATAAGCATTGGCGTGCCCTCTCGCCACAACTGTCTTGGTGTGTTTGGACCATGATAGTTTGTTGGATGTGGACACCAAGGCACTTGAAGCTCAACCTGCTCCACTATAGCCCCGTCGATGAGAATGGGGGCGTGCTTGGCCCTTTTCCTGTAGTCCACGATCATCTCCTTTGTCTTGATCACGTTGAGAGGTTTTCCTGGCACCACACTTCAAGGTCTCTGACCTCCTTCCTATAGGCTGTCTCATCGTTGTCGGTGATCAGGCCTACCACCGTTGTGTGCAAACTTAATGGTGTTGGAGTCGTGCTTGGCCATGCAGTCGTGGGTGAACAGGAGTACAGGAGGGGACTGAGCATGCACCCCTGAGGGGCCCCCCGTGTTGAGGATCAGCATGGCAGATGTGTTGTTGCCTACCCTTACGACCTGAGGGAGGCCCGTCATGAAGTCCAGGATCCAGTTGCAGAGGGTGGTGTTTAGTCCCAGGGTCCTTAGCTTAGTGATGAGCTTTGAGGGCACTATGGTGTTGAACACTGAGCTGTAGTCAATGAACAGCATTGTCAAGTAGGTGTTCCTTTTGTCTAATCTCTATTGCACTCTATTGAGTGCAATAGAGATTGCGTCATCTGTGGATCTGTTGGGGCGGTATGCAAATTGGAGTCAGCCTAGGGTTTCTGGGATGATGGTGTTGATGTGAGCCATGACCAGCCTTTCAAAGCTCTTCATGGCTACAGACGTGAGTGCTACGGGATTCAATCTTAGTCCTCTATTTACGCTTTGCCTGTTTGATGGTTCGTCTGAGGGCATAGCGGGATTTCTTATAAGCGTCCGGGTTAGAGTCCCGCTCCTTAAAAGCGGGAGCTAACGACTAGCTCAGTGCGGATGTTGCCTGTAATCCATGGCTTCTGGTTGCGGTATGTACGTACGGTCACTGTGGGGATGACTTTGATGCACTTATTGATGAAGCCAATGACTGATGTGATGTACTCAAATCCATCGGAAGAAACCCAAAACATATTCCAGTCTGTGCTAGCAAAACAGTCCTGTAGCTTGGCATCTGTGTCATCTGACCACTTCTGTAAGTCACTGGTACTTCCTGCTTTAGTTTTTGCTTGTAAGCAGGAATCAGGAGGATACAATTATGGTTAGATTTGCCAAATGGAGGGCGGGGGAGAGCTTGTACAAGTCTCTGTGTGTGGAGTAAAGATGGCCTAGAGTTCCTCCCCTCCCTCGTGGCACATGTAACATGCTGGTAGAAATTAGGTAAAACGGATTTAAGTTTCCCTCCATTAAAGTCCCCGGCCACTAGAAGCACTGCCTCTGGATGAGCATTTTCTTGTTTGCGTATGGCTTTATACAACTCATTGAGTGAGATCTTAGTACCAGCATCGGTTTGTGGTGGTAAATAGACAGCTCCGAAAAATATAGATGAAAACTCTTGGTAAATAGTGTGGTCTACAGCCTATCATGAGATACTCTACCTCAGGCGAGCAAAACGTAGAGACTTCCTTTATTTGATTTGTGCACCAGCTGTTATTGACAAATAGACAGACTGGCACCCCTTGTCTTACCGGAGGGAGCTGTTCAGTCTTGCCGGTGCAAGGAAAAACCAGCCAACTGTATATTATCCATGTCGTCGTTCAGCCACGACTCAGTGAAACATAAGATATTACAGTTTTTTTTTTTATACCCCTTTGGTAGGATAGTCTTGAACGGAGCTCCTCCAGTTTATTCTCCAATGATTGCACATTGGCCAATAGGACGGATGGTAGAGGCGTCCCCTGTATCTGCAATACTCGTTAAATATATATTTTTTTGTACAGTTCGAGCTGAGTAATCGCTGTTCTGATATCCAGAAGCTCTTTTTGGGTCATAAGAGACGTGGGAAAAACATTATGTACAAAATAAGTTACAAATAATTGGTTAGGAGCCCGTAAAAACAGCAGCCATCTCCTCCGGTGCCATTCTTTTCAACTAACCAATCAACAGAATCTTCATTAGTTTAATAAGGTGTTTTAATGTCAAGCTGGAATTTAAGCCTGCTACATCCTACTACAGCTTGCAGGCTGTATTGGAACAACCAGTAAGAGATGACTCACTTGGCTTTCACCAGTAGTTTGATGGCCTCCTCCTTGCGGCCCGTGTCTATGTAGACCACACTGAGCTCCAGCAGAGTGTTGGGCACCAGGTAATGGTCAAACTTGATCTTCTTCTCACTGGAGGTTAGAGAACAGATGGCCATATCATTAACCTCTTAGTCGTTTACACCGAACATGTTCATATATCACTGACTGTTCTAAAAACACATTTCTAGACATTATTCAGAGTGCATTTCACTGCTATGAGGTCCTACCCTCCTTCATAACACTGCATTGTTCAACTTGCTATGATAAAACATTGGTGTGGTTAAATCAAACAAAGAACACATTGTTTGATTAAATACCATGGAAATATTTCCTTTTAGCATGGATGAGCCTGTTAAAAAAAGTGACACTCTGGACCTAAGGAAGAATAGCTGCTGTTTTGGCAACGGCTAATAGGGATCCGAATAAACCAATAAACTAATTTTATAACCTCTCAGCAAACATGTTACACATGCGTCGGCATGTATTTACCATTTTGTTATACAACACAGACTCCAGGTGTGTATAAATGAAAGATACACGGACTAAAAGACTCCCAACGTCACCTGTTGTACACCTTGTTGAAGCATTCCTCTGCAGCCTGAATGTGTCCCTGGTTCTTCAGACACAGCCCCTTCAGTAGGTGGATCACACAGCGGTCATCCACTGAATACTCATTCGCTTCCAAAACAAAACACAGATTATAAAACCATGCATTCAAAATTACTCATCAACACAGGCTCAAGCAGAATGTGTGTAGAATCTGTCTTTATCCATTCTCTTTTGGTGATATAAGAGTGGTTATTGCTTCATGACCAGCTTAGGCAAGCAGGCTGGTTTGGCCCAGACAGGTTGCAATACCGGGAGATTCCAGCAGGGTGCGCTCTGCCTCCACCAGTGTCTGCAGCATGCCCTCGGTCAGCTCTGGCCGCTTGCTGATCATGGAGAAGCCGTTCCACATGTACATCATCTCCTACAGCACAGTGTAACAAGAGATAATACTGTCAGAACCACAAATACAAGTGACCCTTACCATTTTAACAACAGATTTGTGCATGTCTTTATGCAGCTTTGCGTATGTGTGTTTGTGGGGTCTCACCAGCACAGGTACTGGGAGCCTCACTGGGCAGCTAGCTTTGTAACGTCTAGCCTTGCGAATGGCAAACTTCTCTGTGGGTGGAGACTTCCCTGCTATCTTTTGCTTGAAGGTGGACACCTGTCTAAGAGAGCGGGCAAAGACAGAAAAATAGAAGGGGCAAGGAAAGAGGGGTGGTCACAATGAAATGGGACTGGGGAATTTCAAGTTATGTTTTTGTTGCGATGAGCATGTGTTCACCTGAAAAGCTCCACCTCATCTTCCCCAAAAGGCCTAGCCTCCCCCGGAGCAAGCATGCTCAGGTAAGCAGCCTTCATGTACACATACATGGCCTGAAGGAAAGACAAGCCTTATTCAGTCAGGACCCAGCCATACAGTAAGTACAGTCGTGGCCAAAAATTGAGAATGGCACCAATATTACATTTTCAAAGTCTGCTGCCTCAGTTTGTATGATGGCAATTTGCAAATACTCCAGAATGTTATGAAGAGTGATCAGATGAATAGCAATTAATTGCAAAGTCTCTCTTTCCCATGCAAATTAACTGAATCCCCCAAAAACATTTCCACTGCATTTCAGCCCTGCCACAAAAGGACCAGCTGACATGTCAGTGATTCTCTCGTTAACACAGGTGTGAGTGTTGACGAGGACAAGGCTGGAGATCACTCTCATGCTGATTGAGTTCGAATAACAGACTGGAAGCTTCAAAAGAAGGGTGGTGCTTGGAATCATTGTTCTTCCTCTGTCAATCATGGTTAGCTGCAAGGAAACACGTGCCGTCATCATTGCTTTGCACAAAAAGGGCTTCACAGGCAAGGATATTGCTGCCAGTAAGATTGCACCTAAATCAACCATTTATCGGATCATCAAGAACTTCAAGGAGAGCGGTTCAATTGTTGTGAAGATGGCTTCAGGGCGCCCAAGAAAGTCCAGCAAGCACCAGGACCGTCTCCTAACGTTGATTCAGCTGCAGGATCGGGGCACCACCAGTACAGAGCTTGCTCAGGAATGGCAGCAGGCAGGTGTGAGTGCATCTGCACGCACAGTGAGGTAAAGACTTTGAGGATGGCCTGGTGTCAAGAAGGGCAGCAAAGACTTCTCTCCAGGAAAAACATCAGGGACAGACTGATATTCTGCAAAAGGTACAGGGATTGGACTGCTGAGGACTGGGGTAAAGTCATTTTCTCTGATGAATCCCCTTGCCGATTGTTTGGGGCATCCGGAAAAAAGCTTGTCCGGAGAAGACAAGGTGAGCACTACCATCAGTCCTGTGTCATGCCAACAGTAAAGCATCCTGAGACCATTCATGTTTGGGGTTGCTTCTCAGCCAAGGGAGTGGGCTCACTCACAATTTTGCCTAAGAACACAGCCATGAATAAAGAATGGTACCAACACATCCTCCGAGAGCAACTTCTCCCAACCATCCAGGAACAGTTTGGTGACGAACAATGCCCTTTCCAGCATGATAGTTATCACTTTTGCCTTATGGCAAGGTGCTCCAAGTGGCTCAGGAAACAAAACATCAATATTTTGGGTCCATGGCCAGGAAACTCCCCAGACCTTAATCCCATTGAGAACTTGTGGTCAATCCTCAAGAGGCAGGTGGACAAACAAAAACCCACAAATTCTGACTAACTCCCAGCATTGATTATGCAAGAATGGGCTGCCATCAGTCAGGATGTGGCCCAGAAGTTAATTGACAGCATGCCAGGGCAGATTGCAGAGGTCTTGAAAAAGAAGGGTCAACACTGCAAATATTGACTCTTTGCATCAACTTCATGTAATTGTCAATAAAAGCCTTTGACACCTATGAAATGCTTGTAATTATTACTTCAGTATTCCATAGTAACACCCGACAAAAATATCTAAAGACACTGAAGCAGCAAACTTTGTGGAAAATAATATTTGTAATTCTCAAAACTTTTGGCCACGACTATAGAGTTTAATAATGTCAAGTCTGTTGGGATAAAAATACTGCATTGGCTTTAAAAGCCATACACTTAGCGGGTAGGTCAAATTGACTGAATTCAATTAAGAGTGTCTGCTCAAGTGGTTTTGTCATCTTAAAATTGGGTCCTAGGCTGTACTCAACACTACAGCACACTCTCTTGCCTTGGACCAGCGGCTCTCATTGCTCAGTAGATCAGCGTAAAAGTAGGCCATCCTCCACACGCACTTGTAGGTGAAGCACCACATCAGCTCCCAGTAGCACATGTGGTGGAACTGCTTCCACTGCTGCTGAGCTTTGCAGCCATCCTCAAACAGCACCACCGCCTGGTGACATATCATTACAGTAACCCCCACCAGCAAACCACAGGCACACACTGATCTCATTCTAGGCCTATCAGTACAAACACCACTGCTAAATATGACTGGAAAAACAGACAGATAGCATAACATAGACATGTAGTTTGAGGCTCACCTCATCAATGTTCCCCTTGATTGCCTCAGCCCTGCCTGCAAAGAAGAGAAATATGGCCCCCTGAAGGGAAGTGGAGAGAAATGTAAACATTCTCTGATAACACCATATATAATACTTTGGCGGTGTCTAGCACTTGTAAAATTACATACTTACACAATGGTAGCTCAAGCATAAGCACCTCCTCTGACTAAATGACCTCTTTCGTAGTCAGTGCATTACTTACCCACATTACGAAACTATTACTTTAGATTGTGTTTGCCCAGAAGTCACATTGTGTTCCATACAGAGTTGAGTTTGCTTTGGGCTGGGTGAGAGCCTGGGGAGGAGGAGTGTCACTCACCTGTGGGTAGCGGAGCCGGAAAGGCTTTAGCAGCTTCTCAGCATCAGCCACGTCCCCCTCACCGGTCCCTGCAGAGTGATAAAGAACTCAATAAGATGTATGGACAAAACCAGAAACTCAAACACAGTCTACCCTCTCGTTATTTATCTCTCGCTCTTTCACACATGCGTGTATGTGATATATAATTGTGTCATTTCCAAACAGCCAAGTCAGTTGTGATCTCCATTCACTTCCTGGTTGTGAAGAGTAGAGTACCGAGTATGAAGGTGAGGAAGGTGTAGTAACAGAGCAACAGCAAGGCACACAGCATGGAACGCAGGTTGTTTGTAGTGGCACCATCATTCAGCTGGGACAGACCATACTCCTGCACACAATAACATACAATATATACTGAGAGGGGGGAGACAGAGACAACCTGTAAAGCAGGGCTGCCCAACGCTGTTCCTTTAGAGCTACTGCCATGTAGAGCATCTAGCAAACAGGATTATAATAATGACCTGCTTGTTAAGGTGAATCATGTTAATTAACTACAGCAGGCTAGCTCTCCAGAAACAGGGTTGGGCAGCCCTGCTGTAAACCAATCACTTTCTAGACACAAGTTAGAATGAGCAACTATACCTTGTCTCCAGAGAAGCCAGCAAACTCTAAAACTTTGAGTAACCGAGGTGGAAACATGGAAAGAGTCTGGAAGACAGTACAGAATCCTGTGATACAGCATAACGTCTGACTGACACTTTTGCTAAAACACACAATTATCTAACAAATTGACCATTAATGGAATACGGGATGCTTGTGGGACATACCAAGTTGAATGCTCCGATCCCAAAAGACACCCCTCCCTCTAAGTGAATGTGGTTGGGTCCAAGGAGAGAGCTGTTAGACTGTAGGAAGGTGTGCAGCTCCCTGTGTCATAAAAGGCAATTATGTCATTCATAGTCTAACATGATTATATTATAGGCTGTAATAATGCCTGGTTATTACACCATAAAAACACATCTAAATGACTGGTAACGATAGACACTTACCAGAAAAAATTGCCATTATTGTTAACATCTGAGCACAGTCTTATTGTAATAGCAGTGCATAATTTGGTAAATAGAACTATTGATTCCACATGTTGATTCACAATCCCACTGTGTGAGCCTGTTTAATGTGAGAACCATTTCTGCCCTTTCTCCTGCAAACTTACTTGTAAATCAGATAACTGTTGCGTACTTTGATTCCTCCTTTGATAAAACTCACCATGTTCTCATCCTTGAGGAAGAGGAAAAATAAAACATTTTAACAAAAGGTGTCAACTGGTGAGACAGTAGTGTACTGTATTCACAAATGAATGAGAGGACAGGGGAAACCTGTTGGATCGCTCTTTAAAAACTATGCACACAGACGCAAAACACCAAGAAGCAGGAAGGCAAACTACAACAATGTGTTTCATCGACCGATATCTAATCAGTTGGACACAGTTATCATACATACAGGTAACTGTCAAAATAAAGGAAACATCAGCATAAAGTGTCTTAATAGGGCCACCAGAACAGCTTCAATGCTCCTTGGCATAGATTCTACAAGTGTCTGGAACTCTATTGGAGGGATGAAACACCATTCTTCCACGAGAAATCATATAATTTGGTGTTTTGTTGATGGTGGTGGAAAACGCTATCTCAAGCGCCGCTCCAGAATCTCCAATAAGTGTTACATTGGGTTGAGATCTGATGACCGAGAGACAGACATACACATGCACCCACTGAAGCCCTTATGCTCCCTTGAGACCCCTCTTTCAAAGTAACTGATCTCTTCTTCTAATGGGCAACTAGGCCTTTTTATACATTATCCTAAGCATGATGGGATGTTAATTGCTTAACTTACTCAGAAAACCACACCTATGTGGAAGCACCGGCTTTCAATATACATTGTATCCCTCATTTACTCAAGCGTTTCCTTTATTTTGGCATTTACCTGTGCATTAATGCTAAACTAAACATCAGCAGTGTCATTAACCAGGATCAGTAAGATTTAGAGTTGAGGACAGGAGGACCCGTCTTACCTGTAGGAAGGTGAGAGCAGCCCTTTGGAGCAAGCATTCAGCATAACACGCATCAGCATGGAGAGCTTGGAGCTGCTCTGCAAACCCACACACACCCGGTCAGTGGCTATTTGAAATCTGCCATAATAATAGTCTGAGATGCCCAATTATAAAAGCGCTCTTACCTTCAGTTAGACGCTCTCCGGGTGATTTACTGATATTACTAGGGGATTTTCGTCGAAACCTAAGAAGAAATGAGACCAACTATGAGCGTAAGACTAAAACAATTACATCTCATTGAGCAATGCATGTTTCTCATGTTAATCACATGGGCATTAATGTGGAACATTATAATAACACATGACAGCCTTTCGGCCACCTCCAGCAATCTCATGTGTCCTTGCTTGCTGTAGGCCAGGGGTGTCATTCATTCCATGGAGGGCTTAGTGTCTGTAGGTTTTTGCTTTCAATTAAGCCCTAGACAACCAGGTGTGGGGAGTTCCTTACTAATTAGGGACCTTAATTCATCAATTAAGTACAAGGCTACAAGGTGAAATCCCGCAGCCACTCAGCTTAGTGGAATGAGTTTGACACCTGTGCTGTAGGCCCCTCAAACTCACCTCTGGACTTCGAAGCCAATTCCAGTGCTTGTTTTTATTGTTCCCATCTAAAATCTGGGACTGATTTATACCTGGCAATTAATTCTCAGGTAGAACAGAAAACCAGCAGGCTCCTGACCTCGTAGGGTAAGAGTTGAATACCCCTGCCGTAGGCCATCAATAGAGCTGCTCTGGCCATGCAAACACAGGCAAATTCCAGCCGGGGCGTTAAGAGACCTTGTTGCCATGTAAATGCTCTCATTTGCCTGCAGGTTATGGCTGATGGACAGGACACTAATAGCTCTAGTAGCATATTAGGCCTCACTGTTAGATGTCAGACCAACTGTTAGAATATTCCAGGATTTCCCTCTATTTATCTTTTCTGGATGTTGCTTGTGTCTATAATATGAACTAATGTGTTAAAGAGGACATGAAACAGATGAGTGTCCATATATAGTAGCATCCTCACCTCTGGCAGACCTCCTGGGCACTCTTCATGGTGTTGCCTGCATTGACGATGTCATCCTGCTGGAAGGTCATCATAGCCTGCATCTCCAGAACAGTGGCGTAGATCAGAGCATGGTACATGCTCTCTTTCACCCTTCAACGCAACACACAACATCATCATCATACACACCTCACTGACAATCAGAAAACAGCAAGTATTTATTGTCCAGCGAACATTTTAATTTCCTTTCGGGAAAAAAATGTCCCTTTCTTCCAATATAGAGACTGGCTTTACCTATTGATAATGAGGAAAGACAGAGTAGCCAACAACAGACACCTAATTATTTTCCTATTTCACTCCAGCAGTATGGTGTTTATTTTCCAGGGCCTCTGTTCTGCCCGTTGAGCCCTGGGCGTCAGCTTCAGTAAACACTCCATATCCTGGAGAAGTAGCAGGAAGTGCAGGAAGCCTTGGGTAGCAGGAAGTGTGACACTTCACTGTACTACACCACAATACCACAGTACAACATCACACCTCAACGGTGATGATGTTGCACTAAGTTACACACCACTCAATGACAAAAGGCTAAAGGCTGCACAAATATACCTCAATACACCCTGTACATGCTAATTGGCCAATGGAGAGTTTGAAGCCCACTTTAGTCCAGAGAGAGAGGCACTGTTACCGTGGCCGCAGTTTGTCCAGGCTCTCACTGAAGTGGTTGTTGAGGAAGAGGTCCAGGGCCTCCATACACTCCTCAAGGCACACCTGCAGGGTCATCTGTGAGGAGCTGCGCACACGCGCACACACACACACACACACACACACACACACACACTACAATGGTTACATGACAGTAAGTATCAGCTTTAGTATCATCTTTCTTCCTGAGAGAAAGAAAATAGGTAATGGAAGGGCTCTAAAGCCCATAGGTAAGTTGCCTACAACCATGTCAATACACATGCATCCACCTGTTCACAGCAGTCTTCACACACTGCTCAGTGTCTCTTACCTTCATTACTGCATTGTTGGGTTTAGAGCTTGCAAGAAATGCATTTCCTTGTACTTGTGCACATAACATTAAAACCTGGCACGGATGGATCTGAAGCTCTCTGATGTACAGTAAAAAGAAAATTTAAGAATATCCTTTTGGCCAAGCTAGTCCTGTCAAAATTCTGAAATGTATGCATTTATTTAGATTAAGAACTCTTAGAAATAAGCTGCAAGATGATCTAAGGAATCCTGCCTTCTTGTACGACTTCAAGATGTGGATATAGTGGATTTCCCCCTCCACAAAGAGCTCGTCAACATAAAACATATGTTGTGAGTAATATGTGGAAACATGAAATAAACAAGCACTAAACTGAAACTACACTTCACAGGAATAAGTTAGAACGGAGGAGAGAGTCATTCTAAAATAAATAAGATATCTTCAGCTATTAATGCATTGGTTGGTCTTTTGTTGAATTATTTAAATACTCATGAATCAGATGTACTCAATCCAAAATACATTTCTCAAATAAACCCTCACAAAATATTATTGTTAAACTACCATCTTGACCCTGTCCATCTCAATGTCAACACAACACCAATGTAAAGAGGAAAATAACTTTTTAAATATCTTAAATAACTTCTGAATAAAGTAATGTAACAAAGTTACTTGATCAGTAAGAACTTGTACTGACAATATATAAAACAAATCTGCGTATTTACATTAATTAAATTTATGTTGAATAACTAACTATATAAACCGAACAACCAAGATATATAAAAAATAAAAAAAAGTTCAGTGCAGTAGGTCAAGCTGTCCCGACGTTGAAACTTACTTCGCCGCCGCAGGTGCATTTTTCCCATTGGACATTTTTTATTCCGGGCACTCTGCCCAAAACACCTGTCGAAAAGTAGCCTACTCAGAAGGGTTTGAGGAAAAACATTAACTAGCAAATTGTCTTAATAACAAGCTGGGTGGAGGGTTGATTGATTCCGCTTTAAGAACAGAAGTTGCATTGAGCTGTGGAATCTTGTTGGGATTGTAATTTGAGAAGAGTTGCATAGAAGCGTCAAGTGCTCGAAAACGGTGTGGGAATAGAAACGAGGATTGGAACGACTCCTCCTTCAACATCCGCAGGCTCAATGGGTCATGTCTAGAAGGGATATTGCTTTTGTCAAATTGACGTAAAAAGTATATATATTTTTTGCTTCATTTTAGCTAACCCTAAACATTTTCGTAACGTTAACCTAATTATCCTAACCTGCTACATGAATTATACTAACCTGCTGCGTAAGTTCTCCTAAAACTGCTACGAAAATGTTTTGACAAAAACCGTATCCCTTCCAGACAAAACCGTCTCAATGCCACGAACACTTTGCAAACCTGCCATAATCTTTAAAGCACATACACAATGGCTGCTATAGTCATTGGTCTATAATATGGCCATGGCCCATTTTATGCATATCTTGGCAAAATAACAGGATAAGAAACTGCAGTTTTCTAACAGCCTACATTTTATATTAAGTCATTAATTCGGGATTATATTATTTGTGTGTTTGACTCAGAAAATAAAGGAAAATGTCACACGCCAAGCCTCTCTTATATGTGACCCTTTACATATTAACAATGTTCTGTAAACTGTATAACTCACTGGAGATGGAAAACCCTAAAAGTAAACACCAGTTCAAATGAATTCCAGTCTCACTGAAGTTATATAGAGCCCCACAGTGGAGGTGTCAAAATACCATAAAACCTAGCGGTCAGACAGGGAAATGGTTCCGGTCGTTTTTTCACCATTCATTTTTCCCATAGGGGATTTTAGAAACACTTAAAATAAGGACTGTGTTTTGTGTAGGCTTACCTTGGCATGATGTTTTGATAGCCATGTAAATCTCTATCAGGCAAGATGCATTTTATCAATATATTCAGCTCTATTTACACTCAGATTCGAAAATCCTAATTAGCATCAAAGTAGACATCATGCAAAACTACAAATCCCTGCACATCATCAGTAGCTGACACCTTTACTAACAGTTATTTTGTCAATTTAAAGCTTCCACAACAGTTCACAGAATTGTCTATTTAAAGAAATGTAGCCAATTTATTAAATTACTACATTTAACTAACAGTAGATAGTTAATCGAGAGATTCTTACCTTCTCGTCCAGATCATCATGGCATTTGTAGTTCTTTATGACAGCTACATTAGCAGCTTATTAGCGTTTCATTTTTGCGAGGTAAATACATGCGAGGTTATTGATAAAAGTGACCTTGTCCTAGAGAGATTTACAGTTATCAAAACGTCACGCCAGGGTAAGCCTTCACGAAACACAGCCCTTATTTGAAATGTTTCTAAAATCCCCCATGGAAAAAATGAAATGTGGAAAAACAATTGTAACCATTCACCCGTTTTATGGGTATTATGACTCACACGGTGGTACTCTATAACCAGCTGTTATAAACACCCCCATTTCTTTCCATTTGATCACTGAAGAATTATTGTACAAAATGTGGACTGAACACCCTTTTAATTCAGTTAGGAATTAATCTAAAGCTCAACCGGCAAGGTTACAGTATTATTCAACTTTATGGTGAACACTATAACTGTAATGTCTAACTCTGATGTTTGCCTGTTTAGTACATGATGTTTAGTACAGTACATGTTGTTGGTCTCCTTCCAATAAAGATTGATCAAGCATGAGGAAGCCAGTCATACACAAAATCCCCTGTGATGTGGACAGACAGTCATGTAAACACAGGGATTTTAGATGTGGCCTTCAAGTGTCACTTTTTGAATAAGACATTACGAACAATAGTGGCAATAGATATTTAAACATTTTTTTTTTTTTTTATTTAAATCAAAGCAAAAAATAGATCTACATCAATCAGCTATTTTGTTTAAATAGAAGCAGCTATTGCATATAAATGGGTCTTCTCTCTACACTTCACTAATGAATAATTTCACATGAGGGCACTGTTGTCATATTTGTGAGCACTAAAATTAAACTGAGACGATTGCAGAATACACATTTTGTTGGAATTGAACATAACATCGGGGCGGCAGGTAGCCTAGCAGTTAAGAGCACTGGGTCAGTAACTGAAAGGTCACTGGTTCGAAACCCTGAGCTGGCAAAGTGGAAAAATCTTCCTTTTTGCCCTTGAGCAAGGCAGTTAACCCCCAACAACACTCTGCTCCCCGGGTGCCGATGACATCGATTAAGGCAGCCTCCCGCACCTCTCTGATTCAAAGGAGTTGAGTTAAATGAGGAAGACACATTTCGGTTGAATGAATTCAGTTGTACAACTGACTAGGTTTCCCCTTCCCAGTGAAAACAAAGTACATAGCTTTAAAAATAATGTATTCAACTTTTAATATAACCAAAATAACAGATATGATTTCATCTAAGGAAAACACACTAACTTTATCATTTAGCAGAACTTTATTGTTGCCTGTGGGGGTTGTTGGTGTCCTCCAGGCGTGGATGGACCTTTTGGCTTCACCATGGATGCCTCATGAGCCCCAACTTCACAAACAAAACCATGGCAAGGATCATAGAGGATAACTGCAAAGAGGAGAGGACAGGAAAACAATGACTTGAAGCAAAGCAACATTATCTATTCAGCAACCAATTGCTATAGAATAGATAGCTATCAAACTAAGAATACTCTTTAGGTCCTAATGGTGAGCTACTGTAGAAAAAGCATTACTATGCTTTAAAAAGTGCATTCATTTTCAGCAATAGCCCTTGGGTCTGAGAGAGGTTAAAGTTCTCCAGAAGTCCGTTGAAATTCGTTAGTAAGTGAAGAGGAGTTTGCTCCCATCCTCAATTACTTTGATCGGCAAAGGCTTCTTAGAATTACGACTCATGGGACTTACGTACGGTTTAGTATTTAATTGTAACTTAGATTTACATTATCTTATGCACCTGGCTTAAACTACCTGAAGCTTTCTTAATCATAGTTAAATAGGCAGACATAGGAAATAGCTACGGATAGCAGGAAGCAAACCCCCGTCTTGAGTCAATACTGCCATCTATTGGTAAACATAAATATACCAGGTTACTACAGATACTGAAGTGCATCCTCTGTGAAGTGTTTTGAAATCTGCCACTCCCCCTTTGAATCAGCTGTTCACTCAGAGGAGAAAAGCATGCACAGATTTTAAAACGATACGTCACTAATCTTTTTATCTAAATGTATTTTTTACCACTTTACACATGTATTTTAAGATTCCTTCTCTGTTAACGTCATCTGCATGATGACGAGCTAGTTTAGAAAGAGTCACTTCATACCAGCACTTTTTTTTTTACACGTTTCCTCTCCTCAACTTCTATCCTCGATTACTTTTGACATTTTTCAAAAAGAGGTCAAATCAAATCAAACTTTATTTGTCACATTCGCCGAATACAACAGCTGTAAACTTCACCGTGAAATGCTTACTTACATGCCCTTAACCAACAGTGCAGTTCAAGAAGAGTTAAGAAAATATTTACCAAGTAGACTAAAATAAAAAGTAACACAATAAGAATAGCAATAACGAGGCTATATACAGGGGGCACTGGTACAGGTTAGTTGAGGTAATTTGTACATGTAGGTGGGGGTGAAGTGACTATGCATAGATAATAAACAGCGAGTAGCAGCAGTGTACAAAAGGGGGGGGGTCAATGTAAATTGTTCGGTGGCGATTGTATTAATTGTTCAGCAGTCTTATGGCTTGGGGGTAGAAGCTGTTGAGGAGCCTTTTGGTCCTAGACTTGGCACTCCAGTACCGCTTGCCGTGCGGTAGCAGAGAATACAGTCTATAACTTGGGTGACTGGAGTCTCTGACAATTTTATGGGCTTTCCTCTGACACCGCCTAGTATACAGGTCCTGGATGGCAGAAAGCTTGGCCCCAGTGATGTACTGGGCCGTTCTCACAATCCTCTGTAGCGCCTTACGGTCAGATGCCGAGCAGTTGCCATACCACTCGGTGATGCAACCGGACAGGATGCTCTCGATGGTGCAGCTGTAGAACCTTTTGAGGATCTGGGGACCCATGACAAATCTTTCCAGTCTCCTGAGGGAGAAAAGGTTTTGTTGTGCCCTCTACACGACTGTCTTGGTGTGTTTGGACCATGATAGTTTGTTGGTGATGTGGACAACAAGGAACATGAAACTCTCGACCCGCTCCACTACAGCCCCGTCGATGTTAATGGGGGCCTGTTCAGCCCGCCTTTTCCTGTAGTCCACAATCAGCTCCTTTGTCTTGCTCACATTGAGGGAGAGGTTGTTGTCCTGGCACCACACTGCCAGTTCTCTGACCTCCTCCCTATAGGCCGTCTCATCGTTGTCGGTGATCAGGCCTACCACTGCTGTGTCGTCAGCAAACATAATGATGGTGTTGGAGTCGTGTTTGGCCACGCATTCGTGGGTGAACAGGGAATACAGGAGGGGACTAAGTGCACACCCCTGAGGGGCCCCAGTGTTAAGGATCAGCGTGGCAGACGTGTTGTTGCCTACTCTTACCACCTGGGGGCGGTCCGTCAGGAAGTCCAGGATCCAGTTGCAGAGGGAGGTGTTTAGTCCCAGAGTCCTAAGCTTAGTGATGAGTTTCGTGGGCACTATGGTGTTGAACGCTGAGCTGTAGTCAATGAACAGCATTCTCACATAGGTGTTCCTTTTGTCAGGTGGGAAAGGGCAGTGTGGAGTGCGATTGAGATTGCATCATCTGTGGATCTCTTGGGGCGGCATGCGAATTGGAGTGGGTCTAGGGTGTCGGGGAGGATGCTGTTGATGTGAGCCATGACCAGCCATTCAAAGCACTTCATGGCTACCGACGTGAGTGCCACGGGGCAGAAATCATTTAGGCAGGTTACCTTCGCTTCCTTGGGCACAGGGACTATGGTGGTCTGCTTGAAACATGTAGGTATTACAGACTCGGTCAGGGAGAGGTTGAAAATGTCAGTGAAGACACTTGACAGTTGGTCCACGCATGCTTTGAGTACACGTCCTGGTAATCCGTCTGGCCCAGCGGCTTTGTGAATGTTGACCTGTTTAAAGGTTTTGTACACATTGGCTACCGAGAGCGTTATCACACAGTCATCCAGAACAGCTGGTGCTCTCGTGCATGCTTCAGTGTTGCTTGCATCGAAGCGAGCATAAAAGGCATTTAGCTCGTCTGGTAGGCTCGCGTCACTGGGCAGCTCGCGTCTGGGTTTCCCTTTGTAGTAGTTTTCAAGGCCTACCACATCCAACGAGCGTCAGAGCCGGTGTAGTAGGATTCAATCTTAATCCTGTATTGATGCTTTGCTTGTTTGATGGTTCGTCTGAGGGCATAGCGGGATTTCTTATAAGCGTCCGGATTAGTCTCCCGCTCCTTGAAAGCGGCAGCTCTAGCCTTTAGCTCACTGCGGATGTTGCCTGTAATCCATGGCTTCTGGTTGGGATATGTACGTACAGTCACTGTGGGGACGACGTCGTCGTCGATGAACTTATTGATGAAGCAAATGACTGAGGTGGTGTACTCCTCAATGACATTGGATGAATCCAAGAACATATTCCAGTCTGTGCTAGCAAAACAGTCCTGTAGTTTAGCACCCGCGTCATCAGACCACTTCCGTATTGAGCGAGACACTGGTACTTCAGGAGAATATAATTATGGTTAGATTTGTCAAATGGAGAGCGGGGGAGAGCTTTGTATGCATCTCTGTGTGTGGAGTAAAGGTGGAATAGGATTTTTTTTTCTCTGGTTGCACATGTGACATGCTGGTAAAAATTTGGTAAAACTGATTTAAGTTCGCCTGCATTAAAGTCCCCAGCCACTAGGAGCGCCGCTTCTGGGTGAGCATTTTCTTCTTTGCTTATGGCCTTATAGAGTTGGTTGAGTGCGGTCTTAGTGCCAGCTTCGTTCTGTGGTGGTAAATAGACGGCTGCAAATAATATAGATGAGAACTCTCTTGGTAGATAGTGTGGTCTACAGCTTATCATAAGGTACTCTACCTCAGGCGAGCAATACCTCGAAACATCTTTAATATTAGACATCGCGCACCAGCTGTTATTGACAAAGACACACACCCCCACCCCTCGTCTTACCAGAGGTAGCGTCTCTGTTCTGCCGGTGCATGGAAAATCCCACTAGCTCTATATTCCGTATCATCATTCAGCCACATCTCGGTGAAACATAAGATGTTACAGTTTTTAATGTTTCCGTTTGTTGGATCTTAATCGTAGGTCATCAGTTTTATTTTCCAATGATTGCATGTTAGCAAGAAGAACAGATGGCAGTGGGAGTTTACTCGCTCGGATTCTCAGAAGGCTGCCCGATCTGCGGCCCCCTTTCCTTCATCTTTTCTTCACGCAAAAGGCGGGGATCTGGGCCAGTTCCAGTGAAAGCAGGATATCCTTCTCATCGGACTCATTAAAGGAAAAAGTTTCTTCCAGTCTGCAATGAGTAATCGCTGTTCTGATATCCAGAAGTTATTTTCGGTATAAGAGACGGTAGAAGCAGCATTATGTACACAATAAGTTGAAAAATAAGTTACACAAAACAAAAACTAACAAAATAGCACAATTGGTTGGGGGAATGTAAAACGTCAGCCATGTTCTTCAGCGCTATCTTTTCATCAGGTGAGGAGAGGACGGAGGAGAGGACGGAGGAGACGACGCGAGGAGTCAAGCAAAACCAATTGAGATTCTCCCATAGTATACCTCCATCATACATATGCAGCCAGCTGCTGATCCCAGGATGACACTCTGCTCTCTGATCACTGTGATGACCTTACCAAAGCAGCTCTGGGGGAAACACACAGGGGGCATTTGGCTTAAGGCTTTACAGCTTCAGAGCACAGACTCATACAACATAGTGCAGTGAGGCACTGGGTTAGGTTACCTGTGGTTGGATCAGACTTGGAGTGATGGTGATACCATCACAGTCTGCAAGGGTCTTGTTCACGCAGCAAGTCTTAGGGTAGTTCAAACCCGTGGTTGTACTGAACACAGAGCCCTTGAAATCTACAGTCGAGTTCTCAAAACCACAGCATTTGAACTAAGAGATGAAAAACCAATAAAGACATCAAAGACATTAGCTGTGATAACTACTGTCTGGGATGCTCTGGTGGTCAAAGGAACCAAATAGTAAAGCCAAGCCTATTTGGACCTTTCCCCATTAGAGCTTCTCACCTTGACCATGACTGTGTTCCATGCTGTTGAGATTGGGTCAGTTGCCGCTGGGCCCATATAGGCAGTCATCAGGGAATTCTTGCTTGCATCACGTACCACTAATCTAACCTGTCACATTTACACATCACAGCTTATTGAAAGGCATAGCCTGGCTAGGCTATATCATACAAATAAATCAATAATTTACAGTGCTCTAAATTATGATATATGTTCGCCTACTTGATGATACAGATGCCAGAGTGTTCATTTATTCTTACCAGATTCCGGTATATCAAGACAAAAATAGTCCCAATGATTTCAGCAACAAACAGCATTGTCACGATGAAGAAAAACTGTACAGGGTACAAAAAATGCAGAGATAGGAAAAATATTGCCTCTTATTGAAGCTTGCAGGGGGAAAAGAGTGGGATATTTACAACTCTGCAGTAGTATAACACAGTAAGACAATTATTGTTTGGTGCCTTGAAATTGACTGCACAACTGTTGTCTCTCACCAGCATGATAAAGAAGCGGTTCTCTTTCCAAACCCCACAGCAGCCGATGAGACCCGTGAAAGACAGCACTGAGCCCATACCAATACAGATGTAGCTGATGTAGATGAGCTGAGACGAGTAGGGGCCCAGGACATCCACAAACGTAGCTGCTCCATATCTAATCCATGCGCCTAGCCCCAGCAGCACAAAACCACTTATCTGGAGGGGAGAGAAGGATGGTGGTGTTCTTTCGTTAAATTTGTTTTTTAAATCATCAGCTAAGAAATTGCATTTGAGTTGTTATGGACCTGTTTTTTTTCTTCTATGTTTTGCCAGATGGATTTCTCAGGCTAGGTAATATTACAGTGACAACAACAGCAGTTGCTGTCTTCTTCTGTGTGTTTGACTTTTGCAATGCATTCACAAACCTAGGCTTTATGAGAGGGCAACTATATTTCTATAGCTAGCCAAGAACAGTTTACATGATCAATTATAGAAGAATGTTCATTATTTGCATTTCAAACACAGACACAGTTCAACTGGGCTTTGTTTGCTAGCTAGGCAACATTTAGCTACTTACAACAAGTATCACACAAAGCAGCAACATCGAATACCGCATCCATGTGTACAGTTTGTCATGTCTAGCCATTTTGCAAATTCGACCTTCTTTAACCAAAGGAGAAAAGATATGACAACATTATACAGAACAGGATAGGCTTATAATAATACTGGCTAATGAGAAACATTTTTGGTAAACAGCTGAAAGATGGGACTGAAGAAATGTAACTACTCTCAAATTCATAGATGGAGCAATGGATGCCAGGACTGACCATCCATTAGATCCAAATGTTAACCATGTTTTGAAGCTATACAGAGTTTGTTTAAAAGTACAGTGTTTACAAACAATGGAATAGATATGCTTATACAATGTTGAGTTTGAATGTGGTAAAGCAGTTTAACTAACGTTAAGCTCATGATACATGTATGAGTTATATTCTTCAAGAGTAAATAGCTAGCTAATAGTATCACTAATTAAAAATATGGATACAAAAATGGATGTACCAATCCCAGATTCTCCCTTTAATAACTAACATTAACGATCAGTTCGAGCTGGCTAGTGTTAGCTAACTATTAGCCTAGCTAGACTAGCTATTGTAGCTAGCTAACGTTAGTGACCTGACTATGGATCGCTTGCTACTGGTAGGTAGCTAACTTAGCTAGTCAACCCTTTATGTTTAGACGTTATAGTTAAATTAGCTATCTAGCTAATGCCATTTTAGCTAGATAGCTAACGTTAGCATTAGCTAGCATAGGCAAAATGGTCACATGAAAAAATAAGGACCGTCTGTCCTTACTTTTAATAGGTCCAGACGATTTAGACCTACTGCTATTATGGCCTACTTGCTGCCAACTGGCTGTGTCTGCCTGGCCAACAGGTGTCATATTTTCGGTCCAGTCACAACACACTGCGGTCAAAACCAGTACAGTATGAAGAAAGGCTAAAACTGCTTCTCCAATAGAAATCCCCGATCACACTTGTAGGCGATGTCATGGCGACGTTGCTAGCTAAACTCATGCATAGAAAACGTCATCGGCTCTAACGGTCGTCTCGCGCCACACTGCGCATGTGCAGGCTGTCAAAATCAAATGCACTCCTTAAAGTTTTTGGACGAAAATGAAAACGTGTCAGTTTGTCACTTTCACGAGGTTTGAGTAATAACATGTTCAATTACTTAAGACATTGCCTCGAAACTACGTTGTGCCTTTATATTTCACTTCTCTCATTAACTTTTTAAACCACAAACCCCGGCCTGGTCGGTTGTCTGTTTCGCAAGCGTTCCCGGAAGTCTCGCGATGTTGCGCCTCTGGGTTTAGTAACTCTGTTCTGTGGTGAATCTCCGTTTTTCTTCCTTTCTGAAGACACTAAAGAAAGAATTTCCAACAGCAGATAGACACCACACAGATTGAACTATTTTAGAGAGAACTTGGACTAGGAAAGATGTGTGCCTTTGATACCAAAACGTGAGTTAAACGTAATTTAAAAACATTGCCATTATACAATAGTTACAATGCAATAAATCAGTTAAACTTATTTTCAGAACGTTGCAAGTTGCAACCTTTTTATTCATTCTCCAGAGCATGTAGCATCTGTAGAAAATCAATTAATAAAATTATAAAAAGTGGCACATATATATATTTCCTGACAGTGAATTGATAATGTTATTTTAATATAAACCTTGATGATACTGTGCAGAGTGGAATGAACATAGGACACAATGTATTGCTTCAATCTAAATGTAAGACAGCATCATTTTCAGGTGAAATACGTATACAATAAAAGATTTCAATACAAATAGACATTTTCCCATATCCAAAAATCTCGTACAGGATTTAATTTAAACTGGCTCAGTGGTGGGGCGCCTATCCTTATCACAAAGCTTCCTTAGATTTCTCTTCAGCCTTGGTGATTTCAGAGATTCTTATGCATCCATCCCTGTAGTTGTCCTAAGGAGGGTCCAGAGATGCCATCCAGGCAGATGTCTCTATGGCCCTCCCTCCATTGGTTTTCAGTCAGTCACTCTTTGAGCCTATTATGCAGTACAAAGTCATGGAGACAACCATCGCCAAATTCTAGGGAAACAGGAACAGTAAATAAATGCTTTGGTTATGCTATACTTTTAAACAAAGCCCACTGTACGAAACTGAACACAACATCACATTATGTTGGTTGAATTTGCATCAAAGCATCTACATTTACATTTGTGGTATTTCAAAACAAAAGAGAATGTGACCTTGAAATAGACAGAGGGAGGGAAGGAGTCAACAGTACCTCAAGAGCAGCGATTCCCGATGCCACTGCCACAATGACAATAGTGTTTTCATCAATCAGTTGCATAAGCTTTGGGAAGCAGCCGATGATTGTCTGTGGGGACACACAAATGTAATACAGTTATTTAGACAGGTGAGGCCACTGGGTGTCCAACAGTAAAGTGTGTTACATTCTCAAATGGGCCTTCCATTGATGAGTTTGAGTATGGATGGAGCGTGATTAACTTGTTGAGGTGATGAGTTCAGAGCTCGTACCAAGTTTGGATCCGCACTGACTACAGTGTTAACTCAAAATGACACAACGACTAGGTTCCAGTTGAACAAGGTTTACTTCACCGTACATCGTCACCATTACACTCAGGCCAGTTCCACCAACAGTTATACTACTGCGCAGGCGTATTAATAACAGTGATATCACCGTAATAACTGAAATATAGGGATATTTAAAACATGAACTTAACATACAGCATTTGTACCATCACAAGAGCTGAAATCAGCACTGTGGCAGCACTGTTGAGGATAGAGATGGGTGTATTTTTCAAATGGAGAGTCAGTGAAGTCTGTATAGTTGTAGAATCCACAGCACTTTAGCTAGAGTGGACACAGAGACAGATCTTATTAGAACAATTCTGTTGACTAAACTGAATAAGATTTCTAATACACAAGCAAATATAAATGACATAATGTTATTTGAGACATTATTTGCAGGCCTAACATCTTATTTCCAAGGTATTAAAACAGGCCGGCAAGATATTGTAAAGTACCGTATCCATAGTAACATTCCAGAGAGCGGTGACGTCTGAATTTTCTCCATAGTCCTTCCTAATGTTCTGAACCACTTTGGTGCCCAGTTTCTCAATCAACTGACCTGCCTGAAAGACATAACATAAATCACACACTCTTAGAAAAAACGGTTCCAAAAGGGTTTTTCAGCTGTCCCCATAGGAGAACTCGTTTTGTTCCAGGTAGAACCCAAAAGGGTTCTATGTTGAACCCTCTGTGGAAAGGGTTTTCATGGAACCCAAAAGAGTTCTACCTGGAACCAAAGGGGTTCTACCTCGAACCAAAAGGGGTTCTTCAAAGGGTTCTCCTATAGGAACAGCCAAAGAACCCTTTTAGATTCTAGATAGCACCTTTTTTTCTAAGAGTGTAGTCTTTTCATCAAATTCTCCACAGACAGTCTGTAACCCCTTTTAGCAATATGAGGAGAGTGAATGGGCTCTATGTACGCTTACCAAGGGTTTAAACACCAGGATAACGCTAACGGAGTCGGTGCAGCCAGCTGGTTTCTTCACGCATCGCGCCGACAGAAACAAACATCTTTCTGGTAAGAAGAGGGGCGGGGGTGTATGCCTTATGATTAACGAGACGTGGTGTGATCATAACAACATACAGGAACTCAAGTCATTCTGTTCACCTGATCTAGAATTCCTCACAATCAAATGTCGACCGCATTATCTACCAAGGGAATTCTCTTCGATTATAATCACAGCCGTATATATTCCCCCCCAAGCAGACACATCGATGGCCCTGAACGAACTTTATCTGACTCTTTGTAAACTGGAAACCACACACCCTGAGGCTGCATTCATCGTAGCTGGGGATTTTAACAAGGCTAATCTGAAAACAAAACTCCCTAAATTCTATCAGCATATCGATTGTGCTACCAGGGCTGGTAAAACCTTGGATCATTGTTATACTAACTTCCGCGACGCATATAAGGCCCTCCCCCGCCCTCCTTTCGGAAAAGCTGACCACGACTCCATTTTGTTGCTTCCAGCCTACAAACAGAAACTAAAACAACAAGCTCCCTCGCTCAGGTCTGTTCAACGCTGGTCCGACCAATCTGATTCCACGCTTCAAGACTGCTTCGATCACGTGGATTGGGATATGTTCCGCATTGCGTCCAACAACAATATTGACGAATACGCTGATTCGGTGAGCGAGTTCATTAGAAAGTGCATTGACGATGTCGTACCCACAGCAACGATTAAAACATTCCCAAACCAGAAACCGTGGATTGATGGCAGCATTCGCGTGAAACTGAAAGCGCGAACCACTGCTTTTAACCAGGGCAAGGTGACCGGAAACATGACCGAATACAAACAGTGTAGCTATTCTCTCCGCAAGGCAATCAAACAAGCTAAGTCCCAGTATAGAGACAAAGTAGAGTCGCAATTCAACAGCCCAGACACAAGAGGTATGTGGCAGGGTCTACAGTCAATCACGGATTACAAAAAGAAAACCAGCCCCATCGCGGACCAGGATGTCTTGCTCCCAGACAGGCTAAATAACTTTTTTGCTCGCTTTGAGGACAATACAGTGCCACTGACACGGCCCGCTACCAAAACCTGCGGGCTCTCCTTCACTGCAGCCGAGGTGAGTAAAACATTTAAACGTGTTAACCCTCGCAAGGCTGCAGGCCCAGACGGCATTCCCAGCCGCGTCCTCAGAGCATGCGCAGACCAGCTGGCTGGTGTGTTTACGGACATATTCAATCAATCCTTATCCCAGTCTGCTGTTCCCACATGCTTCAAGAGGGCCACCATTGTTCCTATTCCCAAGAAAGCTAAGGTAACTGAGCTAAACGACTACCGCCCCGTAGCACTCACTTCTGTCATCATGAAGTGCTTTGAGAGACTAGTCAAGGACCATATCACCTCCACCCTACCTGACACCCTAGACCCACTCCAATTTGCTTACCGACCCAATAGGTCCACAGACGACGCAATCGCAACCACACTGCACACTGCCCTAACCCATCTGGACAAGAGGAATACCTATGTGAGAATGCTGTTCATCGACTACAGCTCAGCATTTAACACCATAGTACCCTCCAAACTC
Organism: Salvelinus alpinus; assembly: GCF_045679555.1. NCBI lineage: Eukaryota > Metazoa > Chordata > Actinopteri > Salmoniformes > Salmonidae > Salvelinus > Salvelinus alpinus. The sequence continues at coordinate 14,478,188 of NC_092121.1, forward strand.
GTCATCAAGCTCGAGACCCTGGGTCTCGACCCCGCCCTGTGCAACTGCGTCCTGGACTTCCTGACGGGCCGCCCCCAGGTGGTGAGGGTAGGTAACAACATCTCCACCCCGCTGATCCTCAACACCGGGGCCCCACAAGGGTGCGTTCTGAGCCCTCTTCTGTACTCCCTGTTCACCCACGACTGTGTGGCCATGCACGCCTCCAACTCAATCATCAAGTTTGCGGACGACACTACAGTGGTAGGCTTGATTACCAACAACGACGAGACGGCCTACAGGGAGGAGGTGAGGGCCCTCGGAGTGTGGTGTCAGGAAAATAACCTCACACTCAACGTCAACAAAACAAAGGAGATGATTGTGGACTTCAGGAAACAGCAGAGGGAGCACCCCCCTATCCACATCGACGGGACAGTAGTGGAGAAGGTGGAAAGTTTTAAGTTCCTCGGTGTACACATCACGGACAAACTGAATTGGTCCACCCACACAGACAGCGTTGTGAAGAAGGCGCAACAGCGCCTCTTCAACCTCAGGAGGCTGAAGAAATTCGGCTTGTCACCAAAAGCACTCACAAACTTCTACAGATGCACAATCGAGAGCATCCTGTCGGGCTCTATCACCGCCTGGTACGGCAACTGCTCCGCCCACAACCGTAAGGCTCTCCAGAGGGTAGTGAGGTCTGCACAACGCATCACCGGGGGCAAACTACCTGCCCTCCAGGACACCTACACCACCCGATGTCACAGGAAGGCCATAAAGATCATCAAGGACAACAACCACCCAAGCCACTGCCTGTTCACCCCGCTATCATCCAGAAGGCGAGGTCAGTACAGGTGCATCAAAACAGGGACCGAGAGACTGAAAAACAGCTTCTATCTCAAGGCCATCAGACTGTTAAACAGCCACCACTAACATTTAGTGGCCGCTGCCAACATACTGACTCAACTCCAGCCACTTTAATAATGGGAATTGATGGAAATTATGTAAAAATGTACCACTAGCCACTTTAAACAATGCCACTTAATATAATGTTTACATACCCTACATTACTCATCTCATATGTATATGTATATACTGTACTCTATATCATCTACTGCATCTTGCCATCTTTATGTAATACATGTATCACTAGCCACTTTAAACTATGCCACTTTATGTTTACATACCCTACATTACTCATCTCATATGTATATACTGTACTCTATACCATCTACTGCATCTTGCCTATGCCGTTCTGTACCATCACTCATTCATATATCTTTATGTACATATTCTTTATCCCTTTACACTTGTGTGTATAAGGTAGTAGTTGTGGAATTGTTAGGTTAGATTACTTGTTGGTTATTACTGCATTGTCGGAACTAGAAGCACAAGCATTTCGCTACTCTCGCATTAACATCTGCTAACCATGTGTATGTGACAAATAAAATTTGATTTGATTTGGATAACCACTGCTCCAGCCACCTCTGCAATGAACAACACCAACACAATCAGAAAGAACTAGAAAAAGAGGAAAAGGAGACAATAAGAAAGAGAGATTGAGTGGTTGGACTGAGAAAACCGATTACAGTGCATTTACACACATTTCATATATACTGAACAAATATATAAAACACAACATGTAAAGTTTTGGTCTCATGCTTCATGAGCTGAAATAAAAAGATCCCAGAAATGTTCCTTATGTTCAAAAATCTTATTTCTCTCAAATTTTGTGCAGAAATTTGTTTACATCCCTGTTAGTAAGCATTTGTCACGACTTCGACTGAAGTCGGTTCCTCTCCTTGTTTGGCGGTGTTCGGCGGTCGACGTCACCGGTCTTCTAGCCATCATCGATCCTTTTTTCATTTTCCATTTGTTTTGTCTTGTCTGCCCACACACCTGGTTTCAATTCCATCATTACATGTTGTGTATTTAACCCGGAATTGTTTTTTGTAAGTGCTTGTGCACGTTATTATGGTGTGCGACGGGTTTTGTACCCATTGTATTGATTGTTCTGTTTAAGGTGATTTGTATTATTAAACTAAGCCGTTGTAACACAGTTTTTGCTCTCCTGCGCCTGACTTCTCTGCCGCCAGTACGCACCCCTTACAGAATTCCGGACCCATTTATGGAGTCAGCAGGAGCAGGTACCCCGGGTATAGGGGTGGTGGAGCGCGTCCGGGAGCATGCAGCAATGCTCCACCATCTTGGCACCGCCATGAACCACGTTGTCCATAAAATGGACCGCTGGGAGAGACAGGGAGTTCTACCAACGCCTCCACCAGCACAACCAGGGTCTCCACTACGTGCCCCTCCTTCTCCTGGTCCCAGTGGGATTCGTCTCTCCTTTCCCCAGGAATACGATGGGACGGCTGCGAACTGCCAGGGGTTCCTGTTGCAGCTGGACTTATACCTGGCAACCGTCCACCTGGCTCTTTCGGGCCGTGAGAGGGTGTCCGCCCTCATCTAGTGCCTCATCGGGAAAGCCCTGGAGTCGGCCAACGCCGTGTGGAGAGAGGGAGATGCGGCGTTGGACCAGTTTGAGGAGTTCACCCGCCGTTTCCGGGCAGTCTTCGAACACCCGCCCGAGGGTAGAGCGGCGGGGGAACGCCTCTTCCATCTGAGGCAGGGGAAGAGGAGCACCCAGGAGTTCGCCCTGGAGTTTCGGACCCTGGCTGCCAGCGCGGGATGAAACGACAGGGCCCTGATCGACCATTATCACTGCAGTCTGCTCCGGGACGTCCGTCGGGAGTTGGCCTGCAGAGACACCACCCTCACATTCAACCAGCTTGTGGACCTGTCCATCCGGCTGGATAACCTGCTGGCTACCCGCGGACGTTCAGATCGGGGTCTGTAAAGGTGGAATAGGATTTTTTTTTCTCTGGTTGCACATGTGACATGCTGGTAAAAATTTGGTAAAACTGATTTAAGTTTGCCTGCATTAAAGTCCCCAGCCACTAGGAGCGCCGCTTCTGGGTGAGCATTTTCTTCTTTGCTTATGGCCTTATAGAGTTGGTTGAGTGCGGTCTTAGTGCCAGCTTCGTTCTGTGGTGGTAAATAGACGGCTGCAAATAATATAGATGAGAACGCTCTTGGTAGATAGTGTGGTCTACAGCTTATCATAAGGTACTCTACCTCAGGCGAGCAATACCTCGAAACATCTTTAATATTAGACATCGCGCACCAGCTGTTATTGACAAAGACACACACCCCCACCCCTCGTCTTACCAGAGGTAGCGTCTCTGTTCTGCCGGTGCATGGAAAATCCCACTAGCTCTATATTCCGTATCATCATTCAGCCACATCTCGGTGAAGCATAAGATGTTACAGTTTTTAATGTCCCGTTGGTTGGATCTTAATCGTAGGTCATCAGTTTTATTTTCCAACGATTGCACGTTAGCAAGAAGAACGGATGGCAGTGGGAGTTTACTCGCTCGCCTACGGATTCTCAGAAGGCTGCCCGATCTGCGGCCCCTTTTCCTTCATCTTTTCTTCACGCAAAAGGCGGGGATCTGGGCCAGTTCCAGTGAAAGCAGGATATCCTTCTCATCGGACTCATTAAAGGAAAAAGTTTCTTCCAGTCCGCAATGAGTAATCGCTGTTCTGATGTCCAGAAGTTATTTTCGGTATAAGAGACGGTAGAAGCAGCATTATGTACACAATAAGTTGAAAAATAAGTTACACAAAACAAAAACTAACAAAATAGCACAATTGGTTGGGAGAATGTAAAACGTCAGCCATGTTCTTCAGCGCTATCTTTTCATCAGGTGAGGAGAGGACGGAGGAGACGACGCGAGGAGTCAAGCAAAACCAATTGAGATTCTCCCATAGTATACCTCCATCATACATATGCAGCCAGCTGCTGATCCCAGGATGACACTCTGCTCTCTGATCACTGTGATGACCTTACCAAAGCAGCTCTGGGGGAAACACACAGGGGGCATTTGGCTTAAGGCTTTACAGCTTTAGAGCACAGACTCATACAACATAGTGCAGTGAGGCACTGGGTTAGGTTACCTGTGGTTGGATCAGACTTGGAGTGATGGTGATACCATCACAGTCTGCAAGGGTCTTGTTCACGCAGCAAGTCTTAGGGTAGTTCAAACCCGTGGTTGTACTGAACACAGAGCCCTTGAAATCTAGTCGAGTTCTCAAAACCACAGCATTTGAACTAAGAGATGAAAAACAGAAGACATCAAAGACATTAGCTGTGATAACTACTGTCTGGGATGCTCTGGTGGTCAAAGGAACCAAATAGTAAAGCCAAGCCTATTTGGACCTTTCCCCATTAGAGCTTCTCACCTTGACCATGACTGTGTTCCATGCTGTTGAGATTGGGTCAGTTGCCGCTGGGCCCATATAGGCAGTCATCAGGGAATTCTTGCTTGCATCACGTACCACTAATCTAACCTGTCACATTTACACATCACAGCTTATTGAAAGGCATAGCCTGGCTAGGCTATATCATACAAATAAATCAATAATTTACAGTGCTCTAAATTATGATATAGGTTCGCCTACTTGATGATACAGATGCCAGAGTGTTCATTTATTCTTACCAGATTCCGGTACGTCAAGACAAAAATAGTCCCAATGATTTCAGCAACAAACAGCATTGTCACGATGAAGAAAAACTGTACAGGGTACAAAAAATGCAGAGATAGGAAAAATATTGCCTCTTATTGAAGCTTGCAGGGGGAAAAGAGTGGGATATTTACAACTCTGCAGTAGTATAACACAGTAAGACAATTATTGTTTGGTGCCTTGAAATTGACTGCACAACTGTTGTCTCTCACCAGCATGATAAAGAAGCGGTTCTCTTTCCAAACCCCACAGCAGCCGATGAGACCCGTGAAAGACAGCACTGAGCCCATACCAATACAGATGTAGCTGATGTAGATGAGCTGAGACGAGTAGGGGCCCAGGACATCCACAAACGTAGCTGCTCCATATCTAATCCATGCGCCTAGCCCCAGCAGCACAAAACCACTTATCTGGAGGGGAGAGAAGGATGGTGGTGTTCTTTCGTTAAATTTGTTTTTTAAATCATCAGCTAAGAAATTGCATTTGAGTTGTTATGGACCTGTTTTTTTTCTTCTATGTTTTGCCAGATGGATTTCTCAGGCTAGGTAATATTACAGTGACAACAACAGCAGTTGCTGTCTTCTTCTGTGTGTTTGACTTTTGCAATGCATTCACAAACCTAGGCTTTATGAGAGGGCAACTATATTTCTATAGCTAGCCAAGAACAGTTTACATGATCAATTATAGAAGAATGTTCATTATTTGCATTTCAAACACAGACACAGTTCAACTGGGCTTTGTTTGCTAGCTAGGCAACATTTAGCTACTTACAACAAGTATCACACAAAGCAGCAACATCGATCTATACCGCATCCATGTGTACAGTTTGTCATGTCTAGCCATTTTGCAAATTCGACCTTCTTTAACCAAAGGAGAAAAGATATGACAACATTATACAGAACAGGATAGGCTTATAATAATACTGGCTAATGAGACACATTTTTGGTAAACAGCTGAAAGATGGGACTGAAGAAATGTAACTACTCTCAAATTCATAGATGGAGCAATGGATGCCAGGACTGACCATCCATTAGATCCAAATGTTAACCATGTTTTGAAGCTATACAGAGTTTGTTTAAAAGTACAGTGTTTACAAACAATGGAATAGATATGCTTATACAATGTTGAGTTTGAATGTGGTAAAGCAGTTTAACTAACGTTAAGCTCATGATACATGTATGAGTTATATTCTTCAAGAGTAAATAGCTAGCTAATAGTATCACTAATTAAAAATATGGATACAAAAATGGATGTACCAATCCCAGATTCTCCCTTTAATAACTAACATTAACGATCAGTTCGAGCTGGCTAGTGTTAGCTAACTATTAGCCTAGCTATTGTAGCTAGCTAACGTTAGTGACCTGACTATGGATCGCTTAATACTGGTAGGTAGCTAACTTAGCTAATCAACCCTTTATGTTTAGACGTTATAGTTAAATTAGCTATCTAGCTAGCGCCATTTTAGCTAGATAGCTAACGTTAGCATTAGCTAGCATAGGCAAAATGGTCACATGAAAAAATAAGGACCGTCTGTCCTTACTTTTAATAGGTCCAGACGATTTAGACCTACTGCTATTAAGGCCTACTTGCTGCCAACTGGCTGTGTCTGCCTGGCCAACAGGTGTCATATTTTCGGTCCAGTCACAACACACTGCGGTCAAAACCAGTACAGTATGAAGAAAGGCTAAAACTGCTTCTCCAATAGAAATCCCCGATCACACTTGTAGGCGATGTCATGGCGACGTTGCTAGCTAAACTTATGCATAGAAAACGTCATCGGCTCTAACGGTCGTCTCGCGCCAAACTGCGCATGTGCAGGCCGTCAAAATCAAATGCACTCCTTAAAGTTTTTGGACGAAAATGAAAACGTGTCAGTTTGTCACTTTCACGGGTTTGAGTAATAACATGTTCAATTACTTAAGACATTGCCTCGAAACTACGTTGTGCCTTTATATTTCACTTCTCTCATTAACTTTTTGAACCACAAACCCCGGCCTGGTCGGTTGTCTGTTTCGCAAGCGTTCCCGGAAGTCTCGCGATGTTGCGCCTCTGGGTTTAGTAATTCTGTTCTGTGGTGAATCTCCGTTTTTCTTCCTTTCTGAAGACACTAAAGAAAGAATTTCCAACAGCAGATAGACACCACACAGATTGAACTATTTTAGAGAGAACTTGGACTAGGAAAGATGTGTGCCTTTGATACCAAAACGTGAGTTAAACGTAATTTAAAAACATTGCCATTATACAATAGTTACAATGCAATAAATCAGTTAAACTTATTTTCAGAACGTTGCAAGTTGCAACCTTTTTATTCATTCTCCAGAGCATGTAGCATCTGTAGAAAATCAATTAATAAAATTATAAAAAGTGGCACATATATATATTTCCTGACAGTGAATTAATAATGTTATTTTAATATAAACCTTGATGATACTGTGCAGAGTGGAATGAACATAGGACGCAATGTATTGCTTCAATCTAAATGTAAGACAGCATCATTTTCAGGTGAAATACGTATACAATAAAAGATTTCAATACAAATAGACATTTTCCCATATCCAATAATCTCGTACAGGATTTAATTTAAACTGGCTCAGTGGTGGGGCGCCTATCCTTATCACAAAGCTTCCTTAGATTTCTCTTCAGCCTTGGTGATTTCAGAGATTCTTATGCATCCATCCCTGTAGTTGTCCTAAGGAGGGTCCAGAGATGCCATCCAGGCAGATGTCTCTATGGCCCTCCCTCCATTGGTTTTCAGTCAGTCACTCTTTGAGCCTATTATGCAGTACAAAGTCATGGAGACAACCATCGCCAATATCTAGGGAAACAGGAACAGTAAATAAATGCTTTGGTTATGCTATACTTTTAAACAAAGCCCACTGTACGAAACTGAACACAACATCACATTATTTTGGTTGAATTTGCATCAAAGCATCTACATTTACATTTGTGGTAATTCAAAACTAAAGAGAATGTGACCTTGAAATAGACAGAGGGAGGGAAGGAGTCAACAGTACCTCAAGAGCAGCGATTCCCAATGCCACTGCCACAATGACAATAGTGTTTTCATCAATCAGTTGCATAAGCTTTGGGAAGCAGCCGATGATTGTCTGTGGGGACACACAAATGTAATACAGTTATTTAGACAGGTGAGGCCACTGGGTGTCCAACAGTAAAGTGTGTTACATTCTCAAATGGGCCTTCCATTGATGAGTTTGAGTATGGATGGAGCGTGATTAACTTGTTGAGGTGATGAGTTCAGAGCTCGTACCAAGTTTGGATCCGCACTGACTACAGTGTTAACTCAAAATGACACAACGACTAGGTTCCAGTTGAACAAGGTTTACTTCACCGTACATCATCACCATTACACTCAGGCCAGTTCCATCAACAGTTATACTACTGCGCAGGCGTACTAATAACAGTGATATCACCGCAATAACTGAAATATAGGGATACTTAAAACATGAACTTAACATACAGCACTTGTACCATCACAAGAGCTGAAATCAGCACTGTGGCAGCACTGTTGAGGATAGAGATGGGTGTATTTTTCAAATGGAGAGTCAGTGAAGTCTGTATAGTTGTAGAATCCACAGCACTTTAGCTAGAGTGGACACAGAGACAGATCTTATTAGAACAATTCTGTTGACTAAACTGAATAAGATTTCTAATACACAAGCAAATATAAATGACATAATGTTATTTGAGACATTATTTGCAGGCCTAACATCTTATTTCCAAGGTATTAAAACAGGCCGGCAAGATATTGTAAAGTACCGTATCCATAGTAACATTCCAGAGAGCGGTGACGTCTGAATTTTCTCCATAGTCCTTCCTAATGTTCTGAACCACTTTGGTGCCCAGTTTCTCAATCAACTGACCTGCCTGAAAGACATAACATAAATCACACACTCTTAGAAAAAACGGTTCCAAAATGGTTTTTCAGCTGTCCCCATAGGAGAACTCGTTTTGTTCCAGGTAGAACCCAAAAGGGTTCTATGTTGAACCCTCTGTGGAAAGGGTTTTCATGGAACCCAAAAGAGTTCTACCTGGAACCAAAGGGGTTCTACCTCGAACCAAAAGGGGTTCTTCAAAGGGTTCTCATATAGGAACAGCCAAAGAACCCTTTTAGATTCTAGATAGCACCTTTTTTTCTAAGAGTCTTTTCATCAAATTCTCCACAGACAGTCTGTAACCCCTTTTAGCAATATGAGGAGAGTGAATGGGCTCTATGTACGCTTACCAAGGGTTTAAACACCAGGATAACCACTGCTCCAGCCACCTCTGCAATGAACAACACCAACACAATCAGAAAGAACTAGAAAAAGAGGAAAAGGAGACAATAAGAAAGAGAGATTGAGTGGTTGGACTGAGAAAACCGATTACAGTGCATTTACACACATTTCATATATACTGAACAAATATATAAAACACAACATGTAAAGTTTTGGTCTCATGTTTCATGAGCTGAAATAAAAAGATCCCAGAAATGTTCCATATGTTCAAAAAGCTTATTTCTCTCAAATTTTGTGCAGAAATTTGTTTACATCCCTGTTAGTAAGCATTTGTCACGACTTCGACTGAAGTCGGTTCCTTTCCTTGTTTGGCGGTGTTCGGCGGTCAACGTCACCGGTCTTCTAGCCATCATCGATCCTTTTTTCATTTTCCATTTGTTTTGTCTTGTCTGCCCACACACCTGGTTTCAATTCCATCATTACATGTTGTGTATTTAACCCGGAATTGTTTTTTGTAAGTGCTTGTGCACGTTATTATGGTGTGCGACGGGTTTTGTACCCATTGTATTGATTGTTCTGTTTAAGGTGATTTGTATTATTAAACTGCGCCGTTGTTACACAGTTTTTGCTCTCCTGCGCCTGACTTCTCTGCCGCCAGTACGCACCCCTTACAGAATTCCGGACCCATTTATGGAGTCAGCAGGAGCAGGTACCCCGGGTATAGGGGTGGAGGAGCGCGTCCGGGAGCATGCAGCAATGCTCCACCATCTTGGCACCGCCATGAACCGCGTTGTCCATAAAATGGACCGCTGGGAGAGACAGGGAGTTCTACCAACGCCTCCACCAGCACAACCAGGGTCTCCACTACGCGCCCCTCCTTCTCCTGGTCCCAATGGGATTCGTCTCTCCTTTCCCCAGGAATACGATGGGACGGCTGCGAACTGCCAGGGGTTCCTGTTGCAGCTGGACTTATACCTGGCAACCGTCCACCCGGCTCTTTCGGGCCATGAGAGGGTGTCCGCCCTCATCTAGTGCCTCATCGGGAAAGCCCTGGAGTGGGCCAACGCCGTGTGGAGAGAGGGAGATGCGGCGTTGGACCAGTTTGAGGAGTTCACAAGCCATTTCCGGGCAGTCTTCGAACACCCGCCCGAGGGTAGAGCGGCGGGGGAACGCCTCTTCCATCTGAGGCAGGGGAAGAGGAGCACCCAGGAGTTCGCCCTGGAGTTTCGGACCCTGGCTGCCAGCGCGGGATGAAACGACAGGGCCCTGATCGACCATTATCACTGCAGTCTGCTCCGGGACGTCCGTCGGGAGTTGGCCTGCAGAGACACCACCCTCACATTCAACCAGCTTGTGGACCTGTCCATCCGGCTGGATAACCTGCTGGCTACCCGCGGACGTTCAGATCGGGGTCTGTAAAGGTGGAATAGGATTTTTTTTTCTCTGGTTGCACATGTGACATGCTGGTAAAAATTTGGTAAAACTGATTTAAGTTTGCCTGCATTAAAGTCCCCAGCCACTAGGAGCGCCGCTTCTGGGTGAGCATTTTCTTCTTTGCTTATGGCCTTATAGAGTTGGTTGAGTGCGGTCTTAGTGCCAGCTTCGTTCTATGGTGGTAAATAGACGGCTGCAAATAATATAGATGAGAACTCTCTTGGTAGATAGTGTGGTCTACAGCTTATCATAAGGTACTCTACCTCAGGCGAGCAATACCTCGAAACATCTTTAATATTAGACATCGCGCACCAGCTGTTATTGACAAAGACACACACCCCCACCCCTCGTCTTACCAGAGGTAGCGTCTCTGTTCTGCCGGTGCATGGAAAATCCCACTAGCTCTATATTCCGTATCATCATTCAGCCACATCTCGGTGAAACATAAGATGTTACAGTTTTTAATGTCCCGTTGGTTGGATCTTAATCGTAGGTCATCAGTTTTATTTTCCAACGATTGCACGTTAGCAAGAAGAACAGATGGCAGTGGGAGTTTACTCGCTCGCCTACGGATTCTCAGAAGGCTGCCCGATCTGCGGCCCCCTTTCCTTCATCTTTTCTTCACGCAAAAGGCGGGGATCTGGGCCAGTTCCAGTGAAAGCAGGATATCCTTCTCATCGGACTCATTAAAGGAAAAAGTTTCTTCCAGTCCGCAATGAGTAATCGCTGTTCTGATGTCCAGAAGTTATTTTCGGTATAAGAGACGGTAGAAGCAGCATTATGTACACAATAAGTTGAAAAATAAGTTACACAAAAAAAAAACTAACAAAATAGCACAATTGGTTGGGAGAATGTAAAACGTCAGCCATGTTCTTCAGCGCTATCTTTTCATCAGGTGAGGAGAGGACGGAGGAGACGACGGAGGAGACGACGCGAGGAGTCAAGCAAAACCAATTGAGATTCTCCCATAGTATACCTCCATCATACATATGCAGCCAGCTGCTGATCCCAGGATGACACTCTGCTCTCTGATCACTGTGATGACCTTACCAAAGCAGCTCTGGGGGAAACACACAGGGGGCATTTGGCTTAAGGCTTTACAGCTTCAGAGCACAGACTCATACAACATAGTGCAGTGAGGCACTGGGTTAGGTTACCTGTGGTTGGATCAGACTTGGAGTGATGGTGATACCATCACAGTCTGCAAGGGTCTTGTTCACGCAGCAAGTCTTAGGGTAGTTCAAACCCGTGGTTGTACTGAACACAGAGCCCTTGAAATCTACAGTCGAGTTCTCAAAACCACAGCATTTGAACTAAGAGATGAAAAACCAATAAAGACATCAAAGACATTAGCTGTGATAACTACTGTCTGGGATGCTCTGGTGGTCAAAGGAACCAAATAGTAAAGCCAAGCCTATTTGGACCTTTCCCCATTAGAGCTTCTCACCTTGACCATGACTGTGTTCCATGCTGTTGAGATTGGGTCAGTTGCCGCTGGGCCCATATAGGAAGTCATCAGGGAATTCTTGCTTGCATCACGTACCACTAATCTAACCTGTCACATTTACACATCACAGCTTATTGAAAGGCATAGCCTGGCTAGGCTATATCATACAAATAAATCAATAATTTACAGTGCTCTAAATTATGATATATGTTCGCCTACATGATGATACGGATGCCAGAGTGTTCATTTATTCTTACCAGATTCCGGTACATCAAGACAAAAATAGTCCCAATGATTTCAGCAACAAACAGCATTGTCACGATGAAGAAAAACTGTACAGGGTACAAAAAATGCAGAGATAGGAAAAATATTGCCTCTTATTGAAGCTTGCAGGGGGAAAAGAGTGGGATATTTACAACTCTGCAGTAGTATAACACAGTAAGACAATTATTGTTTGGTGCCTTGAAATTGACTGCACAACTGTTGTCTCTCACCAGCATGATAAAGAAGCGGTTCTCTTTCCAAACCCCACAGCAACCGATGAGACCCGTGAAAGACAGCACTGAGCCCATACCAATACAGATGTAGCTGATGTAGATGAGCTGAGACGAGTAGGGGCCCAGGACATCCACAAACGTAGCTGCTCCATATCTAATCCATGCGCCTAGCCCGAGCAGCACAAAACCACTTATCTGGAGGGGAGAGAAGGATGGTGGTGTTCTTTCGTTAAATTTGTTTTTTAAATCATCAGCTAAGAAATTGCATTTGAGTTGTTATGGACCTGTTTTTTTTCTTCTATGTTTTGCCAGATGGATTTCTCAGGCTAGGTAATATTACAGTGACAACAACAGCAGTTGCTGTCTTCTTCTGTGTGTTTGACTTTTGCAATGCATTCACAAACCTAGGCTTTATGAGAGGGCAACTATATTTCTATAGCTAGCCAAGAACAGTTTACATGATCAATTATAGAAGAATGTTCATTATTTGCATTTCAAACACAGACACAGTTCAACTGGGCTTTGTTTGCTAGCTAGGCAACATTTAGCTACTTACAACAAGTATCACACAAAGCAGCAACATCTATCTATACCGCATCCATGTGTACAGTTTGTCATGTCTAGCCATTTTGCAAATTCGACCTTCTTTAACCAAAGGAGAAAAGATATGACAACATTATACAGAACAGGATAGGCTTATAATAATACTGGCTAATGAGACACATTTTTGGTAAACAGCTGAAAGATGGGACTGAAGAAATGTAACTACTCTCAAATTCATAGATGGAGCTATGGATGCCAGGACTGACCATCCATTAGATCCAAATGTTAACCATGTTTTGAAGCTATACAGAGTTTGTTTAAAAGTACAGTGTTTACAAACAATGGAAAAGATATGCTTATACAATGTTGAGTTTGAATGTGGTCAGTCCTGGCATCCATAGCTCCATCTACTGGCCTGTCTCCTGGTAGCGCCTCCATGCTCTGGACACTACGCTGACAGACACAGTAAACCTTCTTGCCACAGCTCGCATTGATGTGCCATCCTGGATGAGCTACACTACCTGAGCCACTTGTGTGGGTTGTAGACTCCGTCTCATGCTACCACTAGAGTGAAAGCACCGCCAGCATTCAAAAGTGACCAAAACATCAGCCAGGAAGCATAGGAACTGAGAAGTGGTCTGTGGTCACCACCTGCAGAATCACTCCTTTATTGGGGGTGTCTTGCTAATTGCCTATAATTTCCACCTTTTGTCTATTCCATTTGCACAACAGCATGTGAAATTTATTGTCAATCAGTGTCGCTTCCTAAGTGGACAGTTTGATTTCACAGAAGTGTGATTGACTTGGAGTTACATTGTGTTGTTTAAGTCTTCCCTTTATTTTTTTGAGCAGTGTATTTTAGAGAGAACTTGGACTAGGAAAGATGTGTGCCTTTGATACCAAAACGTGAGTTAAACGTAATTTAAAAACATTGCCATTATACAATAGTTACAATGCAATAAATCAGTTAAACTTATTTTCAGAACGTTGCAAGTTGCAACCTTTTTATTCATTCTCCAGAGCATGTAGCATCTGTAGAAAATCAATTAATAAAATTATAAAAAGTGGCACATATATATATTTCCTGACAGTGAATTGATAATGTTATTTTAATATAAACCTTGATGATACTGTGCAGAGTGGAATGAACATAGGACGCAATGTATTGCTTCAATCTAAATGTAAGACAGCATCATTTTCAGGTGAAAAATGTATACAATAAAAGATTTCAATACAAATAGACATTTTCCCATATCCAATAATCTCGTACAGGATTTAATTTAAACTGGCTCAGTGGTGGGGCGCCTATCCTTATCACAAAGCTTCCTTAGATTTCTCTTCAGCCTTGGTGATTTCAGAGATTCTTATGCATCCATCCCTGTAGTTGTCCTAAGGAGGGTCCAGAGATGCCATCCAGGCAGATGTCTCTATGGCCCTCCCTCCATTGGTTCAGTCAGTCACTCTTTGAGCCTATTATGCAGTACAAAGTCATGGAGACAACCATCGCCAATATCTAGGGAAACAGGAACAGTAAATAAATGCTTTAGTTATGCTATACTTTTAAACAAAGCCCACTGTACGAAACTGAACACAACATCACATTATTTTGGTTGAATTTGCATCAAAGCATCTACATTTACATTTGTGGTAATTCAAAACTAAAGAGAATGTGACCTTGAAATAGACAGAGGGAGGGAAGGAGTCAACAGTACCTCAAGAGCAGCGATTCCCAATGCCACTGCCACAATGACAATAGTGTTTTCATCAATCAGTTGCATAAGCTTTGGGAAGCAGCCGATGATTGTCTGTGGGGACACACAAATGTAATACAGTTATTTAGACAGGTGAGGCCACTGGGTGTCCAACAGTAAAGTGTGTTACATTCTCAAATGGGCCTTCCATTGATGAGTTTGAGTATGGATGGAGCGTGATTAACTTGTTGAGGTGATGAGTTCAGAGCTCATACCAAGTTTGGATCCGCACTGACTACAGTGTTAACTCAAAATGACACAACGACTAGGTTCCAGTTGAACAAGGTTTACTTCACCGTACATCGTCACCATTACACTCAGGCCAGTTCCATCAACAGTTATACTACTGCGCAGGCATACTAATAACAGTGATATCACCGTAATAACTGAAATATAGGGATACTTAAAACATGAACTTAACATACAGCACTTGTACCATCACAAGAGCTGAAATCAGCACTGTGGCAGCACTGTTGAGGATAGAGATGGGTGTATTTTTCAAATGGAGAGTCAGTGAAGTCTGTATAGTTGTAGAATCCACAGCACTTTAGCTAGAGTGGACACAGAGACAGATCTTATTAGAACAATTCTGTTGACTAAACTGAATAATATTTCTAATACACAAGCAAATATAAATGACATAATGTTATTTGAGACATTATTTGCAGGCCTAACATCTTATTTCCAAGGTATTAAAACAGGCCGGCAAGATATTGTAAAGTACCGTATCCATAGTAACATTCCAGAGAGCGGTGACGTCTGAATTTTCTCCATAGTCCTTCCTAATGTTCTGAACCACTTTGGTGCCCAGTTTCTCAATCAACTGACCTGCCTGAAAGACATAACATAAATCACACACTCTTAGAAAAAACGGTTCCAAACGGGTTTTTCAGCTGTCCCCATAGGAGAACTCTTTTTGTTCCAGGTAGAACCCAAAAGGGTTCTATGTTGAACCCTCTGTGGAAAGGGTTTTCATGGAACCCAAAAGAGTTCTACCTGGAACCAAAGGGGTTCTACCTGGAACCAAAAGGGGTTCTTCAAAGGGTTCTCCTATAGGAACACCCAAAGAACCCTTTTAGATTCTAGATAGCACCTTTTTTTCTAAGAGTCTAGTCTTTTCATCAAATTCTCCACAGACAGTCTGTAACCCCCTTTAGCAATATGAGGAGAGTGAATGAGCTCTATGTACGCTTACCAAGGGTTTAAACATCAGGATAACCACTGCTCCAGCCACCTCTGCAATGAACAACACCAACACAATCAGAAAGAACTAGAAAAAGAGGAAAAGGAGACAATAAGAAAGAGAGATTGAGTGGTTGGACTGAGAAAACCGATTACAGTGCATTTACACACATTTCATATATACTGAACAAATATATAAAACACAACATGTAAAGTTTTGGTCTCATGTTTCATGAGCTGAAATAAAAAGATCCCAGAAATGTTCCATATGTTCAAAAAGCTTATTTCTCTCAAATTTTAGACATCTAGACATCTACCAGCAACTTTGCACAGCCATTTAAGAGGAGTGGGACATCATTCCACAGCCTGATCAACTCTATGCGAAGGAAGGGCCTCCCGAGTGGCGCAGCAGTCTAATGCACTGCATCGCAGTGCTAGAGGCGTCACTACAGATCCGGGTTCGATTCGAGCCTCCGACACATTGGTGTGGCTGGCCTCCGGGTCAAGCGAGACGGGTCGTGTTTTGGAGAATCCGTACAGGAATTGCATATCACGGGAATTGGATTTGGAAAACACAAAATTGGGGAGAAATTTTTTTATACGCGAAGTAGTTGTCACCTACAAATGGGAAAAGGTGGTGACACCAGATACTGACTGGTTTTCTGATCCACGCCTTTTCTTTTTAGGTATCTGTGACCAACTGATGCATATCTGTATTCCCAGTCATGTGAAATCCATAGATTAGGGCCTAACGAATTGATTTCAATTGACTGATTTCCTTATATGAACTGTAAGTCAGTAACATCTTTGAAATTGTTGCATTTATCAGTGTAGCTACCTACTCTACTGTAGAAAAGTCTGAAAAGGAGAGATGAGGAGCTTGATAATCAAGCTTGTTGACTGAGTCATTGTCAATCACATTGGTGACAACATAGCACATATAACGAATAGCTCATGTTTGAGGTGACTTACAATGAGCAGCATACACCTGCTCTCCTTCATGGCGCCACAGCAGCCCAGGAAACCTACGATCAGCAGCACTGCCCCCACAGCAATCAACAGGTATCCCACGTTTAGGATCTGGTTCATCTCCGCCGGAGCGTCTTTTATAACCTTGAGGAACCCCAGGATCGAGCCGCTGTCCACCTTCACCCAGATCCCCACACCCAGGATGGCAGCGCCCGCCAACTGGGGGAAGAGAGCATAGCATTGTTGGGTGGTTTCCATTAATTCAATGAAGACCACATCAACTGCTGCCCTTTGTGTCTTACCTAACATGCACATACAGTGCCTTCTGAAAGTATTCATGCCCCTTGACTTATTCCACATTTGGTTTTGTTACAGCCAGAATTCAAAATGGATTACATTTATTTTCCCCTCACCCATCTACATACAGAAATCCCATTTACTGTATGTAAGTATTCACACACTTGAGTCAATACTTTGGCTGGGCCACTTTAGGACTTTCATATATTCTATTCTTCATAATCATATTCATATTGCTTTGGGTGTATGCTTGGGGTCATGGTCCTGTTGGAATGTAAATCTTCACCCCAGTCTAAGGTCGTTTGCACATCTGAAGCAGGTTCACATTAAGGATTTGCCTGTATTAGGCTCCATTCATTGTTCCCTCTAACCTTACCAGTCTTCCAGTCCCTGCCGCTGAAAAGCATCCCCATAGCATAATGCTTCCACCACCATGCTTCACGGTAGAGATGGTGTTAGATGGGTGATGAGCTGTGCCTGGCTTTCTCCAGACATAGTGCTTTGCATTCAGGCCAAATAAGTACATTTTTGTCTCAGACCACAGAATCTTTTGTTTGATGATCTCAAAGAGTCTTTCACTCCAGGCGTGCTGTCATGTGCCTTTTTCTCAGGAGTGCCTTCTGTTTTGCCAATCACCCATAAAGCCCAGATTGGTGAAGTGCTGTGGAGACGTATCCCTCTGGCAGGTTCTCAGCCAAGGAACACTGTAGTTCTGTCAGAGTGGTCATTGGGTTCTTGGTCACCTCCCTGACCAAGGTCCTTGCCCGGTTGTTCATTTTGGTCGGACGGCCAGCTCTAGGCAGATTCTGAGTAGTCCCATATTTATGGAGACCACTGTGCTCTTGGAAACTTTCACCAGTCTTGAAATAGTTTTATACCCTTCCCCAGATAGACTTGTGATGATGCATCTATCTCGGAGAGTTTCTTGGACTTCATGGTAAGGTTTATGCTCTGACATATACTGTTAACTGTGGGACCTTATATAGACAACTGGGTTTCTTCCTACAGTCAAAGCCAAAAGTTTTGAGAATGACACAAATATTAATTTTCACAAAGTTTGCTGCTTCAGTGTCTTTAGATATTTTTGTCAGATGTTACTATGGAATACTGAAGTATAATTACAAGTATTTCATAAGTGTCAAAGGCTTTTGAAGTTGATGCAAAGAGTCAATATTTGCAGTGTTGACCCTTCTTTTTCAAGACCTCTGCAATCCGCCCTGGCATGCTGTCAGTTAACTTCTGGGCCACATCCTGACTGATGGTAGCCCATTCTTGCATAATCAATGCTGGGAGTTATTCAGGGAGTTAGTGCTTTGTTTCTGGCCATTTTGAGCCTGTAATTGAACCCACAAATGCTGATGCGCCAGATACTCAACTAGTCTAAAGCCAGTTGATTGCTTCTTTAAATCAGAACAGTTTTCAGCTGTGCTGAAATAATTGCAAAAGGGTTTTCTAATGATCAATTAGCCTTTTAAAATGATAAACTTGGATTAGCTAAAACAACGTGCCATTGGAACACAGGAGGGATGGTTGCTGATAATGGGCCTCTGTACACCTATGTAGATATTCCATTAAAAATCAGCCGTTTCCAGCTACAATAGTCATTTACAACATTAACAATGTCTACACTGTATTTCTGATCAATTTGATATTATTTTAATGGACAAAAAAAGTGCTTTTCTTTCAATAACAAGGACATTTCTAAGTGATCCCAAACTTTTGAATGGTAGTGGATCTAAATTAGATATTTCTGTATTTCATTTTCAATAAATTGGCAAATTTCTAAAAGCATGTTTTCAGTTTGTTATTATGGGGTATTGTGTGTCGATGGGTGAGATTTTTTATTGATTTAATCCATTTTGAATTCGGGCTGTAACAACAAAATGTGAAAAAAGTCAAGAGAAATGAATACGTTCTACATTCTACATTCTTTTCATCATTTTTATGTCTACATAGGTATTTTACAGTAAAATGATTTATTTATTTAATAGCTCCTTCACATTCTCTGACATTCATGCTGCATTTACCTTGCAGCACATCACACTACTCTACTCTGTGCCTAATCTTATTTATGTGGTCCAAAATGACATGTCTGTGTCATAAAAAGTAGTAAAACCACAACAAATGTCTGTCCTTTTGTTCCATGTTCTCATAATTTTTTCACATTGCAATTTAGATGAGGTTTTTCTGGGACACAGAATAAGGATAAGGAGTGGTAAATTATAAGGATTGATAAGGAGTGTTCAGATTGCCTGCAGATTCATTATTGTGAAGCATAACTGAACTCCGTTGCTATTATCATCAATAATTTACTCAAAAAGATGAAAACATCTCCAACTTACAAAGATGATGCCATTAAAGACAAACATCGTGACTTTGAGAAATCCGAAGCAACCCATTCTTGATGAATTCTTCTGCCTGGAAGAAAATAAGGGTAAAAGGGTGAGAAAGGGAACATTGTTATGAATAATCATCTATGGTAATGATGAGAATGTTTAGAAATTCTATGAGACTTCTGAATCATTAAGATGAGATCAGAGGTCAAATGTCTGAACTAAATCTACTGCCTATGTCTGTAGCCTACTGTCTATAGGCCTGTTTAGAGGAGGGAGCATAATGACCAAATGTTCTCTTTAATTCATTTGGGAAGTATTATCTTAACATAACAGCTAAATGATGGACTTCTTATGTTATTTATCAATTACATTTTGTAAATTGTATGTTGAGGGTTTTGGTCAATCTTATCTTGCAAACTTACACCAGGAACCTTTCTACACCTCCTGAAAAAAACTTTTGACTCATATTGAATGATATTGGAAGGTGAGAGTTATGGTTTTGTAGACACAATCAGTCACTAAGGAAGCAAATATATATTCTGTCAAACAACAGAGACAAAGCATTTCTCTACTACTTTAGCACAGAGTTGTTCCGTGCCATTTGCAATGAGTTGTTATGTCTGGCTAATTAGGTGACGGATTAACAGTTCTACACAATCCCTGATGCTGTTTGCTGTCTCTGACTTGTTAGCAGGAAACCAGCCCTTTGTCATCTACAGTAAGACGCGGGAAGGAAGGAGTGGGGAAAAACACCAGCCACTTAACTTATCCTCCCTATCACCATATCGTCTTGAACAGTCAAGAGCGCCCTTGCTTTTTAATATTTTTTTTTTTTACTAATGTCATATGACATTTACTGTACAGTCCACTTTCCCAACACCAACAAGAGTTAATAAGTGAGCCTTTGCTTCAGAATTATTAAGGGAAGTCCAATGACAAGGCAGCATGTCCCACTGTATTTTCATTTAAATGGGCCCCATAACAAATGAATTGGCCCCTAAACAGGTAAAAAAAATTACAAGAGGCAGACCAGTCCCAAAGCCTAATTGTCAGAAAGAGTATACAGTACACAGTAATTCACTTGATGTCTGAAAACCCTTTTCCACCTGGGGCCACTAAATGTTCAATGCAAAAGACATCTAATTACAAGAAAACTATCAAAATGTTCAACATGGTCTGCTATTCAGATGAGAACAGTGTCCATTACCTGTCCAGGCTGTACACGGAAATTGTAAGGAACTTTATCTTCCTTGCCCTTAGTGTCAATCAGGGGCCTATTAAAACACAGGAGCCCATTACACACACACACACACAGCAGGTTTATGTCCTGTCCCGTTTTGCTAGTTAAACCATCTGTGGATCATCTCATCCTGCTCTGTTTTATGACCCCATGTGGTGCCCTTTACCACTATGTGTGTTTATGACTGTCTGTCCCTAGTGTGTCTGACTGCATATGACCCCATACGATGGGAACAGTGATTGAGTGACTAAACGACAGCTAGTTTGTACTGTACTCTTAATAACAGCAATAACAGAACAGTAACACCAGTAGTGTGACAGTGAACTCTGTCAGGGAGTTTCTGACTGACATGCATGTCATTTTTTTTCTGATTTTCTGAATAAAGTATCCATAATAATGTGTTTTCTTATACGGTCCCAGATAGTGTACTTAGAAAGTGAAATGGCATCGGCATACAGTACAAGTACTGAGAGACGGATGCTAAACGTCAGGATGTTTATCAATGTGTCAATGTTTAGCCATGAGCATCAGGTTAATCACATGAAGGGTCCAGAGGGCACATAGCAACATATCCTGAATTGGTTTTCCCTCTTTCATTCACAGAGTTTTTCCTGCAAGTGGCCACTCATCTTCTGCCTTCACAAAGCCATAGGCAACAGCGGAGTCCATAGTTAGCCTGGTGATGTATAACAACCACATTCACATGCAAATGACTAACAAAACATCCCAGCCAGGAGCCATCAACACACAGTACAAAGACACCAACAGAAATGTTGAGGACTGCCATTTTGAGCTAGACAGTGAATTACAACCTCAGGGCACTGTATTGTAAGGAGTCGACATAATATTGGTCCTTTCATGTTTTGAAAAATAAATTGACACTGTTATTTACCCTTGTTTAAAAGGCAAATGCAACACGAATGTGAGTATAATATACAGTAGCTATGGACCTTAGGACTTTACATGCTTTGAAAATTAAAATGTAATAAACACAAAGCAGCTAAACAAGAACATAATTTAGACAAGAGTAACGTAAAAACGAAATCAATAGCTACAATGATCAGGTGAATTTCAGGAAAGTATTCTTTAAGCTGCTGAATAATATGACACAGTGAGTGGCATAGCTTTGTTGATATCATGTTAGGAGTAATGTGGTATTCAGTCATGAAGACTAGGATAATGAATTCATCCACAAGGAAGCCAGTGGGGACACACCAGGTGACAAACATTTCCTGGAATGATGATCAAGATAGCAAATGTCTGTTGACGAACATGCCAATTAACGACTAGAGGAAAGAAAGTATAGACATCATATTTATCAAAGCTTTATCTCAGTCAGCTGTCTTCCCGTGTAACAGTTTGCCTAATATGGTTCAATGACAATTCCTAACATGTAGTCTACTCCAAAATGGGAAAGTTTCAAATGTATGAAGAATTACATTGTTGAAGGTGGGTTTCCTCATGAGCCCAAGGGTAGTCCTTTGAGTAATGGCTTTTGGCTTAATGGTAATACACTGCTCAAAAAAATAAAGGGAACACGTAAACAACACAATGTAACTCCAAGTCAATCACACTTCTGTGAAATCAAACTGTCCACTTAGGAAGCAACACTGATTGACAATACATTTCACATGCTGTTGTGCAAATGGAATAGACAAAAGGTGGAAATTATAGGCAATTAGCAAGACACCCCCAAAAAAGGAGTGATTCTGCAGGTGGTGACCACAGACCACTTCTCAGTTCCTATGCTTCCTGGCTGATGTTTTGGTCACTTTTGAATGCTGGCGGTGCTCTCACTCTAGTGGTACCATGAGACGGAGTCTACAACCCACACAAGTGGCTCAGGTAGTGCAGTTCATCCAGGATGGCACATCAATGCGAGCTGTGGCAAAAAGGTTTGCTGTGTCTGTCAGCGTAGTGTCCAGAGCATGGAGGCGCTACCAGGAGACAGGCCAGTACATCAGGAGACGTGGAGGAGGCCGTAGGAGGGCAACAACCCAGCAGCAGGACCGCTACCTCCGCCTTTGTGCAAGGAGGTGCACTGCCAGCGCCCTGCAAAATGACCTCCAGCAGGCCACAAATGTGCATGTGTCTGCTCAAACGGTCAGAAACAGACTCCATGAGGGTGGTATGAGGGCCCGACGTCCACAGGTGGGGGTTGTGCTTACAGCCCAACACCGTGCAGGACGTTTGGCATTTGCCAGAGAACACCAAGATTGGCAAATTCGCCACTGGCGCCCTGTGCTCTTCACAGATGATAGCAGGTTCACACTGAGCACATGAGCACATGTGACAGACGTGACAGAGTCTGGAGACGCCGTGGAGAACGTTCTGCTGCCTGCAACATCCTCCAGCATGACCGGTTTAGCGATGGGTCAGTCATGGTGTGGGGTGGCATTTCTTTGTGGGGCCGCACAGCCCTCCATGTGCTCGCCAGAGGTAGTCTGACTGCCATTAGGTACCGAGATGAGATCCTCAGACCCCTTGGGAGACCATATGCTGACACATGCACATTTGTGGCCTGCTGGAGGTCATTTTGCAGGGCTCTAGCAGTGCACCTCCTTGCACAAAGGCGGAGGTAGCGGTCCTGCTGCTGGGTTGTTGCTCTCCTACGGCCTCCTCCACGTCTCCTGATGTACTGGCCTGTCTCCTGGTAGCGCCTCCATGCTCTGGACACTATGCTGACAGACACAGCAAACCTTTTTACCACAGCTCGCATTGATGTGCCATCCTGGATGAACTGCACTACCTGAGCCACTTGTGTGGGTTGTAGACTCCGTCTCATGCTACCACTAGAGTGAGAGCAACGCCAGCATTCAAAAGTGACCAAAACATCAGCCAGGAAGCATAGGAACTGAGAAGTGGTCTGTGGTCACCACCTGCAGAATCACTCCTTTTTTGGGGGTGTCTTGCTAATTGCCTATAATTTCCACCTTTTGTCTATTCCATTTGCACAACAGCATGTGAAATGTATTGTCAATCAGTGTTGCTTCCTAAGTGGACAGTTTGATTTCACAGAAGTGTGATTGACTTGGAGTTACATTGTGTTGTTTAATTGTTCCCTTTATTTTTTTGAGCAGTGTACATGAAAATATTGAAAATATTGAAACATTAAAATATTCCATTCCATAAGGACAAATCTAAATAATTGTCAGAAAGAGTATACACAGTAATTCACTCACAGAGACAACCCTTTGTCAGACTCTCTGTCTGAGCTGAGCGTGCTAAAACTCTAAACACTGGACAAATCTAAAAGGATGTCATGAGCTATGTTTCCATCCAATTGGTGACAGATTTTCATTAGAATATTCTAAAATGTGTTTAAAAACTATGCGCATTTTCCCAGCAGAGATGTGTTTCCATCAAATTGGCTTGCTGCAGATAAAAGGCTATGCAACGTAGTGCATATAAACATATACTTTGCAGTTAAATCGGTTTCCATCCCATTTTCAACTCTACTGATGGTTTTCTCACAAAAAAAGTGCCTTGGGCTACATAAAGTACCACAGCATGAAGCAAGTGTTTCTAAAAATCCCCTGTGGGGAAAAATGAATGGTGTAAAAACAATTGGAACCATTTCCCTGTTTGACTGCTAGTTTTTATGGGTATTATGACGCCTCCATTGTGGGGCTCTATAGTAAATTTGTCCACTCTGGTATTGGCAAGTGCTAAAGCGTACGTATGAGATTATTATGGACAAAAGAGCGAGATTAAAAATATATATATATTTTTTTTTTAAACGGCAGCAAAGCATCGATTATCATGTCACCATAATAAGACCCTCGATATTTATTGGGAAGGCGCATCAAGCTCAACACCTTTCACTATCACCACCCTGTTAAATTCATAATTGATTTAATCTATAACCTAATACAGTTCATGCTTTCCCGACAAATCGTAGTGGGGGACTACAAGTCATCGCGTGACTCCCAAATTTACTTCGATATGATGATTATTATATCATAATTTGCGCATAAAAGCGTTTCCACCTACATTTCTCGCATAATTTATTTTACCGACACAAAAAGGTCTCACCTTGTCTAGCGTATGTTGTTTTGTCGACATTTTGAAAAGTTTACCGAAAAATGTTATGTTGCCATTAGGCCTGTGACATTTTTTTTATCCGACATTACTTTACTCGCCTAAAACGGTTGGATGGAAACCTGGTTATAGAGAGGAATAATTACAGGCTTGAGTCAAGGTCTCAGGAGTGGAACAAATAATGAATTGTTGTCAGTGCACCTGACTACAGGAGAATATAAAACACAACATCAAATTACTACTCTATGGAGCATTTTCAACAACCAGATGAGTAAACCCTTGTTATTCTCATTTACAATAGTCTACCCTACAGTGGAGTGGTACAACAGGTTTCGTTGAGACTCAGAGAGAGAGTCTGGGCCTTACCTTCACTGGGGTGATGGAGAGCGAATGTGGGAGTCAGTAAACTGGCTAATTTACCTGTGTCCTCGGAGTGACCTGTACTGCGTTTTTCTCTCTTCTACACACAAACTCTCTCGTTCTCTTCCTGTGCTTCTCGGTGGCTGCAGGTTGGTTATAAACAGTGAGGGAGGGGGCGTGCTGAGGCAAACAGGTGGGAGGCAGGTTTCAGAGGCAAGGAGCTCACTTCCCTGTGGAGTAGAAGTCCCACCTGTGGGAGTGTCACAGCAATGTTACAGCTACATACACATAGGCATAAGCACATTCTTCTATCACCATTTTTACCTGTGGCATCACTGTATATTAAAGTGGGCTTTTGGAGATGTGAATGGTATGGAAGCAGAGAAAGAATATATCTATGGATTTTTAAGAACATTTTAGATTTAATTAACATACTATAAGACCTGACTGTCAGTTCCATTGAAGTCATTGTTTTGCAGACATAGGATAATTCATCAGTCGGAATGTTTCTCTTGCTTAGAAATTTGCTCAGACGACCTAAGTCTTCCTATGACAGCCCCTAATGAAATGTAGACTTCCACAATCATGCAGGAATCTGGGTTGAGCTTTAAAAATACCCAAGAGTGACAGTGATGGAGGAATTTGGAGGTGGTAAATTGGAATAAATGTATAATAACCAGATTAACTTAGATTTTTCAATTCACTGCCTTCGAGGATAAGCAATCAAACAGTATCCTACCAGTTGAAACAGTGCCTGTTGAAACAGAACCTTATGGAGTCGCAAGCTTCTGTGAATTGACAATTTCACTGCCTATCTATTTTTCAACATTAACCTTAAGTAACTGTCCATTGAAAATCTAACTTTTAAAAGTTAATATTCTGTTAACTCATACCCAAATAACATTGTTGACTCATCCTATGCTTGTGTGGCCAAAGCATAAATTGGAGAAAAAAAACCCACTTAAATAAAACCTACCTCAATCTTGTATCTCAAATGGACCGTTTCAAAAATGCTTGTATTTCCTCAGAGGGTGATGTCATTCCAACACAGAAAAACTGCGTTTGAAAATACTTAAAAGAAATTGGAAGTAAAACTATTTCAATTATATTGTAATTAATTACCCTATGTCATATTTAATAGAAATATGGAAACACTGGACAGTTACATTAATACAGTATTGTGGTGAGTATATGATTTTAGCTCAAGTCTAATGACCAGCTCAAGTCTAATGATCAGGTTAGAGCATTAGTATTCAAGTACCTTGACTTACTCAACAATTAAATTATTTAGAACATTTGTCATACCAGCCATTGGTGACATACCTGATGTGTCTTATATTCATCCCACCATGCACTGAAAATATGTTTGCCAGTTCCTTGTGTGTGTCAGTGTGACAACACTCACATTATGCCTTTCCTTGCCACATCAGACAATCCCAAACACCAATACAATACTCCTTTTTTTATATTACATTTGTCTCAAACAAATGTCTCTTCCATAAATATGTACATAATCTATTTGGGTCATATTCACATATTTTACATTGATAATTTCAGTAATACAGAAAACAGGAAAAGAACAACTACAAATTAGCGATTCTGCTTTGGATCTTTAGAAAAAGAGGTTTTCAAAAACTACATTAGCCATTTTAGAACCACAATACAACATCACTCTGTTCATAGACACACAGTTCAACAGACAGACCTGAAAGATGATGCAAGACTTTCACACAAAAAGACTACCGGTACTCCTTGGTCAGGTCAATGACAGAAATGGCCAATTCTCTACTTCAATGTAGGCAGCCCACTTATGTGACAACACATAATTTCCCCATGATTTCCCCATGAATATGTAAGTTGTTAGTTTTGGCATTTTACCAGCAGTCATCAGTTCATGTATTGACGTGAGAACACAAGCATTAACAACAAAACAAAAAAACTATTTTCCAACAAGTACATTACAACTGTGGATGACAAGTGTATAAAAGTGAATAAAAAGAGAGAATCTATGGATATGTTAATAATATGGTATAGAGACAGTATGGTTTAGAGGCGTACAGCACATTATGTAAACAACTGTGCTGAAATGTACTATATCAACAGCTAGGCTGCCTCTGTGAGCTCTAAAAAGGCTGTGTCCAGCACAGCTTTGAGAGCAGGGTCTAAAGTCCATTATAGTGAGCGAGTCTAAGCAATGTTCATTCAAAAGAGCTGCTCTTTCCCCAAACGGGCATACCAGTCTCTACGGGCACTCTTCTTCTCTTGTTCTTTGTGTCGACAGATTCAGTCTCTTTCTGGTCTGGCCCTGACCAGTTGATATTTAGTGCACATTCCAGCAGCACTGCGCCTTACATTGCCTGTTTGTCTGGGTGGCTTTTTAACTTGTGGAACTTAACACTGTCAAGCTTTTCAAACCTCTTGCCACAGTGTTCGCAGGTGAAGTTGTAGTGGGCCTCGGGGGTGTGTTTCTTCATGTGCCAGTTGAGAGATGCTCGCTGGCGACACTGGTACCCACAGATCTCACACCTGCAGAAGAGGTAGAGGAGAGGAGGGAGACGAGATGAAGGGGAAAAATGTAAGATGATTCAAATCTGCAGAAAGTGTTTTTAGGAGTGCAATGTAGTCATTTCTGTTTGTGAGACAAAATTGCATATATTGTACAAAACCAAAATATAAAATGTGTAGAGAAAATGAAATAAACCGTCTGGGAGTAAAAACTTGAGTGATCAAAGTGTTTCACTCACTGAAGGGGCGTCTCTCCTGTGTGCGTGCGCCGGTGAACCTCCAAGTGATTCTTCCTTTTGAACGATTTCCCACATGTTTCACAGATGAAGTCTCGGACTCCTACACAAAGTTTGATAAAAAATTCTAATCAAATCAAATTTTATTTGTCACATGCGCCGAATACAACAAGTGTAGACCTTACCGTGAAATACTTACTTACAGGCCCTTAATCAACAATGCAGTTCAAGAAATTGAGTTAAGAAAATATTTACAAAATAAACAATAACGAGGCTATATAAAGGGGGTACCAGTACCGAGTCAATGTGCGGGAGTACGGCAACTGCGACAAAGTTCAAAAATTAAGGGACAAAGTTAGTTGGGCTTGGGCACGGCCTGGAGGTGCAGAATTCAGATGCTTGTAATGTTGAGTCGTCAGGACAGCTCACAACTCATATAGCCTCTCTGCTGATTGGGGCGCTCATCAATTAAATTTTATTTGGAAGTGGTTCAGAATCCCCATTAGACATTATTGCTGAAAGCAGTCTGTGTATTTAACAGCCATTGTATTTGGTAATTCTACATGGCCATTCTACAGACCAGTGTAAAGTTGGGTGATTTTACAACCAGGTCAGCAATCATTTCACGGGCAGCACGGTTAGATGAGAAGCGATTGTGAAGCATCACCTAGTAAAGTTCCATACGGTCAAAACCATTAGCTTTAGAGATGGGTTGACATTCAAAGCTGCATTATATAGTACATGTCATAGCAGGATAAATATGAATACATTACTACTAGCTCATGCGCCACTGTACAGTAAATCAGTATAGCCCAGATTTAGAGTTGTTTGTGCCCACCTGAGTGGATGATCATGTGGCGATGCAGGTGGTTGGACAGATAGAACTTCTTGCCACAGCCGGGGTGGGGACACACCTTGGTCCTCCCCTTCCTGTGAACCAGATTCACATGGTTCTGCAGGGAACATACAAAGAACAAAAAGTACATATTATGAATCACAGCATGAAATGGTAGTTACAGCAACATGTGTGCATTTTTATTTTCTTTATTCGTAACTTGATGGCACTACAAGGTCAAGGTGTTCCAAATCAAGGCAAAAGCTGAAGTGGAGAGTGCCTAAAAGGGCCTATTTACCTGAAAGCTGCTGATGGCTACATAGACTTGACTACAGCCTTCATACGGACAGTGGAACATCTTGAGCATTCCGTCTGCCTCGATGACAGGACCTCGTCTGCTCCTCCTACATCTGAAATAGAAAAGTGAGTGATGCCCTTGTCTACAGAAGTGCTCTGAGGAAGTCAAGATGGGAATGAAAATAGCATGTCCATCTACATTTGTCTCTACAGATATGATCCCCATAATTCTCCATGCTGGCCACTCACCTGCTTAGGCCCCTCTGTAGCTCCCTTTCACAGGTGGGCTCCAAGCCATGAGACTCAACACTGGGCTGGAGCAGCTCCTTGTCACTCAGGCCTGAGAGAAAAAGATCTCAAACCATTGGAATAGCAAGCTATTCATCATTGGTTTTTGTCAATGTCAGTATCCATTAAATCAGCATATACAACAATTACAGCATATTCTAATGCATTGTCTGTCAGTGTAAGCAAAGACTAAAACACTCTGCCAGCAGTACCTGTGATGGAGTCTTCCTCTGTCGTCCTAAAGTCTCCCACTGACTGGCACATTTGGTTGTAAGCCACGCCCTCTATGACAGTGCATGTGACCTCCTCCACGTCTCCACCCCCCATGTTGAGCTGGATGCCCTCGGATGCCAAAGCCTCGTAGCTGGGGCCAGTGATGATGATCAGCTACGAATGACAGGGAGAGGGACATAGGATAGGCTACATGTTAATATTACTATATAAAGGCAGTGCTTTCAGGGACGACAACTACTTGATTGTGATAAAATTCCAAGACAAATGACTAATGAGTTGTTGTTTTTTTTACCTGAGAACCATCCAGAGTTCCTCGCTGGTCTGGTATCTCACAGGTGGTCCCCACAGTCTGTAGTGTCTGAGAATCAAACAGCTCCCCTTGCCCAGGCACCTGCATAGAGGCTGGGACTGGATGGAGGTTGGTCTGAGTGTCTACACCAACTGTGTCACCCATTGTCTGTGTGGTGTCCTGCTCATTGGCTTTGTCCAGTCTGTCAGTTAAGGATGCAGTCACTACAACACACTCATAGCCATCTTGTGATGTACCCACTCCTTCATCTCTTCTCAGGTTTTCCACCTCCTCCTTTGGGTTGATGTCCTCCCCTACAACATTGTAACCTGTCTCCTCATCATCAGACTCCTGGGCTTGCTGTCTGCCTGCCTCCATCACCACCTCCATCTCCCAGACAGACTGATTCTCATAGAGATGCTCCATTAAGGGAGTGTCCCTGTATGGGGCCTCCATCTCTGGGAGCTGGCTGAGAGCTGTGGCCTGCTCCACCTGATCCATAGTCACCGGGGCTCCAGCCACTTCCAAATCCCCTCCTACAGATGCATTTAAATACAGGTTACCTTGTTTATGTCAAATCAGTGGTTCCCATACAATTACATGTGACCCAAAGCAATTAAAAGCCAAATTAGTATGTGAATGTACCAGTGAGCTGTCTGTGGGCATCTGTCTCTCTCCTCCTCCTCCTCCTCCTCCTGGTCATGATTCCTCTGGTATCCTCTGTCCTTGTGTCACTATCAACTTCCTCCTCTGTCTCTGTCTCCATCTCAGGCTCACTGGTCCCTCTTGGTGGCGAGGAGAGGTGCTGCACAAATGAATGGTCAGCATCACACTGCCAGATAGCAGAGGTGGAGAATCCAGGTTGGGGTTCCAGAGCTCTGAGCTGGGGTTCATGTGGGCAGGTTTGGGAGTGATCCTGGTACCAGGTCACCATGCTACAAAGGCTGGACACTCTCTCATTTTTCCCTGTAAGAAAATAAGTATCAACAGTGACATAAATGTATCAATCAATCCCTCATGTAGGGATACTTTTCTTCATGGGTAAGTGGATACGATGCGTTGTTCTTTCTTACCTCTTTTCAGTTTTGTACATACTTCTGGGATTGTCTTCCTAGCGGCCAGGAATATAAATATGACGTTATTGCATGAGGATAAGGTGTTAACGTTAAGCACTATTGAGTTGATAGCCCGAGCTAGCTAACCCAATTGATTGAAGGAGGTGGCCTGGGGAAAGGACTCACATTTAACAGAGGACGAGAGAGGGGATAAGCTAGCTAAACAATATTAGTTACTATCTAGTTTGATATTCTGATTTTATGTATTATTCGTAAACATACCCTCCGTATTTTTGCTGGTATCTCTCCCCGTACGTGGAGTTGAGCAGGATTAGGTACTCGGCAAGTCCAGCGTCACTCAAACTCGTTCGCCGGCGAAGCTCACTCCAAACCTTGTGAGATTCTCCAAGATAAACTCGCCTAACATCATACTTCTTGCGGGACTCGAGGCGTCTTTGTGCTCGGTCAGAATCCGTGAGCCTGGGACGGCCTCTACAACGCCTCAAAATTGATTTTATTTGATCCCCGGCTTCTTCAGCGTCCAGGGGACCCTCTTCTCCTCCATAGCCATCCGCCATCTTGACAACAGCTGTCTGTTGTTGTCATTCCTAGCGGAAGTTGTCTTACAGGAAGTGACACCACTTGGCGGGAAACGAAAATGTTCTTTGCAGATCACGCATTGAGCAGAACGTTTTTAGCAACGATAAGCCAAGTTCATACATGTAGATAGATAGCCAAAGAAAGATATGGCCGATATTTTGACGCATGTCTTTAGGACATTTATCCAACACAATGGAAAAACGAAGGATTTCAAAATCATCGCACCATCAAAATGCAGTACATTGGTGGTCGGAGACTGTAGCGTTTACCGTTCGTTGCTGCCTCTGAATTGGGGCTCTCATCATTTTTCACTCAGGTTCAAATTCAGAGCCTTCCAGGACAAGAATCCATGTCCAACCTGAGCCCCGACAATTTGAAGGTAATTAGCTATTTACATACTACTAGGCCTTAATAACAACTACCTAACTAGTTTCCAGCATCTGTGTTATTTGGCACTACCTTGATCAACATGACATAACACACAGCACCACACTCCCTATTGAAATCATTGGTCAGCTCACTGACCTAACAATGTCTTATGACATCAAGCACTTTTATTGGAAGATGTAGCAAGTTAATTATACATTTGTATGTCCTTTGTTTGTGAGGTAGTCCTAATGATGGATACTTATCTCTTCTCACTATCCTGCCTCCTAAGCAGATAAGAGAGCTTGCTCTAAGCACCCCCAATCAGTCACAGAGATGTGCATCACTTATCAGCGCAAAACATGTGTGATGGGCCCACTGCCAAGTCCTCCCTAAAAATCAAAGGGAGAAAATGTTTTCCTGAAAAGTCCTAAACAAACAGTTCTGATTATTGGCATGAATTTATTGCAGAAAATGACGTTTTCATACCCCAGGTCCTTGGAAGATTTGCTTCAGGACGTGGCCTCTTTGCATGAATCAGCCTCTGCTGCCCCTACGTCGCTGATCATCGTGGACGGACTGGAAGGCTACCTGCGCGGGCCTGGAGTGAGTGGTGGCCTTCAGCAGGCAGAGCAGTCCTCTGCTGCACAAATCTCTGCTCTGCTGTTTGACATGGCTGCATTTCTCACACAGACCTTGGAAGAGAGAGCCGCTAGTCTGGTCTCCTGTCGGATCATAGCCTCGTTCCAGTCCGAGTGGGAAGGGCATGCTGGTGGGGACTCCTCAGGCCCTGTCCCCTCAGTTCTAGACCGCTACTTTCAGGTTCGGTGTACCTTGGACCGGGACTGGAACTCTGCCCCTGCGGTAGCAGGACCACAGGACACGTGGCATGTTTACCTCTCTGGTGCTGGGATGACAGAAGCCCCTATTGCTAAGGATGAGGAGGACTCAAGTCTGGCTCGAGAATGGCGACTGGTCATTTGCCCCAATCGCTCAATGGAGTTTACAATGGTTTGAAATCTATTAAATGACTTTTACTAGTGGACGAGGAAGAAATAAAAGGCATGCAAAAAACGTATATAGTTATATCAAACCATTGCATTACCAAAGACTGAGATGCAAGGGGAACAGTTTTTTTTTTTCAATGCACAAAATGGTTTTCACTAGTGTTTACAAAAGGTTTTCAGCAAGGTTTTTGCGTGAATTAAACCACTCCTCCGACTGAATTGTACTGATTCTGACTGCTCTGGCACAATATAATTTGAGTCTGTTCTCCCTTGCCCTGTTGTCTTCTCTCCTACACAATGTGACTTCACATTCAACCATTCAACTCTCATTTACATTACTTTTCTGTCTAACCGTTGTGCCTGTGGCGCGTTCTAAGATCATTTGTAAAGGGAAGATTAGGCTGATGTTATAGACGGGACAGCAGAGAACATCACGAAAACGATGCGCACGCTTCAATGGGCCAGAAGGCCGTGTGTTGTTGTCATTCTGGATGGCCAGATAGCTAGCAACAATGACAAGAAACTGCCATGTGGGGAATCTTAAGTGGCTCATTTCAGCTAGTTTTATCTTGTTCTTGATACCATGTCTTGTTTTGACTGATGTCACGTCTACGCTAATATGGCATACATTTGCTAGCTAGCTAACCACCAACTGTAACTATGTATTTGAGACAACAAGTGCTCATTGTACAACCTTTATTTATGTTTTCAATAAACATTGGAGATGAAATATAGTGTACATGTTGTCAACAATCTAAGCCAACCCCGTCGATTTTGCCACATAGTTGTGCATCCGTTGGTTTTATTGCTAAACAACCAACCCATCTATAGATATTAGCTATCAGGTGCAATCAGAATGTCTCCCCACGTTTTTCTCAACTAAAGGACAACAAGAACATCATGGTACACAGTTTACAAGCATTTCGATACACCCGCAATAACATCTGCTAAATATGTGTATGTGACCAATAACATTTGATTTGCTTTAATGCCATACCTTTTTAAATCATATTAGTACAAAAAAAACATTGAAGATATCTAATATGGAAGCGCATCAGAATTGATGAACATTTATGTTATATTTCAGGCATTATATTGACATTTTTGTTGACCATAAAGAGATCCTGAGTTACAGAAATGATAGATTGTCAGAAGTTCCGTATAGGTAATCATCACAGTATTATCATAACATGTAATGAAAAAGTCAGGAAACATTCACCAGTTTGTTTAGAAATGAACACTGAAAATAACTGAAAAGCAAAGGGTTTAAAGATAGACAAATTAGGAACTAGTTAATATTCTAAATGTTAGTAAACAAAAAATAAACATGTTTGATTGGAGCCTTTTCTAAACCAATGTTCACGTTGTTTGTTTTTAAAAGATTTTCCCTTATTTACTAGGCTATGTTCTATAACTGTGTTCTGTGAGGGGATTGTGCTCCTTCTCTGGACAGATCAGAACCTCAGCTCATTATGCTAAGATCTAGGTCACTCGTATAAGGAAATTGTTGTGAACTTCACTTGTTATGACGTTAAATACCCTTTTCCCCAATGCCTAGGCTACTCAACTACTGTCCACATTCTAAGGAACGGGACGATATCCCAATCTTGGCAAAGAAACAAAACATGAAACAGATTTAACTTCTTTAGGAAAACTGCGCTAATGTTGGAAGCAAATAATTTTGTTGTCATCCAGAGTCACGTTTATTTATTTTCCAAGCTATAGCACACAATATTTTACATACAACAGGTTTTTAAAGAACTAAAGAGTTTGGTCTGCTTCGTGTTTTCATTTTGCCATGGAAAAAATATTGTTATACTCTACCACCCTCAAACTAAACTCTGGACCTCAAAGCCAGTTCAACTGCATGTTTTCATTGTTCCCCTCTAGTCAGGGACTGATTTAGACCTGTGACTCCAGGTGTGTGCAATTATCAGGTAGAACAGAACCAGCAGGCTCCGGACCTCGTAGGGTTAGAGTTGAGTATGCTTGCCCTACCACATTGAATTGTCATATTCACATGTGCCTATGTAAACAACTGTATTTTTACCAATGGAACAACTTAAAATGTGACGTTTTTTTCAATCTACTCATACATTTAGCCAAATCACAATTTTTGTTTTGGGTGGGAGGAATTACCTACATTTTCAATAAACTAGTGTTTATTTAAACCCCCCAAAATTTCATTTGAATTATTTACAGTTTCAACAATTATGGCCTCTCAATGTATGATAATATGTAAGATTCAATGAGGTGACAATTAGATAGACAGATATACAAACATTCATACACTGGAACCATCATGACTTTTACAACCTTTGTTGATCTAAGCATTGCAAGCAAGAGGTGTACAATAGCATCGTACTGAAATGTGACACATTGCCTAAACACATTCCTGCACATCCTACAGTACCTCTTCATTCTCGCAGGAGCTTCATGTTAAGACCATGGCTACATCTTAGTGATACTCTTGTACAATACACAATTGACAAACACAATATTTACAATTTAAGTGTCAACTTTATCTAGTTATTCCAATAAAAATATAGAAAATAACCTTGTAAATTGACCTACAAGATCCAGTGATTTAAGAATATACACATTACATGTGTTTTATAATATCAGCTTTAGAGTGTTTTAGTTGTTCATGTATTTCTTAAACAGCTGCCTTCCGATTGAAGGGATATTGTGAGAATGAGCTTATGAGCCAAAGAATTATGAAATCCTTATCAGGGATACTTTTGACTTTTCCTCACCAAAGCCTTTGAGCTTAAATTTAGCTTTGTCTGTTATCGCATAGTTATGAGAGTAGCCTACATCCTGGCTTTTTGCATTCCACTGACAAGAAGATGGAGTCAATATAGAAGCCTTGGCCAAACATCCCAACTGTTTTTCAGCTTCATTGGACCTTTAAGCCTCAGTTCATAGCCTGTTACATAGCTTATCCTTATTTCAGAATGCAAAGTGGATGGGAGTACCTATGGGTCTTCTGTGTGCAGGGATCTCGTTCTTGTACTCATTGGTATAGATAACTCCCTTCCCAATGTCATCGATCTTATTCGAGCTCATCGGACTGTAATCCATGGAGACGCCTGAGTCGGCCACTGCCATGTAGGTGTACCCGGGGCCCTTGGGCGGCCAGGTGTGGTTTGGGTACTCAAAACTGGACTGGGACGAGAGGCAGCCCGATCCTGAGCTCTGTTGGAAGGAGCCCAAGTCTGATCGAGATTCAGAGGATGTCCTTCCAGAGGCAAAGAGAACCTGCAGGGGCAAGGTTTCCTCCAATATGTCGTCCAGCGGCTCCTCCCCACTGTGGTTCTGAGCATTGAGGGTGACATAGGCATCATGAGACTCCAGTAGAGAAGACTGGGTCCAGGGTGCAGGGTGCTGATGAATAGCCCGGAGCTGGTCCATCGGCCAGTGCTCCTGGGGGGTTTCTCTCCACCCCTCCATCAATGCAGAATCCACCCTCTTTAGCTTCTTGTCTTCATCCTCCTCCTCACCAAGTGCCTCTGAGGCCTTGGGCGGCAAAGCGGAGCTGGGTAAGGCGGGACCAAGGCTAACCTCGGAGAGCACCTCTAGTGGTGCAGGGAATTCCTCGGAGTAGAAGTAGGCTGGCCTCAACCATAAGCCTCCAGTGCTGTGGCCCAACCACTCCTATTGACAAACCAAACGAGAGAGGTTCAGGGGTCTGCACTAATATTGAGTCAAGATGAACAGACTACGATACACACAAAGGATATAGATAAACACTGCACAAGGTACTTCATACCGAGTTTCATATTCCAAGGATACGAAGACTAATACTGGATTTACTTGTCTCACCTGAAAGTCACCACCATAAACCTTAAAGAGGCCTTGGAACTTGCTTTCAGGGGTGGGAATGATTGGCCAGATCTTCTTCAACAGGAACCTGAGGACAATATTGTACAGCCTTATTCCATAAATACACCACTGAGGATGTCTCTACAAAGGAGATCACTAAAGAGTGTAGTTACAGTGGTAGACTAAAAACTTTGGAAATTTGTTGTTGATGGTAACTGACCTGCGATGAGACATGAGCACAATGAGAGACAGCAGGGTGAGGACGAGAGAGATGATGAGACTCAGGGACACGATGAGAGGGTCCAAGTCTGCAAATAAGATAACACAGCAACAAGGTTACACCAGGGATGAAATCCAAGGGAGGGATCCCTCACAAATAGAACAAAGATGTTTAGCTCACGAGACAAGCACATTATTTTGGTGACCGTGTGAATGTTGCTGCAGGAGAAAGAAGCTTACCACTAGGCATTGTTTCCATCAGTACCGGGTCAGTCCAGGAGCTCCAGTGGCCACTGTAGCTGATGCCGTCCAGTTTGACACGAATGCGCACCTTGTACTTAGTGCCTGACTGCAGACCATGCAAGATGAGCTCAGAGCTGGCTTGCACCTTCTCCACCTGAAGACAAGAGATGATAATGCGTTGTCATTGACACATCTCTGCCGAAGGCCAAGAAAGGAACAGCACCATTATTCACAAGGACTTCAAACGTTTCTCTTGTCTGGTAACAAACTTCTACCTCTGATATGAGTGTGTTGTTCATACCTTTCCAATGTGGCTCCCTGCCATGGCGTAGCTGACCTCGTACATCATGCTGTCGCCCATGTACTTGAGAGAGGGAGGCAGCCAGCTGGCCTTCAGCTGCCCCTGCGTCCCTGTACTCGTCAATGTCAGATTGGCAGGCGGGTCTAACAGGACTGACACACAGACATAAGAAGAAAATGTAATTCCTAAATCCTGAGAAAAAACGAATGGAATAGTTCCCAAAAGACAACCACAACTCTATAACTCACAGACAAGTTCAATGAAGAGACTGCGGTTGTGGATCAGCAGATCGTCCCGAAACACCCGGATGTCAAGGGGCACAAATAATTGAGTCTGGGACAACCTGCAAAAATACAGCCTCTTGCCGCCTGCTGCTGGTAGGGCAGTTACGGCACACTCACTACTGTTCTCATTCCTGCAGAGGAGGAGAGACATTTGGATTGTTTACACTTTGTATCAAGTTTCTAGGCTAAATGGAAAATTGAGGTGATCATTCTTCAAAACACATATTCATAGCAGGTAGCAACCCTCTACCAAGACAAGGTGAGAGAATATGGTACACGTAGCAGCAATTATCAACTGAGCGCTTTGCCTGATCATGACTTACTGGTATGTGTATATGAATGAGTATTGGTCAGCAGAGCCAGTCCTTTCCTCATCCTCCTCCCAGAAGCAGGTGAGGTCCGACATCCCTTCAGCAAAGCACTTTGGAATCTCTGGCTCAGCGTGGAGCAGCAGAGCCACTGTGTGGACAAGGGAGGGAAGTCTTAGTCCACAAGGAAAATGTGTGTTGGGGCATTATTGGTTTTGACAATTTAGTAAACACAGGTGAAGACTTAAAGTAAGTCTCCAAACAGCTCCAGAGGAATGACTATTGCTGATTAGTGATTATTATAACTATTTTTAACAGCTATTAAATTCACCACATTGTGCGAGGAAACACAAACTTTTGACAATTGATAACCTGTCTCTATCTTAACCCAAATCTAAAACATCAAACATATTATATTGAAATACAAAATATAACATGATTGAAAATAAGCGTTGTAATTGTAAACACTTGTGTTACAGAAGGTGATGAAAACAAGTAGGCTATTTGGAAAAATGAATCCTACCTTTAGTTTCCAAAGGTTGTGCACCATGCACAATGGACGTTTTCTGAGCGCAAAATAATACACAAAATACCAACAGCTTATTCAGGTTATCATTTGTCATCTTTTTGTCTCCTCTGAGAACAAAGCGGCCTACGCGTTCTGTTGTACTGCATAACTGGTAGGCAACCAGCTCCAAACTTCTGTTGTCTCCTTCTCTCTTCGTGACAGTCTCTCTGAGATACTATGGATAGTGCAACACAGTTGTGCGTGCATCACAGGAGATAAGGTGTGAGCGAGTGTCCAAGCCAAGCTGTTTACTTTTTACTCAAACCCAACTGTAGAGGTGGAGCATACAAAGTATTTTCACTCATGTCTGTGGGCGGGACTAGAGTAAGGTTACAACATGCTTCCAACGGGACAATATGTCCCACCAAACCACAGGGACCCTTGGAGAAAGCTGAGGGCCACAACTCTAAGTGACAACTGCATTTAGTTGTAGTGGGCTATTTTTTCGCCATGCATAATTGAGGTTCCTTATTGTGAGGAACAAAGAGGGCACGTGGCAGACATACACAGGTAGTAGGGTAGGCCTAATAACTGAAAACCCACATGGAGCCAGTGAACTCACAACTCAGCGTAAACGGTCTCTTATCTCTGACCTACACCCATGTTTTTGAGCTCGACCTGCGTTATCTGTATTGCAAGGGGTAGTGTCCCGTGATAAGCATGGGGGCGTTTAGGCTCATCCCAACCCTACATCATTTGAATGTAATTTAGCCTGGCCTTACATCACTTGACTTTAGTGGGCTCAGGCTGAGGATTTCTCATTTGGCACTAAGGAAGATCACTGATAGGCACCAGTATATGATGGAAGACTACAGTATGATGTAAAAATATAAAAAGGTTACAAAACATTGCAAGAAGATTAACTGCAAAGGACACAAAGGCTGTGGGTAACTGGTAGGTGACAGGAAAGGGCACCAGGAAACCTCTTATTGTTGAGGAGGACCACAGCAGTGTGGTTTTCTGTGTCGTTAGATAAAAAAAGACCACAACCCCCCCCTTATCCAAATGGGAAGGGAGGTAGGACGTAAGGCCATAAATTATAGATGATCTCACCATGAAGACTAACCTAACCACGTAGAACATGGGTCTCAAGCCTTTGTCCGCTTGAATGCATAGATGTTGTGCTTTCACAAGTTCTAATCATCTAAATGATTTAGCATAAGGATTGCACAATAAAACAACAACTCAGAATTTATATTTTGTAATGAAGTCTTTATTTTCATAAACACATTCAATGTATATGCCTTTTCTAATAAGATTTTCCATCAAACAGAGAGCCTTAAATAGCAACAAAACAAATATACATTAAGACAACAGTATAGTTCCCCTTAATAATAACAAACCTCCTATATAAACTATGGAATGCCAGACTACACAAAAACGAACCAATTCCACAGAAAAAAATTTAAAGGATAAAATGATTCACTTACAACTTCAGATGAACATAATTATCAAAAAATATGTTATGGGTCCTTTTAACCAACTGACATTGAAGTATTTAGATAAACTGGGTATCAGTGCATCAGCATGTGATTTAGAGAAGTCCTCCTCAGGACTTTCAGTAAAACCTCACTACTTTCAATCCAGTTACCTTCAGCAGCAGAAAGAAAAACACAATTTAAATACACTGACAAACACCACCCAGGAGAAAGCTTTACAACTTGGGCATAATGCAGATGTAATGTGGGTATAGTGTTTTTACACAGCTATAAAAGGTTAACGGTTAAGTCTCCAGTAAAGTGTTTCACACCACAACAAGACCACTTGCTTGTGGTAGGAGATGAACAGGGGAAATCACTTGATACAAATCAGCCGGCTAATATCAAACAGCGAGTCAGCATCAGCTGTGCATCCAGGTGGATAGGTGTCTTTGTGATAAGCAATTGGAGAAAGTAGGTGCTCATGAATACTTTTGGCGGGCTTTGACCCAACCCCTCAGCTTTAGCGTAAAAACATAAGGCTGCTATCATGCAGAGACAGTGCCTGTCCCTAACTGATTGCCAGTGAACAGTGTGGGGCTAGTGATAGGGAAATGGCAGTGTCTGTGAGTAACAGAAGGTCGGAGAACGGGGAGATGCATGTCTCCCCAGTCCAGTTGTAGAGACATGCATATTTTTTCTACTGAAGCCATCCAAGCAGTACAATGGAATGTACTGTACATGCTTTAGGTGGACCATTTGTCTTTCTGTTTAAGCATATGATTTGGAAAATGAATTAGCATGGGTGTCATGCTTGGCCAATCACCACGATTTAATTAGGCTACTTCATAGACAGTAACTTAGATGTAAGAACAGTACAGTAACATCATGCAAGTAATGCAGGCAGTTTACACTGGCACATCCAGATTACAGGACACTGTTGAAGCCTTGTGCAATCGGGTTGGAAAGTGTAAGAACAATGAGTAGGAAGTGGAGGCACAGAGGGGTGAGTGAGGACATGACAGAACAGATCACATGACGCGTGTCAGTGTCACTAGTGTTATACGACTTCCTCCCAGACAAACATCCTGGAGCACAACATTGCTCTAACATTGTTTGGAACAGAATCTCATACTTTTTCACCTTCTCTTTCCCATAAGCAGTAGTAGTTAAAGTCTCAAGAATAGTAGTGCACAATTATTCTGAGGACATGGCACAATAGCATCTTCAGTATCACAGAGTAAAGCATGGAGGTCATGTAAATAAGGAAGCAAAAGGCCAAAGCAGCAGAATAACTCAGTTTTGTGATTGTCTGGATGATGTCATCTTCATTAATAACAGTTCCATCTAGATTTTGACCAAGGTTATGACAGAAAACGTGGATTTTTATTGTATAATTTTATCAGGTTTTGGGGTGCCGTTTTCTGTCCGCTTTTGGATTCTGAGAAGTTTAGTCCAATGAATACATTCGAAGCAGAGCATCTAGCCAGGGGGCATCCAAAACAAAAGCACCTTCTGCTCTGTTTGAGTCTTAAACTATTATATTTTCATTCATTAAACTCTGAACACAACAATGACCTAAAATAATGACTACTGGAAACTATTTCATTATGACAAATCTTCTTCACATTGGCACTTCTTTAAGCTGATTTGAACTAGCTTTGCTTTAAAAATAAAGCCATTAAAAAGGTTTCTCACAATAAATACAGTACTTACATTTTTTTTGTGCCAGAAGAGCAGAGGGGATGCCATGTGGTAGAGGCCGGGGGGGGGAGGGGGCACAGTACACAAGAGAGATGGGGCCTTTTCAGGGAATACAGAAACTAGAACAGGGGATATGTGGAATAACACTGGATGGACGGAGGGGAGGGGACCGATGGCTATCTCAGCTAGCTGCTTTATGGTTTTCACTGCAGTGGCTGTGTTAGGGGGTGTGAGATTGGGGTGTATGTGAGAGGTGTACTCTCTATACTTCAGGCACAGTGACGGGGTTTGGTGTGGGGCTGTGAGGAGAAATGAGGCGGGATTTAGCAGCCACAGCCGCCATGGTTCTCTGGAGGCGAGTCCTGTAGACTGGTGCTCCTGTGATTGGACAACAGGTTGGCATCTCCGCCCATGCTCTCGTTCATCTTCTCACAGATGACGTCTACCAGCCGCTCAAACACCTGCTTCACGTTGATGTTGTCCTTGGCGCTGGCCTCGAAGAACTGGAACCCTGCCAGACAGAGACGGGGAAATTGAGTAGAGTAATTACTTACTGTGGAGAGATTTCAAGAAAAGCAGATGAGATATTTAGGCTTAAGTGTTCGGTGTCCCCTGCTATATCTGTGTGTTCTCATGAGGTCAGTATGCTGTGGTAGTGTGAACTCTTGGTGTATAGTCTTTGCGAAGACTGCATGCTGTTGTGGATGGTACTCACCAAGATCTTTGGCCAGTCTCTGGCTATCCTCTGTGGGGACTAGCCTGTCATCCTCCAGTTCACACTTGTTTCCCACCAGGATCACCTGTGCGTTGTCCCAAGAGTATGTCTTAATCTGAGTTGCCCTGTATGACCGAGGTGAGAGTAGACGAATGCACAGTCTGAGAAGGCAGCAGGGTCAATATGGAAATGATGGAACCTTTCACTCACCAGTCCTGAACTGCGTTGAAGGAGTCCTGGTTGGTGATGTCATACATGAGCAGGAAGCCCATGGCTCCTCTGTAGTAGGCTGTGGTGATGGTACGGTAGCGCTCCTGTCCCGCTGTGTCCTGTGGGGAACAAGATGGCTGGTCATTCTTTAAGGGTTGGATTTGGGAACATGTTAAATTGTGTGGTATTTTGTGAGACCAGAAGGGGGCAATATTGACTAAGAACTACAGACTTGAGATGCTAGAGGTGAATGTGTGTGTGTATACGCTTGTAAATATTCAGCAGGTCTAGAAAAGACTACAATTCATCTTTTTTTTTTTGAACATACAAAATTGATATAAATAAACATTTCTGTGATAGGACAATTTAATGGACAAAGCACTATCAGCCTAAACCTTCCCACCCAAAGCCACTGTTAACTTCAGACTATTAGAAATGAAAGTGTCAGATACATGATTAAACAGACTAACATCTACATTTGTCATGTCCATAACTTCTTGTCAAACAACAAACCCTGGCCCACTAACAAAAACCCAGTAAGAACAAAAAGAACACGGAGAGCGTCAGATGTCGATAACAGCTCTCTGGTGCTGTAGAGACCTGTTTATCAGAAACATCTTTCAATTAAGTAGAGGTTGAGTGTGATGTCAGAGTTGCTTCCCTAGAAAAGGTTAACGTGAAAAAAAATTGTCACGCAGGTGAGGGGATTAAATTGGCACGGCAACTATCCTTGGCCGTCGCTTGGTAACCTGGCCTGGGTCCCTCATTTGCATTGGAGGACTTTACATCACTGAATAGTGGGGGGGGTGTTTATGAATGTTTCATTAGGGCTAATAGTGTGCAGGGTAGTCAGCCCGAACGAACTGCCACCGATTTAGAGATTGCAAGAAATAGAGCGGTTCTTATCTTAGAGCAGGTGCCG
The DNA here is from genome assembly GCF_045679555.1 of Salvelinus alpinus. Lineage (NCBI taxonomy): Eukaryota > Metazoa > Chordata > Actinopteri > Salmoniformes > Salmonidae > Salvelinus > Salvelinus alpinus. Next base: position 14,521,509 of record NC_092121.1, read on the forward strand.
GGCTAGAGAGACAAGTGCTCTATAAGTGTGTGAGTCGGTGTATCCGCAGCGGTGTACTTCTGTTAAATGACCTTACCCAGAAGGAGAGTCTGCGTCATCTCAGGGTCATTTTTGTTTCATTTATGAATGAAGGATACCAGATGCATATCTTACCTGATATGTGCAGACATTATCAAATATTTGGCAGGGTAATGGATCTTACAGTAGCACTAACCAAATACACTGTCTCCATAACTATCTATACACCAAGTAAAGAAAATACTGTCCAAAAGCATATGCATGATGACAATGAGTGTAAAATGGTTGGGGGTCAGAGCCATTGATGTCACTAGGACCCTTCTCAGCATGCGTCACCTGGTCCTGCCGCCCACACAAAACAGGGACACACTCTAAGCCCTGGGCTTTGTGGTTCCGACACCAGGTGTGTCATTGTGCAGTTAACATATTGCCATGTGGTGTATCCTCCTAGAATAAACAGTATGGTTCATGTTGAGAAAGTAGAACCATAATGGTACTATAGAAGGCTTCAAATTAAACTCATTTTTAAAACCATGATAAAAAAATCATTTCAAGCCTTTCTCATGCCACACACGCAGAGGAAAGCTTGCAGCAGTGTGGACAGGGCACCACCTGTACACTCTTCATAGAGTGGCGAGGCTCAGAGGGTTTGAGTGAAAACAGGACACTGCGGATTAAACGCCACTGGCCATCCACATAGGGTTGTTCATTAACTGTACACATGCTCTCGAAGCCAGGACTCATTTATTGGACATGGTTGCTACTTCCACACCTCCAATGTATGAGGCAAACTGAGGAGGATTTTATTCTTCTCTGATTTGAAACTCATCAGATGGCATTCAGTGATCCCAGCCACCACTGACGACATTAAGCCAAATCACGTGTCCTAGGTGGAAACAGGGTCAGTGCGTCAGTCAGCTTGGTTTCGGTGTGTACATTGGTGTGTACATTGGTGTGGACACAGTTGCTGCTGATTCATCTTGATTGAATACAATACCATATAGGATGTTTGTCTTGTTTAAACAGCATTCACTGTACGTGAAAATAGTTTGCCTTGAAACACTTTCAGACGTCAGGGGACTAGGCTACATAGAAATAAATTGTACAAATCTGGTAGCCCTGTAATTCAAGTATTTCCACAGAACCTGATATTTTTTTCGAATCAGTTCTTTTTACCAATCAGTTCAGCTCTGAAAAAGATCTGATGTGGTTGGTCAAAAGACCAATAAGTGGAAAATGGATCAGAATTGGTCTGCCTGTCCAAACACAGCCTTCAAGTCTCTAGAGCATGTGGTGCAAGCAGCAGCAACACATTGCAGTAGCTTGAGATGAGAAACCAAGTTTTCAGCAAAACATACAAGAGAGACATAGGGTAAAATCATTGGTGGAAAAAGTACTAAAATTGTCATACTTGAGTAAAAGCAAAGATACCTCAATAGAAAATGACTCCAGTGAAAGTCACCCAGTAAAATACTACTTAAGTCTTAAAGTGTCTGGTTTTAAATGTACTTAATTACAGTGGTGGAAAAAATACTAAATTGTCATACTTGAGTAAAGGTAAAAAATGACATGCTATAAATCTAATTCCTTATATTAAGCAAACCCGATGGCATGATTTACAGAAAGCCAGGGGCACACTCCAACATCTTTTAAAAATGTAGTATTTGTGTTTAGTGAGTCCACCAGAGGCGTTATATTGATAGGTGTGTGAATTGGACCATATTGATGCCCTGACTGAGCATTCGAAATGTAATGTATACTTTTGGGTGTCAAGGAAAGTGTATGGGAGTAAAAGAGTACATATTTTCTTTGTAATAAAATTGAGTAAAATTTGTCAAATTAATTGTAAAGTGAAGTATCCCCAAACAATGACTTTAGTACTTCAAAGCATTTTTACACCACTGTGTAAAATGCAAGGGCCTTGCAGATGAAAGTTGGTGATTGACCCACTATAGAATTATCAGCCATCTGTCATAAAAACTCAATTCAATAGCGAAGGATTTGGCCTATGGATTTATATTCTGGTTTAATACAGAAGACAACTTTCATCTTGATGGGATGTGTATGAGAGTCCACTATGATGGCAGAAATGTGGCACAAAGGTGGTAGTCATGTTGTAGAGACCATAGCTGGCATGTGTTACAAAATGCATAAGGCTAACTCACCCATATCTGTAGCTTTATCCTTTTCTCATTGCGGAAGACGGTCTTGACCTTGAAGTCTATGCCCACGGTGGAGACAAAGGCTGAGGTGAAGGAGTCATCAGCATAGCGGAACAGGAAGCTGGTCTTCCCCACACTGCTGTTGCCAATGATCAGCAGCTTGAACATGTAGTCAAAGTTCTGGTCAGCCGCATCCTTCTGGGCAGGCTGCTGCTGAAGGCGAGAGTCATTCACTGACGCCATCTAGAGGGGAAGGCAGAGGTGTGAGAGGTGATACTTCAGCTCAGGGTGAATTAAACACCAAATCATCAGGTTAGGGGCTCGTAAGTAAGCATTTCACTAAGGTCTACACCTGTTGTAGTCGGCGCATGTGAATAATAACATTTGATATGAGTCTTTGAATTTCATACCATTACAACTCAACAGTTGGTAGGTAAAATCAACAGGCCAGGCCCAGTCCCCTAAATTGTTATGATCCAGTAATGAAAGGTTGCGGGGAGTTTTCAAAACCTGCTCGTCATAGCTATTATGACTCAGTCACTTGCAGGCTGCAGCATCTGCCACTGGGTATCAAATTGCACACCATAAAGACCTTTTAGTGTCTGTCACTCGTTCCTGAAAGTGGGTGTAATGACTGCAAGGAATGGGCGTGAAAGGAGAGTCCATGGTCTCCCCCCTCGTCCTCAGCTGAACAATCAGGGCTGCACACCACAGCTTCCCTCTGATGAGGACTGTCTCCTTGGAAACCGGTCCAGAACATAGCCGCCAGGCCCATTAGTGTGACAGGCCAGCTAGCTCAGCATGGCCATCTTAAGAAGAAGTGATATTTAACAACAAAGGGGAATGTAGAGGACGGTCCACAGTAGAGGTTGACCGATTAGGATTTTTCAACACCGATACCGATTATTGGAGGACCAAAAAAGCCGATACCGATTAATCGAACAATTTGTATATATATATTTGTAATAATGACAATTACAACAATACTGAATGAACAATGAACACTTTTTTTACTTAATATAATACATCAATAAAATCAATTTAGTCTCAAATAAATAATGAAATAATGTTCAATTTGGTTTAAATAATGCAAAAACAAAGTGTTGGAGAAGAAAGTAAAAGTGCAATATGTGCCATGTAAAAAAGCTAACGTGTAAGTTCCTTGCTCAGAACATGAGAACATGTTAAAAGGAACCACCAGCTTTCATATGAGGCTTCAATATTCCCAGGCAAGAAGTTTTAGGTTGTAGTTATTATAGGACTATTTCTCTCTATACCATTTGTCTTTCATATACCTTTGACTATTGGATGTTCTAATAGGTACTTCAGTATTGCCAGCCTAATCTCGGGAGTTGATAGGCTTGAAGTCATAAACAGCGCAATGCTTGCGGCATTGCGAAGAGCTGCTGGCAAACGCAGTAAAGTGCTGTTTGAATGAATGTTTACGAGCCTGCTGGTGCCTACCACCGCTCAGTCAGACTGCTCTATCAAATCATACACTTAATTATAATATAATAACACACAGAAATACGAGCCTTAGGTCATTAATATGGTCAAATCCGGAAACTATAATTTCGAAAACAAAACGTTTATTCCTTCAGTGAAATACAGAACCGTTCCGTATTTTATCTAACGGCATCCATAAGTCTAAATATTGCTGTTACATTGCACAACCTTCAATGTTATGTCATAATTATGTAAAATTCTGGCAAATTAGTTTAGTGCCTGCTAACATTAATTTCTTTTAACTAAATATGCAGGTTAAAAAAAATATACTTCTGTGTATTGATTTTAAGAAAGGCATTGATGTTTATGGTTAGGTACATTCATGCAACGATTGTGCATTTTTTCGCAAATGCGCTTTTGTTAAATCATCCCCCGTTTGGCGAAGATGGCTGTCTTTGTTAGGAAGAAATGGTCTTCACACAGTTCGCAACGAGCAAGGCGGCCCAAACTGCTGCATATACCCTGACTCTGTTGCACAGAACGCAAGAGAAGTGACACAATTTTCCTAGTTAAAAGAAATTCATGTTAGCAGGCAATATTAACTAAATATGCACGTTTAAAAATATATACTTATGTATTGATTTTAAGAAAGGCGTTGATGTTTATGGTTAGGTACACATTGGTGCAACGACAGTGCTTTTTTCGCGAATGCGCTTGTTAAATCACCTGTTTGGCGAAGTAGGCTGTGATTCAATGATAAATTAACAGGCACCGCATCGATTATATGCAACGCAGGACAAGCTAGATAAACTAGTAATATCATCAACCATGTGTAGTTAACTAGTGATTATGTTAAGATTTGTTTTTTTTTATAAGATACGTTTAATGCTAGCTAGCATCTTACCTTGGCTCCTTGCTGCAATCGCATAACAGGTAGCCAGCCTGGCACGCAGTCTCCTCGTGGAGTGCAATGTAATCGGCCATGATCGGTGTCCAAAAATGCTGATTACCGATTGTTATGAAAACTTGAAATCGGCCCTAATTAAATTGGCCATTCCGATTAATCGGTCGACCTTTAGTTCACAGACCCTATTGTGGGGCAAAGAAAATCTCTTGTTGAAGCTGTATCTATGATTCCATGTTTGTGCCCACCGAGATTATAGGGGTGTGAGAGTGAGTCACTGCCCCTTACTTTTAACATGGGGGATGATCTGTGCGGTAAATGTGTTAAATAAGGCTAATGCATGATGTAAAGGCCAAAAGGATTTTGTAAAGATCAAACTTTCATCTGACCATTGCTTTGTGGGTCTGAAGTCATTGGATCATAGGTCCCACACTGTGTGTACAAATAATATGCGGGAAACCCATTGGATCAAATGTTGTTTTCCTCTCAGAACATAAGCCTGCTAAATCCTGGTCACATCATGCACATTTACACTGTGGCTCAAGAAGTCTTAAGGCAAAATAATATTTGGGGAAACTGTTTTTCTACCCTAAATCTGTGACAACTGTTGTGCTGCTGAGGCAATGAGTAGCCTACAATATCCAATATCACTCAATTCAATATCCAATTGTACAATAAAAATATTACATAATCCATCCCAATGCAGTCATAATGTCCAAATTATTCTAAGATATTAGAGACCAAAGTTACTGAATGCTGAAGTGTTGAGAAACACATGGCCAAAACTGTTTGTGGACAAGTAGCATTAGATTACTTTGACCAGTGGGTGATGAATTTAATACTGGCATGCCACACCATCTGCCACAATAATCGGGTACATCTCTGACGGGACAGATTTTACATCACTGTCATCACAGAACAGGCCTCCACTTAGTAGAGTTGAAATGGGAGTAATTTTTTATGCACTGGAGAAGCATTAGTTCTGTAAAACAAATAAGAGTCCATTGTGGTGAATAGGCCTATTGTGGTCTCTCAGCTGGCACTGTTTACAGAGTAAGGTCCCTGGCTGTTATAGGAAATTAACTCTTGGTTGGTTGGCAGCTGTCTGTTCCCTATAAAAGAATGGTCGTAAACACAGGTGAAGGAAGTAGGTTAGTAAAATGTAGTGGTTTCAGTATACCTGGACAAGATCAAATGAATAGCACAATAAGTAGGCCTATACTTGTCAACTCACTCTCTACCCATCATATTGAAAGTTGTCAAGTGTCCATTCTCCATCTCTATAAGCCCTTGATCCTGACTCTCAGTTTCATTACATTACACATAAGTTATTGGACAAAGGCATCTTCTGTATGGGGGAGTTTTGTTAAGAGCCCTGATGCTCAATCTGAACATTAACAAGCGTCTGTTTTGGAAGCATAAGGACCTTATCTTTCATATCAGTGAGAAATCATTTAAAAAGGTTGAATTGATACACCTTGATAGGGTTAGTGTCAGTGGAGGACGACTCATAATAAATGGCTGGAAAGGAGTGAATGGCATCAAACACATGGAACCTATGTGTTTGATGTATTTGAACCATTCCACTCCAGCCATTAGCACGAGCCTGTCCTCCCCAATTAAGGTGCCACCAACCTCCTGTGGTTAGTGTTACCACAAGGACAATTTGTCCTTTCGGTACTTCAAATCGCACCAGGTGCTCGAGCCTCGAGGATTAATTGGCGAGGGCTCGAAAACCTGTTGTCACATTATAGAAACATGTCAAACTAAGTCCAGTGTACATTACATTGAGTTAAGTAAACGAGAATATAATGCCCAGCAAATTATTTTCGTTTGGACATGAAGGAAGCTGGACAAAGGCGCAGAAAATATTGACCAAACTTTTTCCAACCATTTACCTAATCTATGGAAACGGAATTTCTTTGACTTTGACCGTCAATGTTATTTCCTTTCAAGTGAAGAGTGAAAGTTCCCTAGGGTCTTCAACAACCTAAATTCTCTTTCCGCCCACCGCTTTCTGCCTCGCCGTTTTCCTCTGAGCGTTTGCGGAATAGAACAGGCAGCTCCCGGATCTCGTTTGTGTACAAAGGAGCACCCTTCGAGAGCGCAGCAGTCAGTGTTGTGATCACTCACACGACAGTATTCACACAGCTATAATCTCTCTCACACACTTCCAGAGAGCAAATTTCCTGTACTTTATGATCCCTCACTCAGCTCTAGCCTGTTTCGAAATAAGAGTTTTCACAAATCAAGGCAACATTTACAGTATGTTTGTGTTTGACTGATGTTAATGTGTATTAAATTGTTGAATAAAATAGGGAATATTCTCAGCTGGGTCAGTCTTCTGATCTGAACTTCAGAGATGCTCTGCAGTCTGCCAACCTCATAATGTATTAAGTATAACTCAACATTTGATAATGCAGAGTTGCAGAGTTGCAGATCATTAAAAATACACTAATGAGATCACTGGGCTTAGATTCTAAAATGTTGTGTAAGTTAACATTTTCGTGCAGATATGGTAAGCCAACTTTGGAAAAGCATCCACCAGTTAATAAATCAGAATTATTTCCATGAGTGAATAAGTGCACATCCTTGACACTTCCTGGTGTTTTAGACCAGGGTTTCCCAAACTCGGTTTTGGGGCCCCCTTTAGGTGCACGTTTTGTTTTTTGCCCAAGCACTACTCAGCTGATTCAAATAATCAAAGCCACCAACATCCTGTGGTTAGTGATAGGGAAGAAAACAACACGTGCACCTAGGACCGGGTTTTGGAAATCCTGTTTTAGACACTTGCTCATAGTCACTACTTAGGAATTCCAGAAATCAGCAGTGTGTGAAAAAAAATGATACTACTGCACATGAAGGGTACTTTGTGTTCTAGTTCACACGGCTTACTTCCAGCAGCACCATATCCACCATACCACCAGTTTGTGGCTCATTGACCTGCTGTGGTATCTGGGTAATGTAACATGGGGAGTGAATGAGTTTGGTTGTGGTGTACCTGCATATCTGTAAATAATTTGGTCTCTTTTCCTTTTTTTTTTTTTTAAATAAACAGTGTTAGTTCACTCCAAGAGAAACTCCAGAATTGGTGGCCTGGTTTACCTCTAATTACATAGGGAGAGATTTCTCTTGAAATCTCACCTAATCAGAGAGTATGTGAACTTGTGCTGCTGGAGTTAAAAGAATGCCATTTCCTGGTGCCACTGACAAGGCTCATCTCAAGAGGAAGTATTTCCTTCTGATCCAAGAGTGGCCCAGACTGCTGAGAGACATACAGTATAGGCATGATAAGGAATCTATACAAGATTTCTTATGACACTGTCACTCTCCCTGTACTTTCCATACCAAACGGTTTCATCTTGATGATCTGTCACTGTAAACTGTTTTGAGTCAAAATCTCAACATTGTAGTTTGACATTAACACTAATAAAGATACATACATGCATACAGCTAAAACAACCAGACTAATACATTACAACATGTAGGGTGTAGAAGCCTTTTCACTCACTCTGAAACACCATTAGTTTTGGGTTCTGTCCAGTTATCCATTAGTGATATTCTAACTTTATTAAGACATCCCTCTCCTCCCAGGCTTGCCAGTAAAGCACTGGTCGGTCCATTTATTCAAAGCTGTTTTTTTTTTTTTTTTTAACATGATGTACATCACAATAATGAAGTTAGAACCAGTCTATTCAAGAGGTGGGCACCAACTGTGTGGTCTGGTCTCAATATGTTGCATGTTATTGACCCTGTATTGCACCTGATTTTCCAAAGAAAATGCTCAAACTGTAGGAGTGCATTTCCTGCTTCCATCAAGGGTAACAACTAAAACTGATCTATTTTTTTCTTGTTTCAACATCAAAGATGACTTAACAATATTATTGGTGCTATTGAATTCATTATTTGTAGGAATTTCCATAATTGTAATTTATTCACAGTACATAATTCTGTGCAACAACCCTGCGCTAAATGTTATGTTGTTAAAAAATATCCACCTAATGATTGTAAAAAGGTTTTTTTGCAGACATTACCCTCTAGTGGAAGTCACAAGCAATACAATGTCCCATTTCATAACAGTCCAGAATCTTGTGCTTTTCAACAACAACAAAAAATGTATCTACAAGTTCTGTGTAAGTGTTAAACCTCCGTTTTGAAACATTATCAGGATCACTGCACATTCTACTTCAGCTCTACCCTTCAAGTACATCAACGTAAAATGAACAATAATTGTAGGGAAATCAAAAGAGGATCACTAACGTTATTATTTTTTTTTATTTTATTTTATTACATTCATCCTTTCCCGGTTTGACAAGGGAAAGACCAAAAATACGTTGAAATCTTTTGACATTGTGTGCTATGTTTTCTATTGACAGGTGAAACAATTAGATTAAAAAGGCACATTTTAAAAATATGGTTAAGCGTTATGTTCGGGAGCCGAATGCATCAAGCGTCTCATTAGGAGTGCTGAACTAAGATCAGACCCATATGTAATATGCCTAAAGCTGTGTTTCCACAAGTAGCCAATTCTGATATTTTTTTCCCACTAATTGGTCTTGACCAATCACATCAGATCTTTTCAGATTTTTATTCCAGAGCTGATCTGATTGTTCAGATCAGAAACCTATGGAATCTTATTTATTGTGATTTAAAGGCAAAAATCCTACATCAGCATTCCTACTCTGAGACACTTGATACATACATCCCCTCATTGAAAGACAATGTGAAAACCTGTCACCAAACGCTACATATACACAATCTCTAAATGGTGTGTAAATTGAGAGCTGTGTACACTATGTTGGTGGTTGTGCAGATAAACCCAATCAGGTTGCATAGGATGGACAGGCCATGATAGTGGCCAAAGGTGCTCTTATAGGCCTTGTACTTGGGGTCCTGGTCCCTGAGTTTGGCGTAGGCTTCCCTCTGGCTCCCTATCCCTATTTGGTTCCCCAGACCATGCTCCTGCTCCACTTCCCGCAGCTTGAACATGACCTCTGTGGCAGACGGGCCAAACCACTGTGCATTTAGACCTGCCATGATGACTGCCACAAAGTACAGAGCCATCTATAGGGGAAGAACAATTTTTATTCAGAATTGTCGATGACATAGGTGACGTCTATAATGTAGATACAACCATTATCTAAATCGGAAATAATCTTTACATGTCGATTGTGCAATCTGTAACGCTTCAGCGGTACAGATTGAATCCTGCCCTAAATTACAAAATAGAATGTGATATGACCTGCAGGCTTTCGTGCCAATCCAGCAGCTCTCTGGGGTGGTAGACTGCATACACAGCAAGGCTGACAAAGTTACTGCCCAGTAGGCAATAGAAATAGACAGGGAACAGCTTGCTTTGCACCAGCCCAAAGGTGTGCCGTGTTACCTGCTTCACCAGTGCAACACCTGTGGGTGGGAAAAAGGGATAATGTAAGTGAGAGAAATAGGGAGTGTTGATAATGGGATATGGAGAAGGATGAGCCGGTCAAGGATCGATTCAGACTAGGTGGTAAATTGTATGACAAGCGGCAGTTTATTCAGAGTAAAGATATCTGGTACAAGCGTGCACGGGCTCGTTCTGTCTGGCTCATAGGGAACCGTCGGAAAGAGCCCCGAAAACATAGTGCAAATGTATTTTATACAGGTAATAAAGTAGGTTGAGTCTGGCTGGTCTGGTCTTCTGGTTGGTCCTGATGAGTTGGGCGAGGTCCCCTTCAGGCTAGTATCACTGTCCCATTGGCTCTGAGTAGAGTTCTTTGTCTTCAGAAATGTTCAGCTAAAACAGGAGATTTTGTGTGTGCGTAGATGTTCCTGTTTTATCAGTGTTTATGAAAGGTTTGTGCCAGCCCTCTGTCCTTGGGTGTGTGTGTGTCTCAGTATCTCGTGAAATGCAGACCCAAGCACCCTGTTGGTCAAGGCCTTTCCTGTTTTAATCAGTGTTTGTGTGGGGTTTGTGTCAGCCATCTGTCTCTGGGTGTGTGTGGGTCTCAGTATCTGCTTATGAGTTTGTGAGAAACCCTGTTTTGAAAGAAGTTAGTTATAACAACGTAATAGCAATATGCTTGTGTTATTTTAAATGGTATTTATTACAGGAGACAAATACTGTGCCTCAAGTTCTTAATCTTGGCTTCTTTTGATATGCCACTTCGAGTGTTTGCAAAACCCTACAATCTAACAGATTTCCTCTGCTCATCCCCTATCATCACCTGCTATAAAGGAGACCCACAACTGCATTCCCCATGCAAAGGACAGCACCAGCAGGTGCAGCACTTTCACCAAATCTGTAGGCTCCCCTTCTGTGACCATGGTATTAATCTGGGGGACAAAAAGAGAAAAAGTCCCAGATAAATGTTAGCAAGCAACCCAGATAAATTATTAAGTTCCATTACAGCATTGGGGACATAAAACCAAAAAACACATCCCCACTCAAAAGCACTCTAATTCAACAAAGACCTTTGGAAGCCCCTTCAAACAGCATAATTTGAGGACTGGAAAGTGGTCCGTCTACACGTGCAAGCTTGATTAGCATGCAAGTGATAGTGGCTTCGAGAGATAAGAGTTCTGACCAGTTTACTAAGACTAATACTTCAAAGTTGGATAGCTAGCTATCTAACAAACAAAAATTCGAAAAATGATATACTGTTAATTGAGGATTAAATACTTAATTCAATATCACATTTTGGGAATTGGAAACCATAAGTGGAATACCTAATTTTTATTTTGAGCTGTGTCATCTTCTTGGAGCTGGGGGAGGAAAGAAAAATAATGATTAATACATTTGTGTTACAGTTAGCATACAGTGTACATTGAAGGCATATCTCACCTCCCTCTCAAGTTTTTTTATTTCAAGGTCCAGTTTCCTAATTGTCCTCTTTTTTATTTCTGACTCCAGTGCAAGATTTTCCATCTTTTTCTTCTTGTACTGAATGTCTATGTCTGCCAGTTCTATTTGGCGCCGGAGGTGGTTGCCATACAACTTTCTGATAGCTTGTGAGCTCTGTGAACACAATACAATTAGCGCAGCTGGAATTTGGCAGGATGTGGTGTCCTTTTATTAATACGCACTATGTTGCCAGGCTGGTTTTCCCACTGTATAGCATCTGGGTCCTGTAAAAGAAATTAGATTTTTTGATTTTGATGAGGACTCCTCACCATTGTAGAGTAAATAGTACTTTCACAGTCTTAACATGATACCTCATGCCTTCTGGAATCCAGAGAGATGGTCTCCTCCTCATCATCGTCTCCATCATGTGCTGTTGCTGCTGCACTGGGGCCTTCACCCTATCACATTTAATCGGATTCATATTGAAGCTAGTAGACAAGACATGCCAGGCCTACAGTATGCCTTTGATGGAGTACTCACTGGATCAGCATCGTCTGGTGCTTGTGCTGGTGGCTCTAACAGGAACACAGTGCTGCCAGACACTGCAAGGCAATAGGTAAACCAAAGTCAGACAGTCCAAATTGATTCAATATGAATGTGGTTGTATCCCATGTAGAGATGGAAGGACATACCTTGAATGAAGCGGGTGGCATCTTGGGAGGAACCTATGCTCGTCTCTTTCCCCCCAGGGATCCCCTCTAAGACGGGCCTGCCTTTATTTAGCTCCAAGGCCATGTCCTCTGCTGGGGTAAGGTCAGCCTTTGGTGACCCACCACCCGTGCCTTGTCTGTGGGTATTCTTTTTCACTGCTAAAACAGTACAGACAATGTGTGAGCAGGCACCTTCTGGGTACAATATATGCTTGTGCTTTGTTAAATATTAGTCAGGGACCATACCATTCTGCAGAATGTTCTTACATTTAACATTTAAGTAATTTAGCAGACGCTCTTATCCAGAGCGACGTATTTGATTTTGACCTGCTGCCATGTCCGTTTTGGCCCGTTCATGTTTAATCTACACACACACACACACACACACACATTTAATGGAGTCACACTGCAAAAAATTACTTGGTATTTTTGTCTTGTTTTCAGTAAAAATATCAAAAAATTTATCATAGCTTTATACAGTGTGATGGAGTTACTTTACACAATTTCACTCATATCTGCAGTGCATTTCAATTAAAAATTTAACCGTTTCATAATTACAGTACAACTGCATTTTTGGAGATGTGAATTAAATATTTGAATTGTAATTGTGATGTTTCAGCGGAGCGGTGAGTGTGTAATTGTGCACTACTTACGCATTCAGGCGGTCTGCAATACTTTGCCACGCTTTTTCTCTTTGCTTTATCACTGTGGCGGTGTTGCCTTTCTTCTTAATTATATCTTTTACCTCCTCGTATGCCTCCATGAGGATTTGTGCTTCCGACGGGGAAAAGTACGCGGCTCTAGTTGCCATGGTAAATCAGTTAATCTGTGATCTGTGGCGGGGTCTATTTGAGTGAGCCGTGAGCGCGCACCTATCCAGGATTGGTTTCACCTGGCTTAATGAATCCGTGTCTGCTCATCCTGGCTTGGTCTTTGTGCAACCAATTAAGCCTGGACGCACATGTTTTGGCTTCATTGAGCTCAGCTGAGTCATTTATCCCGGATGTCTTAATTCTACTTTTGTGCAACAGGCCCCTGGTAAGAAAATGCTTAATCCAGCGTGCTTTATTATATGGCTAACATGCAAACAACTAAATTATACATCCAGCACGATTTTAAATTACATGTGTGATTCTCCTAATAAAAAAAAAAAATTGTGCATAGCTAGCATTTTACAACGCCAGCGTTAGTTAGCTAGCTAACACAAGCTAACTTTGTTTTCCTCGCGCTCAAACGTTACTAGCTAATACTATCTAGCTACCTCTTCAGAAATCATCCCAAAATAAACGGTTCATGCAATTAAAGATATTGTTGGAAATGGACTTGTAGAATTTGCAGGACGTTTTGTATAAAAGGAAGTATTGTTGAGCTCCTATATTATAGCTGCAAGCTAAAAAAAAAAAAAGTCCATGCGCGATGGCGGGGAACTAACGTTAGCTACTACACGTTTGTGTAGTGTGAACATGGCTCCGACAAGAAAATAGTAGCATTAATCATCGACATCTGACTTTTTTAAATTAGCGAAAATATAATTTGAATTTGTGGAAAATTCGGTCCAAAAAATGTGTTTGTTTACACAAGAGTCAAGTATTAGCTCGCACATGCGTACTAGCAGATGGTTTATAGCGGCAGAATATTTATGCATTTATAACATCTCGTAAATGTGCAAATAGGGGCATAGGACTGGGAAAAGTAAATTTCAACGCACCTCCAACTCGTAATTACTAATGGGAAACTTGTCTGTTATCCCTGTGCTCCAATTTGCTGGACCATATGATGAACTCTGTCTCTGACATCAACTACTAAGGCCAATACCTCGATAACAGCAATTTCAGCAGTTAAATTCAACAACAAAACATGATTTATAAAAGTGTTATTTTAACACTAAAATGTCTATGAGTATGAAAGCTGTACTTTTTCGTTCATGGTTGACACAGCTTGTTTTCCATTAACCAGCAATCGGCATTCTTAACGAGTTCAAAGCACATGAACCCGCACATCTCGTTGTTCCTAGTTTACAAGTAGTATTTTCCGAGATTATGAGATGAACGCAGCATATGTTTTTTTGCCCCAAATCATATGAATATCAGCACCATACAGTAGATATAATATATTCTAGCTAACACGATTGACCTAATTATTATATTGAATTTGACCGTCAACAGAACTTGTTTTGTAAACTCAGAAAAATGTAGCTATTGTATTTTACAGATTCATACATCGAGAATGGGACGCCGAAAATCAAAGAGGAAGCCACCTCCCAAAAAGAAACTGACGGGTAACTTGGACACCCAATTCACCTGTCCCTTTTGTAACCACGAGAAGTCCTGTGATGTCAAAATGTAAGTTCACTTGGTTGTGTTGGAACAGTATATGGTCTGGCTGTAAAATATGATCACTGATTACATGTTGATACATATCCTAACACCCTATCCAAATGCACATTTTCTTTTCTCTTTTCAGGGAACGCACTCGGAAACACAGGAATAATATCGTGCACCGTCTGCTTGGAAGAATTCCAGACTCCCATTACTTTTTTTTCCTCTTTTTTTTAGGGGTGGATCAGCTTAATATTGCGGAAAGAATGTTGCTTCCAATGTAATTGTCTGCATCATTTCCAATCCCCCATATTTTTTGGGGTAAATATATATATCCATTCACGCATGCATACATATACACATATATACATACACATACCTATATAGACATACATACTTTTTTAAAGAATATACCTTTATTATTATTCCCCGCAACCCTACCACCGCTCCCCAATTGGAGTAAACTAATAAACACTTCTGCTTTTACCTTCAATTTATACATCTTATACCCATTTTACAGACACAGTCTACTTTATAATAGTTCTCTCTTGTTTGTTCTTAGTCCTTCCTCTATTTCTGTTGTCCATCCAATTTTATTTCCACTTGTAACTGTGCTATTTCACAAAAGCTCCGCACCTATACACATTTCACAGATCCCGTATGCCCTACATTGTTTATCTTGTTATTAGTCCCACCCTTCAGTTCCACTCAACCCTTCCCATCTATCTTCCAACATCATCCATTTCGGATTTTTATTTGCCATATATTTTTCAACTGTGCTGTGATGCTTCACAAAAGATTTGAACCTTCCTATTCTCATAGCTTCTACAGATTGTAAATTAAAAATAAACATTTTTGCTAAAATAATTATTATATTATTGATTGATTGACTATGGCTTTTCAAATCCCCCAGTATTGCTCTCTGTAGCGTTAGTTCTAGGCAAATGTTGCAATTCTTCAGCCATTCCTGGACCTGTGACCAAAAACGAGCTACATATGGACAATACCAAAATAAATGATCTAATGACTCTGCCTCCTCACAACAGAATCTGCAGAGCTGGGAAGATTGTATACCCCATATATATAACATTCTATTAGTTGCAAGAATTTTGTACAGTAATTTAAATTGAAAAATTCGAAGTTTTGAATCCGGCTTGTTTTGCGTATCAATTCATAAACCATGTGCCATGGAATGGGTACATCGAAAATCTCTTCCCAACTATTTTGCAATTTATATGGCACAGCTGTCAGTTTTTTTGGTCCTTAAATGAAATTGGTATATGTTTTTATTTATCACACTTTTCTTTAACCATTTATGTTCTTTAATACAGGGCCGACATACAAGTTCCTTACTTTTTTCCCCTTCTACTTGCCTCTTCCATTTTTGTGGTAATGCTGCAATTAATTGGTTGTAATTTTGGGTAGAGCAGACATTTCCATATGTCTGTGTTAGCTGCATGTGTGACATAACTCCACCAGTCCTATTTATGATATCATTCACAAAAATTATACATTTTTTAAAAATTTCTTCGATAAATACAGTTTTTTTTATCAATTACTATATTTGAATTTAACCACAATATTTGTTGTACTATTTGTTCCGTCCTTTCTGGTGGATTAAACTGAAATTGCAACCAACTTTCTAAGGCTTGTTTAAAAAATAAGGATATTTTGGAGATTATTTCCTTTTCAAACAACCGAAAGTGAGCAGGTGTAATCTGAATAAAGGGAAAAAGGCCCTTCTTGAACATAGGATGAGACATTCGTACCAATTTACTAGAGAACCAGTTTGGATTTAAGTATAACTTTTGTATGACTGATGCCTTTAGTGAGAGGTCTAATGCTTTAATATTTAATAATTTCTGCCCTCCGAATTCATATTCGTTATATAAATAGGCCCTTTTAATTTTATCTGGCTTGCCGTTCCAAATAAAATGGAATATTTTTTGTTCATATAATTTAAAAAGCAGGTCACTAGGTGTAGGCAAAACCATAAGCAAATAGGTAAACTGTGATATGACTAAAGAGTTAATCAGGGTGATTTTTCCACAAATAGACAGGTATTTTCCTTTCCATGGTAGCAAGATCTTATCTATTTTTGCTAACTTTCTATAAAAATTTATTGGAGTGAGATCATTTCTTTCTTTTGGGATTTTTATACCGAGTATGTCCACATCTCCGTCAGACCATTTAATTGGTAAACTACATGGCAATATAAAATGTGTATTTTTTAGTGATCCAATACGTAATATGGTACATTTATCATAATTTGGTTTTAATCCAGAGAGGATAGCAAAGGTATCTAGATCCTCTATGAGGCCCTGGAGAGACTCTAGTTGTGGTTTTAAAAGAAAACATGAATCATCAGCGTACAATGACACCTTAGTTTTTAAGCCACGGATTTCTAATCCATTAATATTAATGTTTGATCTAATTTTAACAGCTAACATTTCGATGGCAATAATAAATAGATATGCCGATAGTGGAGAACCTTGTTTTACTCCTCTAGATAGTTTAAAATTTTCTGAGATGTAGCCTATATTTACTATTTTACACCGAGGGTTACTATACATAATTTTAACCCATTTTATAAGAGATTCCCCAAAATTGAAATATTCTAGGCATTTATATATAAACTCCAGTCGTACTTTATCAAAAGCCTTTTCAAAATCAGCTATGAAAACCAGGCCTGGTGTCCCCGATATTTCATAGTGTTCTATTGTTTCCAGTACTTGCCTTATATTATCTCCAATGTATCGTCCATGTAAAAAACCTGTCTGATTAGGATGAATAATATCTGACAAAACTTTTTTTATTCTATGCGCCAAGCATTTTGCTAGGATTTTTGCATCACAACACTGAAGTGTAAGAGGTCTCCAATTTTTTAATTGGACTGGATCTTTATATATACCACTTGGGTCCTGTTTCAGTAATAACGATATCAGACCTTCTTGTTGTGTGTCTGATAATCTACCATTTATATAGGAGTGGTTAAAACAAGCTAATAATGGTCCTTTGAGTATATCAAAAAAAGTTTTGTATACTTCCACTGGTATGCCATCCAGCCCTGGAGTTTTCCCATCCTTAAAGGCCCCAATTGCATCAAGCAGTTCCTCCTCTGTAATTTGGCCTTCACATGAGTCTTTCTGTACAGATGTTAATTTTACATTATTAATAGGAAAAAAATCCATACAATTAGTTTCAGTTAGTGGAGATGGAGGAGCCTGAAACTAAAACATATTCTTAAAGTACTTTACTTCCTCTTTCAAAATATAATTTGGTGAATCATGCGTGACTCCATCATTTGTAACAAGTTTTAATACATTTTTTTTGGTAGCATTTCTATATTGAAGATTGAAAAAGAATTTGGTGCATTTTTCCCCATATTCCATCCAGTTCGCTTTATTTTTATAATATATTACACTGGATCTTTCTTGAATAAGTTCCTCCATTTCTTTTTGTTTTTCCTCTAACTTATTCTGTGCCTCTATGGTACCGTTTTTATTGCTATCTAACTGTACTGTTAGTCCTTCAATTTCCTTTGTTAATATGGACTCTTTTGATCTAAATTCCCTTTGTTTTATAGATGAGTACTGAATTGCATGGCCTCTAAAGGCACACTTAAAAGTGTCCCATACAATAAGGGCATCTGCTGTACCTATGTTATGTCTGAAAAAGTCAGTTATAAAATCTTCTGTCCTAGTTCTAAACAATTTATCATCTAGTAGACTTTGATTAAATTTCCAATATCCTCGCCCACGTGGAAATTCTGTAAGAGAAATATATATGCCAATTATGTGATGATCCGACCGCATTCTGTCCCCTATCAACACTTTTTAAACTTTTGGTGCCAGAGAGAATGGTATAAGAAAGTAGTCAAGACGACTAGCTTGATTCAGCCTCCGCCATGTATATCTCACTAAATCAGGGTATTTAAGTCTCCATATATCCACTAATTCCAATATATCCATGACATTCATGATTTCCTTAAGTGCCTGAGGGTGATAGTTTGTAGTGTGATTTCCTTTCCGGTCTATAGAGGTATTTAAGACCGTATTAAAATCTCCCACTATAATAATAGAGTCTAGTGTTGCTTGTAGAGTTGATAAATTCTTATATATATTTTCAAAGAAGCTGGGATCATCATTATTCGGACCGTATAGGTTAACAAGCCATATTTGTTTATTGTCCAATAACATATTTAAAATAATCCATCTACCTTGAGGATCTGTTTGGACAATTTGCACATTTGGATCAAAATTATTGTTAATTAAAACCATCACCCCTTTTGAATTTCTTTGCCCATGGGAGAAATATATTTTGCCCCCCCAGTTCTTTTTCCACAAAACTTCATCTAAAACTGTTGAATGGGTTTCCTGTAAACAATAGATATTATAATCCTTCTCTTTTAGCCAGGTAAATACTGATCGTCTTTTCTTATTATCTGCTAAGCCATTACAATTGTAACTGGCTATACTTATTTCACCACTTACCATAATGAGACACACCTTTCATTCTTTTAATCAGAATATATTTTTGTAAACGTACTATTAAAAGGTAACATAATGATTGAGTGTCTATGTAGTTGTACCATGATATTTGCATTTCTACTAAGTAAACCTCCAATTGGTCCCTACTATTCCACCCGCTAAAAGGCCTCATCTCGAGATGGCTTGTCATCCCAATGCCCGGCAGACCACCCTCGACCCCCTGTATCCCATAGCCCTGAACCGACTGGGATCCATCCTTTGAAAAGAGCATACAGTGCCATTTACCGAATTGAAGTAGATCAATTGCCATATGCATTTCCATTGCCCTCACCTCGATTTGTATTATATATATCTGTGGATCATCCTCTATTGTCCCTAACATCTTTTACTTCTTCCTTCGCAACAGTTGTGGGATACACACATACACCCACACACACTCAGCCCTTACCCCCACACAACCATAAGCTCACTTTCTCAACAATTGCACCATCCCAGCGCCCAACTCAAGATGGGTCATGATTTACAAATGCACTTGCAGTTGCAGCTGCATGAGAAGGCCTGCAAGACCGCACAAAAAATGAGCAAAAATTGAGAGATTTATTTACCATTGTCACATCCTAGATAATGGAGGTCAAATGTACACCTTATTCCTGAAACACCCACAATACGGCCACCCGTCATGACCATGTCCCCACGCATCTCCATGCAGTCCGACTTTGATTTTGTGCCGCCAGGGCCACAATAATATACCCCCTCTCTGAATGTCCGAGTGTGACCCCCTCCCCATGGGTTACTGCAGCTAGTGTTGCCAGCACTGCCACTGCCTGGGTGGGGGCACCCCACCGGAATCCCCACCGGCTAGGTACAAGGTCGTCAAGGTTCTCATTAGCAGCTTTGAGAATTTCCTTGTATATTATGCTCTCCCTTTAGGGGGCTTTGGCTTTGCAGGACTAACCCTGCCAAGCAGGCTCAGAATCTTGAGGGGGCAGTGCTGCTCTTGGTCTCTGACCTCATTTTAGCTGCATACTGACCGCTTACAGCGAGCACATAAAACAGTTAGGGACTTCTCCTTAGTATCTGGGTCATTCAGGTGGGTGTCTAGGGTATAGGGCCATGGACCGTACCATTAAAATAGGATAATAAATAATTTGATATAATTTATAAAAGAAAAAATGTAGTTCTCCATGATAGGACAATAAATAAATAAGACGTATAATTCATTATAAAAGTATATCCATCATCTGAACAACATTGAAAGCCCTCTCATACCTGGCTCACAGCAATACATTGGCTCTGGGATATGCAACCATTTCATTACTCACTCACTCAACTTTCCAAACATAACAAATAAAATAAAAAATAAACACAAACCATACCATCCACACATACTGTGCCTTCTGTTTACTTAGTTTTTATCTTCACTATGTTGAATTAGTGCTTGTGTGTTCAATTAGTTATATGTGAAGATTTATAGAAAAGCTATATTTTTTATTGTATTGTTACAATCAGTAACCGGGCTTGAATTGTGTTTATTTCCCTCGTCTATGAGAACTTTGTAATTTTTAAAATAACCATGGAGTAGTCTTTGTGTCTCTGAACAACTGGTTATCAATATATAGTTTATCAACGACGAGAGCTACTCGTTTCGCTTTTAATCTATTTTCTTTGAAAATTGGATACAGAACTTTGCGCCGTTCTGCAATTTCCTTCGGAAACTGATCATTCATGACAATTTTGGTCCCAGCAAGTCTTTTACCCAGGCTTTTAACCATTATTTTATCTTTAAATGAAGCAAATTTGGCAACGATTGGGCGTTCGTACCTCTGCCCTCTCTGTCCGAAGCGGTGAACACGTTCAAGTTGGATTTTGTCGATAACTTCGCGTGGAATCTGAAGCGCTGTAAGGAGGAACTCTCTAACTATAGATTCAGGAACTTCTCCTTCTTTTTCTTGGATACCTGTAAGTACCAAATTCTCTCTCATGGATCTAGTTTGTATGTCCAGTAAGGCTTCCTTCAGAACGGTGTTCTCCTTTTTAATTCCATTCATTTCGGTTTCAATCTTATTGACTGTCCCTTTTAGCTTGTGTGTTTCCTTCTCCAATGTCGCAGCTTTTTCATCACTCATCTCTAGGCTTGCCTTCAACTCTTTTATATCCTTACTAACTAATTCAAGTATACCCAGTTTGTCATTTATTGATTTTAACAGATCGGTTTCGACCTTTACCATTCCCGGTGATGAGAATATTAAATCATCAGTGTCTGTAGAAGAGTCACGTTTTCGTTTTGTAATCGGTTCCCCTGTCT
The DNA here is from genome assembly GCF_045679555.1 of Salvelinus alpinus. Classification (NCBI taxonomy): domain Eukaryota; kingdom Metazoa; phylum Chordata; class Actinopteri; order Salmoniformes; family Salmonidae; genus Salvelinus; species Salvelinus alpinus. The sequence goes on from NC_092121.1 coordinate 14,542,685, forward strand.
TACTCTCCGTCATGTTTGGTTGTTGCCTGTTTTCGTAATATTTGTCGATAAATGTCTCTAGTTTTAGGATTTGTTTTGTGTTATTGTCCAGATTGAAGGTTATCACTCACCAGATTATGTAGTGCTAATATTTTAGTCTAATTTAGCAGATATTTCGGAATATTATGTTTTATCTTGAGGTGCTCTACATAAATCCCTTCAGTCCGCCATTACCCTTACGTTAGACTCCCATTACTTGTATCCTTTCAATTCTTTGATTGGATCACTATATTCACTTATCTATACACCATATAGCTCACAGAATGGCTTGTGCATTTGTAATTTTTTTTAAATAAATGCTATGTCTTTACAACTGTACCTCCCAAATGAACTTTTCCTTGACATTTGTCTCCAGATCTTTCAGAACAAGTGGATGTTTATAGTGATTGGATAGATGCTTGCGAAGCAGCCAATCAGTAGCAGTGGTCCCCCTGACTCTATTCCTGTCTGACCTCACCCCTCATTCCCTATGATGGGTCACATATCTCTGGCTGGGCCAGGGCTTTGTCAAGTAGTGAATGTGGAGAACAAACGAAGACAGATAACACATCTGTGAAATCTTCAGTGTCTACACACTAATGGATTTGATATGAAGAAAGATACACTTCCTGTTCTCCCTCTGTGGCAGGGTGGGATGGGGGTAGGGCAATGAAATGTCCCAATGTTCCTGATCTTAGAGAATCCCACGAAGTTTCAAACCACCTCATCATTTGTTATGTTTTACAGGCAAGCCTGTTGGTGGATATGTCTTTAGACTTTCCCAAGCTGCCATGTCCCCCTTTAATGGAGCAAGTAGATTTCATTTGTAAAAATTTAAAAAAGGGGTGATCCTGTTGTTTTTATGTCATGATTTTTATTTCAATTAAGTTTTTTTTGTACGGAAAGGACTTGATCAATAAACACATCAATGTAATTCACACCTAACTGCATCTGTCACATACTGCTGAAATGGTTAAAATATCTAGAACAAACTTGGTGGCATGTTTTTCACTCACAACCCAAATTGAATTGTAATTTTGATGTGTTTTATTGTATTGCAGCTAATTTCATTGTAAGTGAAAGCCAAATAAATAGAAGATTTTCAGAATACTGAACAATTGATAGTCTGAACAACATTGACATGTTTTAGATCAGAGGGTAATATTGCCAATTGTATTTTGGCTAGGCACTGTTGGCTCTCATTCTAAACTAAAAATATTTTCTTAATACACAACTGACTCCGTATATAGCTATTAGACATGTGACTATACAGAATAAGTTTGGTGCTTTAATAAAAGACACCTCTTGTGGTACATATTACTTTTACCTTAAGTCTGTGGAATGTAGTCTGTTTTTTTTCCAAATGTTAAAGGGATTTCAAAACACTAGATGGCACACTAATGTAGGGGGGGAAATGCAACATGGCATTCAGATTATGAGCTCAGCATCAAACAACGTTCCCTTTAAAGTATTAAGCCTTCAAAAGTTTGACAAATCATCACTATAAATTCCAGAGGTCAGAACCTCAGGAGGTACTCAATATTTTATGTAGCTTTATCTCCACTACCTCCTATTTAAAAACATATTACAATACTGCCCAGTAACCGATATCAATACCTTTCAAATTTAGCTTAAATGGATAGTTCACCCAAATTTTAAAAATCACATCGTTTTCCTTCCTGTAAGCAGTCTGTAGACAAGGCATAACCAATTCATGCTTTGTACATGAGCATGCAAGGCATAGAGATGTGTTCTGTGGAACGTTCCAGGTGCAACACATGATCTTGAACAAACCTCTTAGCAAGCAAACAAGCCTGCTTTTCAAAGGTTTGGTCAAGCATGCACAGTTTAATGTTTAAACCATTAGCAGCTGTGTTAGGCTACATTATCCCGAGCATAAATATGTTACAGACTTATGTTATTCATTTGCGACTGCTGGTACAAGGTGATTAATGAATACACAGAATGACACACATCTTGCAGTGCTCAAAATCACATTACATTCAAGATCTGCGGTGGGTACCCCATATCATGTAGTAGTTAGTGATACAGGGTCTGCTGTATTGAGCTATGACTAAGTGGAAGTTAATTAGACCATTATCTCGTGTATAACAACGTGCAGATGTTATGGCTCTCAACGACCTGGCTTGTCTGCCTTCTAGTCATAAGCAATTCTATCCATGTACATATTCAACAAGGTGATGAAAAGTGCAAATAGCGCAGCAATATATTAAAGCTGTGTGCCATGGAGACTATAGGGGGATTATAACTTGTCTCATGCAAACTGGCCTATATGACATCCACATTAACATAGCTGGCACAATGGCTAAAATTGAATCTGCATTGTTTACCACTAATGAAGTATGCGAGACGTGTTGAATACTGCTTATAACACTAAAAATATTCAAATCTATTGGCTTTTCACGATGCCTTTAGGGGCATACATTAATTCAAGTATCAGGTTTGAGAACCCTACTACTGATACTGTAATGATTTAAAGAATACTAGAAAAAATATTCCATCTGTGGTATAAAATGGCTGGTTGGCAGTCCTGTGAGCTAGAGCAGGGATGTCAGAGCAGTGCAGAGGTGCATACACAGGCAAAGTCATAAGGAATACATCTGATCAAAGTTTTTAGTCCATGTCCCTGTGTCCTGGAAGACTCAGTCTGATTCTGTGGGCCCCGAGTCATCCAGAGGGATTGAATCCCAGAGCCGACTCCTGTTCCTCAGGGGTTAAAGGTTAACAGCAACATGTCGGTCACTTTTTTCCATTCAAGGAACTTTTCCCTTTATTCTCAATGTTTAAGCTGGATGGGGGATCTACAACTGAAAATCAGAATTTTTATAAACTATAAAAGATCTATAAATAAAAAAGACATAACATTAAGATTGATTAAGGAATAGGTCTCTTGACATTATTAGTATTTCTTAGTATTTATAAATAGAACAAAGATGTTTAGCTCACGAGACAAGCACATTATTTTGGTGACCGTGTGAATGTTGCTGCAGGAGAAAGAAGCTTACCACTAGGCATTGTTTCCATCAGTACCGGGTCAGTCCAGGCGCTCCAGTAGCCACTGTAGCTGATGCCGTCCAGTTTGACACGAATGCGCACCTTGTACTTAGTGCCTGACTGCAGACCACGCAAGATGAGCTCAGAGCTGGCTTGCACCTTCTCCACCTGAAGACAAGAGATGATAATGCGTTGTCATTGACACATCTCTGCCGAAGGCCAAGAAAGGAACAGCACCATTATTCACAAGGACTTCAAACGTTTCTCTTGTCTGGTAACAAACTTCTACCTCTGATATGAGTGTGTTGTTCATACCTTTCCAATGTGGCTCCCTGCCATGGCGTAGCTGACCTCGTACATCATGCTGTCGCCCATGTACTTGAGAGAGGGAGGCAGCCAGCTGGCCTTCAGCTGCCCCTGCGTCCCTGTACTCGTCAATGTCAGATTGGCAGGCGGGTCTAACAGGACTGACACACAGACATAAGAAGAAAATGTAATTCCTAAATCCTGAGAAAAAACGAATGGAATAGTTCCCAAAAGACAACCACAACTCTATAACTCACAGACAAGTTCAATGAAGAGACTGCGGTTGTGGATCAGCAGATCGTCCCGAAACACCCGGATGTCAAGGGGCACAAATAATTGAGTCTGGGACAACCTGCAAAAATACAGCCTCTTGCCGCCTGCTGCTGGTAGGGCAGTTACGGCACACTCACTACTGTTCTCATTCCTGCAGAGGAGGAGAGACATTTGGATTGTTTACACTTTGTATCAAGTTTCTAGGCTAAATGGAAAATTGAGGTGATCATTCTTCAAAACACATATTCATAGCAGGTAGCAACCCTCTACCAAGACAAGGTGAGAGAATATGGTACACGTAGCAGCAATTATCAACTGAGCGCTTTGCCTGATCATGACTTACTGGTATGTGTATATGAATGAGTATTGGTCAGCAGAGCCAGTCCTTTCCTCATCCTCCTCCCAGAAGCAGGTGAGGTCCGACATCCCTTCAGCAAAGCACTTTGGAATCTCTGGCTCAGCGTGGAGCAGCAGAGCCACTGTGTGGACAAGGGAGGGAAGTCTTAGTCCACAAGGAAAATGTGTGTTGGGGCATTATTGGTTTTGACAATTTAGTAAACACAGGTGAAGACTTAAAGTAAGTCTCCAAACAGCTCCAGAGGAATGACTATTGCTGATTAGTGATTATTATAACTATTTTTAACAGCTATTAAATTCACCACATTGTGCGAGGAAACACAAACTTTTGACAATTGATAACCTGTCTCTATCTTAACCCAAATCTAAAACATCAAACATATTATATTGAAATACAAAATATAACATGATTGAAAATAAGCGTTGTAATTGTAAACACTTGTGTTACAGAAGGTGATGAAAACAAGTAGGCTATTTGGAAAAATGAATCCTACCTTTAGTTTCCAAAGGTTGTGCACCATGCACAATGGACGTTTTCTGAGCGCAAAATAATACACAAAATACCAACAGCTTATTCAGGTTATCATTTGTCATCTTTTTGTCTCCTCTGAGAACAAAGCGGCCTACGCGTTCTGTTGTACTGCATAACTGGTAGGCAACCAGCTCCAAACTTCTGTTGTCTCCTTCTCTCTTCGTGACAGTCTCTCTGAGATACTATGGATAGTGCAACACAGTTGTGCGTGCATCACAGGAGATAAGGTGTGAGCGAGTGTCCAAGCCAAGCTGTTTACTTTTTACTCAAACCCAACTGTAGAGGTGGAGCATACAAAGTATTTTCACTCATGTCTGTGGGCGGGACTAGAGTAAGGTTACAACATGCTTCCAACGGGACAATATGTCCCACCAAACCACAGGGACCCTTGGAGAAAGCTGAGGGCCACAACTCTAAGTGACAACTGCATTTAGTTGTAGTGGGCTATTTTTTCGCCATGCATAATTGAGGTTCCTTATTGTGAGGAACAAAGAGGGCACGTGGCAGACATACACAGGTAGTAGGGTAGGCCTAATAACTGAAAACCCACATGGAGCCAGTGAACTCACAACTCAGCGTAAACGGTCTCTTATCTCTGACCTACACCCATGTTTTTGAGCTCGACCTGCGTTATCTGTATTGCAAGGGGTAGTGTCCCGTGATAAGCATGGGGGCGTTTAGGCTCATCCCAACCCTACATCATTTGAATGTAATTTAGCCTGGCCTTACATCACTTGACTTTAGTGGGCTCAGGCTGAGGATTTCTCATTTGGCACTAAGGAAGATCACTGATAGGCACCAGTATATGATGGAAGACTACAGTATGATGTAAAAATATAAAAAGGTTACAAAACATTGCAAGAAGATTAACTGCAAAGGACACAAAGGCTGTGGGTAACTGGTAGGTGACAGGAAAGGGCACCAGGAAACCTCTTATTGTTGAGGAGGACCACAGCAGTGTGGTTTTCTGTGTCGTTAGATAAAAAAAGACCACAACCCCCCCTTATCCAAATGGGAAGGGAGGTAGGACGTAAGGCCATAAATTATAGATGATCTCACCATGAAGACTAACCTAACCACGTAGAACATGGGTCTCAAGCCTTTGTCCGCTTGAATGCATAGATGTTGTGCTTTCACAAGTTCTAATCATCTAAATGATTTAGCATAAGGATTGCACAATAAAACAACAACTCAGAATTTATATTTTGTAATGAAGTCTTTATTTTCATAAACACATTCAATGTATATGCCTTTTCTAATAAGATTTTCCATCAAACAGAGAGCCTTAAATAGCAACAAAACAAATATACATTAAGACAACAGTATAGTTCCCCTTAATAATATAACAAACCTCCTATATAAACTATGGAATGCCAGACTACACAAAAACGAACCAATTCCACAGAAAAAAATTTAAAGGATAAAATTATTCACTTACAACTTCAGATTAACATAATTATCAAAAAATATGTTATGGGTCCTTTTAACCAACTGACATTGAAGTATTTAGATAAACTGGGTATCAGTGCATCAGCATGTGATTTAGAGAAGTCCTCCTCAGGACTTTCAGTAAAACCTCACTACTTTCAATCCAGTTACCTTCAGCAGCAGAAAGAAAAACACAATTTAAATACACTGACAAACACCACCCAGGAGAAAGCTTTACAACTTGGGCATAATGCAGATGTAATGTGGGTATAGTGTTTTTACACAGCTATAAAAGGTTAACGGTTAAGTCTCCAGTAAAGTGTTTCACACCACAACAAGACCACTTGCTTGTGGTAGGAGATGAACAGGGGAAATCACTTGATACAAATCAGCCGGCTAATATCAAACAGCGAGTCAGCATCAGCTGTGCATCCAGGTGGATAGGTGTCTTTGTGATAAGCAATTGGAGAAAGTAGGTGCTCATGAATACTTTTGGCGGGCTTTGACCCAACCCCTCAGCTTTAGCGTAAAAACATAAGGCTGCTATCATGCAGAGACAGTGCCTGTCCCTAACTGATTGCCAGTGAACAGTGTGGGGCTAGTGATAGGGAAATGGCAGTGTCTGTGAGTAACAGAAGGTCGGAGAACGGGGAGATACATGTCTCCTCAGTCCAGTTGTAGAGACATGCATATTTTTTCTACTGAAGCCATCCAAGCAGTACAATGGAATGTACTGTACATGCTTTAGGTGGACCATTTGTCTTTCTGTTTAAGCATATGATTTGGAAAATGAATTAGCATGGGTGTCATGCTTGGCCAATCACTACACTTTAATTAGGCTACTTCATAGACAGTAACTTAGATGTAAGAACAGTACAGTAACATCATGCAAGTAATGCAGGCAGTTTACACTGGCACATCCAGATTACAGGACACTGTTGAAGCCTTGTGCAATCGGGTTGGAAAGTGTAAGAACAATGAGTAGGAAGTGGAGGCACAGAGGGGTGAGTGAGGACATGCCAGAACAGATCACATGACGCGTGTCAGTGTCACTAGTGTTATACGACTTCCTCCCAGACAAACATCCTGGAGCACAACATTGCTCTAACATTGTTTGGAACAGAATCTCATACTTTTTCACCTTCTCTTTCCCATAAGCAGTAGTAGTTAAAGTCTCAAGAATAGTAGTGCACAATTATTCTGAGGACATGGCACAATAGCATCTTCAGTATCACAGAGTAAAGCATGGAGGTCATGTAAATAAGGAAGCAAAAGGCCAAAGCAGCAGAATAACTCAGTTTTGTGATTGTCTGGATGATGTCATCTTCATTAATAACAGTTCCATCTAGATTTTGACCAAGGTTATGACAGAAAACGTGGATTTTTATTGTATAATTTTATCAGGTTTTGGGGTGCCGTTTTCTGTCCGCTTTTGGATTCTGAGAAGTTTAGTCCAATGAATACATTCGAAGCAGAGCATCTAGCCAGGGGGCATCCAAAACAAAAGCACCTTCTGCTCTGTTTGAGTCTTAAACTATTATATTTTCATTCATTAAACTCTGAACACAACAATGACCTAAAATAATGACTACTGGAAACTATTTCATTATGACAAATCTTCTTCACATTGGCACTTCTTTAAGCTGATTTGAACTAGCTTTGCTTTAAAAATAAAGCCATTAAAAAGGTTTCTCACAATAAATACAGTACTTACATTTTTTTTGTGCCAGAAGAGCAGAGGGGATGCCATGTGGTAGAGGCCGGGGGGGAGGGGGCACAGTACACAAGAGAGATGGGGCCTTTTCAGGGAATACAGAAACTAGAACAGGGGATATGTGGAATAACACTGGATGGACGGAGGGGAGGGGACCGATGGCTCTCAGCTAGCTGCTTTATGGTTTTCACTGCAGTGGCTGTGTTAGGGGGTGTGAGATTGGGGTGTATGTGAGAGGTGTACTCTCTATACTTCAGGCACAGTGACGGGGTTTGGTGTGGGGCTGTGAGGAGAAATGAGGCGGGATTTAGCAGCCACAGCCCCCATGGTTCTCTGGAGGTGAGTCCTGTAGACTGGTGCTCCTGTGATTGGACAACAGGTTGGCATCTCCGCCCATGCTCTCGTTCATCTTCTCACAGATGACGTCTACCAGCCGTTCAAACACCTGCTTCACGTTGATGTTGTCCTTGGCACTGGCCTCGAAGAACTGGAACCCTGCCAGACAGAGACGGGGAAATTGAGTAGAGTAATTACTTACTGTGGAGAGATTTCAAGAAAAGCAGATGAGATATTTAGGCTTAAGTGTTCGGTGTCCCCTGCTATATCTGTGTGTTCTCATGAGGTCAGTATGCTGTGGTAGTGTGAACTCTTGGTGTATAGTCTTTGCGAAGACTGCATGCTGTTGTGGATGGTACTCACCAAGATCTTTGGCCAGTCTCTGGCTATCCTCTGTGGGGACTAGCCTGTCATCCTCCAGTTCACACTTGTTTCCCACCAGGATCACCTGTGCGTTGTCCCAAGAGTATGTCTTAATCTGAGTTGCCCTGTATGGCCGAGGTGAGAGTAGACGAATGCACAGTCTGAGAAGGCAGCAGGGTCAATATGGAAATGATGGAACCTTTCACTCACCAGTCCTGAACTGCGTTGAAGGAGTCCTGGTTGGTGATGTCATACATGAGCAGGAAGCCCATGGCTCCTCTGTAGTAGGCTGTGGTGATGGTACGGTAGCGCTCCTGTCCCGCTGTGTCCTGTGGGGAACAAGATGGCTGGTCATTCTTTAAGGGTTGGGTTTGGGAACATGTTAAATTGTGTGGTATTTTGTGAGACCAGAAGGGGGCAATATTGACTAAGAACTACAGACTTGAGATGCTAGAGGTGAATGTGTGTGTGTATACGCTTGTAAATATTCAGCAGGTCTAGAAAAGACTACAATTCATCTTTTTTTTTTTGAACATACAAAATTGATATAAATAAACATTTCTGTGATAGTGCTTTGTCCATTAAATTGTCCTATCAGCCTAAACCTTCCCACCCAAAGCCACTGTTAACTTCAGACTATTAGAAATGAAAGTGTCAGATACATGATTAAACAGACTAACATCTACATTTGCCAAGTCCGTCAACATAACTTCTTGTCAAACAACAAACCCTGGCCCACTAACAAAAACCCAGTAAGAACAAAAAGAACACGGAGAGCGTCAGATGTCGATAACAGCTCTCTGGTGCTGTAGAGACCTGTTTATCAGAAACATCTTTCAATTAAGTAGAGGTTGAGTGTGATGTCAGAGTTGCTTCCCTAGAAAAGGTTAACGTGAAAAAAAATTGTCACGCAGGTGAGGGGATTAAATTGGCACGGCAACTATCCTTGGCCGTCGCTTGGTAACCTGGCCTGGGTCCCTCATTTGCATTGGAGGACTTTACATCACTGAATAGTGGGGGGGGGGTGTTTATGAATGTTTCATTAGGGCTAATAGTGTGCAAGGTAGTCAGCCCGAACGAACTGCCACCGATTTAGAGATTGCAAGAAATAGAGCGGTTCTTATCTTAGAGCAGGTGCCGGGCTAGAGAGACAAGTGCTCTATAAGTGTGTGAGTCGGTGTATCCGCAGCGGTGTACTTCTGTTAAATGACCTTACCCAGAAGGAGAGTCTGCGTCATCTCAGGGTCATTTTTGTTTCATTTATGAATGAAGGATACCAGATGCATATCTTACCTGATATGTGCAGACATTATCAAATATTTGGCAGGGTAATGGATCTTACAGTAGCACTAACCAAATACACTGTCTCCATAACTATCTATACACCAAGTAAAGAAAATACTGTCCAAAAGCATATGCATGATGACAATGAGTGTAAAATGGTTGGGGGTCAGAGCCATTGATGTCACTAGGACCCTTCTCAGCATGCGTCACCTGGTCCTGCCGCCCACACAAAACAGGGACACACTCTAAGCCCTGGGCTTTGTGGTTCCGACACCAGGTGTGTCATTGTGCAGTTAACATATTGCCATGTTGTGTATCCTCCTAGAATAAACAGTATGGTTCATGTTGAGAAAGTAGAACCATAATGGTACTATAGAAGGCTTCAAATTAAACTCATTTTTAAAACCATGATAAAAAAATCATTTCAAGCCTTTCTCATGCCACACACGCGGAGGAAAGCTTGCAGCAGTGTGGACAGGGCACCACCTGTACACTCTTCATAGAGTGGCGAGGCTCAGAGGGTTTGAGTGAAAACAGGACACTGTGGATTAAACGCCCCTGGCCATCCACATAGGGTTGTTCATTAACTGTACACTTGCTCTCGAAGCCAGGACTCATTTATTGGACATGGTTGCTACTTCCACACCTCCAATGTATGAGGCAAACTGAGGAGGATTTTATTCTTCTCTGATTTGAAACTCATCAGATGGCATTCAGTGATCCCAGCCACCACTGACGACATTAAGCCAAATTACGTGTCCTAGGTGGAAACAGGGTCAGTGCGTCAGTCAGCTTGGTTTCGGTGTGTACATTGGTGTGTACATTGGTGTGGACACGGTTGCTGCTGATTCATCTTGATTGAATACAATACCATATAGGATGTTTGTCTTGTTTAAACAGCATTCACTGTACGTGAAAATAGTTTGCCTTGAAACACTTTCAGACGTCAGGGGACGAGGCTACATAGAAATAAATAGTACAAATCTGGTAGCCCTGTAATTCAAGTATTTCCACAGAACCTGATATTTTTTTTCGAATCAGTTCTTTTTACCAATCAGTTCAGCTCTGAAAAAGATCTGATGTGGTTGGTCAAAAGACCAATAAGTGGAAAATGGATCAGAATTGGTCTGCCTGTCCAAACACAGCCTTCAAGTCTCTAGAGCATGTGGTGCAAGCAGCAGCAACACATTGCAGTAGCTTGAGATGAGAAACCAAGTTTTCAGCAAAACATACAAGAGAGACAGAGGGTAAAATCATTGGTGGAAAAAGTACTAAAATTGTCATACTTGAGTAAAAGCAAAGATACCTCAATAGAAAATGACTCCAGTGAAAGTCACCCAGTAAAATACTACTTAAGACTTAAAGTGTCTGGTTTTAAATGTACTTAAATTACAGTGGTGGAAAAAATACTAAATTGTCATACTTGAGTAAAGGTAAAAAATGACATGCTATAAATCTAATTCCTTATATTAAGCAAACCCGATGGCATGATTTACAGAAAGCCAGGGGCACACTCCAACATCTTTTAAAAATGTAGTATTTGTGTTTAGTGAGTCCACCAGAGGCGTTATATTGATAGGTGTGTGAATTGGACCATATTGATGCCCTGACTGAGCATTCGAAATGTAATGTATACTTTTGGGTGTCAAGGAAAGTGTATGGGAGTAAAAGAGTACATATTTTCTTTGTAATAAAATTGAGTAAAATTTGTCAAATTAATTGTAAAGTAAAGTATCCCCAAACAATGACTTTAGTACTTCAAAGCATTTTTACACCACTGTGTAAAATGCAAGGGCCTTGCAGATGAAAGTTGGTGATTGACCCACTATAGAATTATCAGCCATCTGTCATAAAAACTCAATTCAATAGCGAAGGATTTGGCCTATGGATTTATATTCTGGTTTAATACAGAAGACAACTTTCATCTTGATGGGATGTGTATGAGAGTCCACTATGATGGCAGAAATGTGGCACAAAGGTGGTAGTCATGTTGTAGAGACCATAGCTGGCATGTGTTACAAAATGCATAAGGCTAACTCACCCATATCTGTAGCTTTATCCTTTTCTCATTGCGGAAGACGGTCTTGACCTTGAAGTCTATGCCCACGGTGGAGACAAAGGCTGAGGTGAAGGAGTCATCAGCATAGCGGAACAGGAAGCTGGTCTTCCCCACACTGCTGTTGCCAATGATCAGCAGCTTGAACATGTAGTCAAAGTTCTGGTCAGCCGCATCCTTCTGGGCAGGCTGCTGCTGAAGGCGAGAGTCATTCACTGACGCCATCTAGAGGGGAAGGCAGAGGTGTGAGAGGTGATACTTCAGCTCAGGGTGAATTAAACACCAAATCATCAGGTTAGGGGCTCGTAAGTAAGCATTTCACTAAGGTCTACACCTGTTGTAGTCGGCGCATGTGAATAATAACATTTGATATGAGTCTTTGAATTTCATACCATTACAACTCAACAGTTGGTAGGTAAAATCAACAGGCCAGGCCCAGTCCCCTAAATTGTTATGATCCAGTAATGAAAGGTTGCGGGGAGTTTTCAAAACCTGCTCGTCATAGCTATTATGACTCAGTCACTTGCAGGCTGCAGCATCTGCCACTGGGTATCAAATTGCACACCATAAAGACCTTTTAGTGTCTGTCACTCGTTCCTGAAAGTGGGTGTAATGACTGCAAGGAATGGGCGTGAAAGGAGAGTCCATGGTCTCCCCCCTCGTCCTCAGCTGAACAATCAGGGCTGCACACCACAGCTTCCCTCTGATGAGGACTGTCTCCTTGGAAACCGGTCCAGAACATAGCCGCCAGGCCCATTAGTGTGACAGGCCAGCTAGCTCAGCATGGCCATCTTAAGAAGAAGTGATATTTAACAACAAAGGGGAATGTAGAGGACGGTCCACAGTAGAGGTTGACCGATTAGGATTTTTCAACACCGATACCGATTATTGGAGGACCAAAAAAGCCGATACCGATTAATCGAACAATTTGTATATATATATTTGTAATAATGACAATTACAACAATACTGAATGAACAATGAACACTTTTTTTACTTAATATAATACATCAATAAAATCTATTTAGTCTCAAATAAATAATGAAATAATGTTCAATTTGGTTTAAATAATGCAAAAACAAAGTGTTGGAGAAGAAAGTAAAAGTGCAATATGTGCCATGTAAAAAAGCTAACGTGTAAGTTCCTTGCTCAGAACATGAGAACATGTTAAAAGGAACCACCAGCTTTCATATGAGGCTTCAATATTCCCAGGCAAGAAGTTTTAGGTTGTAGTTATTATAGGACTATTTCTCTCTATACCATTTGTCTTTCATATACCTTTGACTATTGGATGTTCTAATAGGTACTTTAGTATTGCCAGCCTAATCTCGGGAGTTGATAGGCTTGAAGTCATAAACAGCGCAATGCTTGAAGCATTGCGAAGAGCTGCTGGCAAACGCAGTAAAGTGCTGTTTGAATGAATGTTTACGAGCCTGCTGGTGCCTACCACCGCTCAGTCAGACTGCTCTATCAAATCATACACTTAATTATAATATAATAACACACAGAAATACGAGCCTTAGGTCATTAATATGGTCAAATCCGGAAACTATAATTTCGAAAACAAAACGTTTATTCCTTCAGTGAAATACAGAACCGTTCCGTATTTTATCTAACGGCATCCATAAGTCTAAATATTGCTGTTACATTGCACAACCTTCAATGTTATGTCATAATTATGTAAAATTCTGGCAAATTAGTTTAGTGCCTGCTAACATTAATTTCTTTTAACTAAATATGCAGGTTAAAAAAAATATACTTCTGTGTATTGATTTTAAGAAAGGCATTGATGTTTATGGTTAGGTACATTCATGCAACGATTGTGCATTTTTTCGCAAATGCGCTTTTGTTAAATCATCCCCCGTTTGGCGAAGATGGCTGTCTTTGTTAGGAAGAAATGGTCTTCACACAGTTCGCAACGAGCAAGGCGGCCCAAACTGCTGCATATACCCTGACTCTGTTGCACAGAACGCAAGAGAAGTGACACAATTTTCCTAGTTAAAAGAAATTCATGTTAGCAGGCAATATTAACTAAATATGCACGTTTAAAAATATATACTTATGTATTGATTTTAAGAAAGGCGTTGATGTTTATGGTTAGGTACACATTGGTGCAACGACAGTGCTTTTTTCGCGAATGCGCTTGTTAAATCACCTGTTTGGCGAAGTAGGCTGTGATTCAATGATAAATTAACAGGCACCGCATCGATTATATGCAACGCAGGACAAGCTAGATAAACTAGTAATATCATCAACCATGTGTAGTTAACTAGTGATTATGTTAAGATTTGTTTTTTTTTATAAGATACGTTTAATGCTAGCTAGCATCTTACCTTGGCTCCTTGCTGCAATCGCATAACAGGTAGCCAGCCTGGCACGCAGTCTCCTCGTGGAGTGCAATGTAATCGGCCATGATCGGTGTCCATAAATGCTGATTACCGATTGTTATGAAAACTTGAAATCGGCCCTAATTAAATTGGCCATTCCGATTAATCGGTCGACCTTTAGTTCACAGACCCTATTGTGGGGCAAAGAAAATCTCTTGTTGAAGCTGTATCTATGATTCCATGTTTGTGCCCACCGAGATTATAGGGGTGTGAGAGTGAGTCACTGCCCCTTACTTTTAACATGGGGGATGATCTGTGCGGTAAATGTGTTAAATAAGGCAAATGCATGATGTAAAGGCCAAAAGGATTTTGTAAAGATCAAACTTTCATCTGACCATTGCTTTGTGGGTCTGAAGTCATTGGATCATAGGTCTCACACTGTGTGTACAAAGAATATGCGGGAAACCCATTGGATCAAATGTTGTTTTCCTCTCAGAACATAAGCCTGCTAAATCCTGGTCACATCATGCACATTTACACTGTGGCTCAAGAAGTCTTAAGGCAAAATAATATTTGGGGAAACTGTTTTTCTACCCTAAATCTGTGACAACTGTTGTGCTGCTGAGGCAATGAGTAGCCTACAATATCCAATATCACTCAATTCAATATCCAATTGTACAATAAAAATATTACATAATCCATCCCAATGCTGCAGTCATAATGTCCAAATTATTCTAAGATATTAGAGACCAAAGTTACTGAATGCTGAAGTGTTGAGAAACACATGGCCAAAACTGTTTGTGGACAAGTAGCATTAGATTACTTTGACCAGTGGGTGATGAATTTAATACTGGCATGCCACACCATCTGCCACAATAATCGGGTACATCTCTGACGGGACAGATTTTACATCACTGTCATCACAGAACAGGCCTCCACTTAGTAGAGTTGAAATGGGAGTAATTTTTTATGCACTGGAGAAGCATTAGTTCTGTAAAACAAATAAAAGAGTCCATTATGGTGAATAGGCCTATTGTGGTCTCTCAGCTGGCACTGTTTACAGAGTAAGGTCCCTGGCTGTTATAGGAAATTAACTCTTGATTGGTTGGCAGCTGTCTGTTCCCTATAAAAGAATGGTCGTAAACATAGGTGAAGGAAGTAGGTTAGTAAAATGTAGTGGTTTCAGTATACCTGGACAAGCTCAAATGAATAGCACAATAAGTAGGCCTATACTTGTCAACTCACTCTCTACCCATCATATTGAAAGTTGTCAAGTGTCCATTCTCCATCTCTATAAGCCCTTGATCATGACTCTCAGTTTCATTACATTACACATAAGTTATTGGACAAAGGCATCTTCTGTATGGGGGAGTTTTGTTAAGAGCCCTGATGCTCAATCTGAACATTAACAAGCATCTGTTTTGGAAGCATAAGGACCTTATCTTTCATATCAGTGAGAAATCATTTAAAAAGGTTGAATTGATACACCTTGATAGGGTTAGTGTCAGTGGAGGACGACTCATAATAATGGCTGGAAAGGAGTGAATGGCATCAAACACATGGAACCTATGTGTTTGATGTATTTGAACCATTCCACTCCAGCCATTAGCACGAGCCTGTCCTCCCCAATTAAGGTGCCACCAACCTCCTGTGGTTAGTGTTACCACAAGGCCATATCTCCATGTTACCACAAGGCCATATCTCCATGTTACAGAGCTTGTTTACTGAAGATAAGAGGCAACCACCTGCGCTAATTAGCTATGGAACGTGCTCTGAACACCTGTATGTAAGCGTAACTCGGGAGGTGTAGTTTTGTCAGATGGAGGCACCCATAGCTGTATAGATCTGTACATTTTTTTATTTGAAGGATTCTTTCTCGCTAATACAAAGGCCACAGCAAGCGATGTTTTGACATTTCCAAACGTTGAAACACAGCGTCGGGATTTTAGTTCACATGAGAGTCGTGGATGAAGCTAATGGCTGAAAACTGTAGGGATAAGGCAAATGCCGCCTAGAGTTTGACAGCTATAACTCTATATGATATAGAACTGCCAAAGTAGACCCTAGAAAGAGAATGGGGGTGAAGAAAATCCATAGCTGACAATTTGTCCTTTCGGTACTTCAAATCGCACCAGGTGCTCGAGCCTCGAGGATTAATTGGCGAGGGCTCGAAAACCTGTTGTCACATTATAGAAACATGTCAAACTAAGTCCAGTGTACATTACATTGAGTTAAGTAAACGAGAATATAATGCCCAGCAAATTATTTTCGTTTGGACATGAAGGAAGCTGGACAAAGGCGCAGAAAATATTGACCAAACTTTTTCCAACCACTTACCTAATCTATGGAAACAGAATTTCTTTGACTTTGACCGTCAATGTTATTTCCTTTCAAGTGAAGAGTGAAAGTTCCCTAGGGTCTTCAACAACCTAAATTCTCTTTCCGCCCACCGCTTTCTGCCTCGCCGTTTTCCTCTGAGCGTTTGCGGAATAGAACAGGCAGCTCCCGGATCTCGTTTGTGTACAAAGGAGCACCCTTCGAGAGCGCAGCAGTCAGTGTTGTGATCACTCACACGACAGTATTCACACAGCTATAATCTCTCTCACACACTTCCAGAGAGCAAATGTCCTGTACTTTATGATCCCTCACTCAGCTCTAGCCTGTTTCGAAATAAGAGTTTTCACAAATCAAGGCAACATTTACAGTATGTTTGTGTTTGACTGATGTTAATGTGTATTAAATTGTTGAATAAAATAGAGAATATTCTGAGCTGGGTCAGTCTTCTGATCTGAACTTCAGAGATGCTCTGCAGTCTGCCAACCTCATAATTTATTAAGTATAACTCAACATTTGATAATGCAGAGTTGCAGATCATTAGAAATACACTAATGAGATCACTGGGCTTAGATTCTAAAATGTTGTGTAAGTTAACATTTTCGTGCAGATATGGTATGCCAACTTTGGAAAAGCATCCACCAGTTAATAAATCAGAATTATTTCCATGAGTGAATAAGTGCACATCCTTGACACTTCCTGGTGTTTTAGACCAGGGTTTCCCAAACTCGGTTTTGGGGCCCCCTTTAGGTGCACGTTTTGTTTTTTGCCCAAGCACTACTCAGCTGATTCAAATAATCAAAGCCACCAACATCCTGTTGTTAGTGATAGGGAAGAAAACAAAACGTGCACCTAGGACCGGGTTTTGGAAATCCTGTTTTAGACACTTGCTCATAGTCACTACTTAGGAATTCCAGAAATCAGCAGTGTGTGAAAAAAAAATGATACTACTGCACATGAAGGGTACTTTGTGTTCTAGTTCACACGGCTTACTTCCAGCAGCACCATATCCACCATACCACCAGTTTGTGGCTCATTGACCTGCTGTGGTATCTGGGTAATGTAACATGGGGAGTGAATGAGTTTGGTTGTGGTGTACCTGCATATCTGTAAATAATTTGGTCTCTTTTCCTTTAAAAAAATAAATAAACAAAGTGTTAGTTCACTCCAAGAGAAACTCCAGAATTGGTGGCCTGGTTTACCTCTAATTACATAGGGAGAGATTTCTCTTGAAATCTCACCTAATCAGAGAGTATGTGAACTTGTGCTGCTGGAGTTAAAAGAATGCCATTTCCTGGTGCCACTGACAAGGCTCATCTCAAGAGGAAGTCTTTCCTTCTGATCCAAGAGTGGCCCAGACTGCTGAGAGACATACAGTATAGGCATGATAAGGAATCTATACAAGATTTCTTATGACACTGTCACTCTCCCTGTACTTTCCATACCAAACGGTTTCATCTTGATGATCTGTCACTGTAAACTGTTTTGAGTCAAAATCTCAACATTGTAGTTTGACATTAACACTAATAAAGATACATACATGCATACAGCTAAAACAACCAGACTAATACATTACAACATGTAGGTTGTAGAAGCCTTTTCACTCACTCTGAAACACCATTAGTTTTGGGTTCTGTCCAGTTATCCATTAGTGATATTCTAACTTTATTAAGACATCCCTCTCCTCCCAGGCTTGCCAGTAAAGCACTGGTCGGTCCATTTATTCAAAGCTGTTATTTTTTTTTTTTTTAACATGATGTACATCACAATAATGAAGTTAGAACCAGTCTATTCAAGAGGTGGGCACCAACTGTGTAGTCTGGTCTCAATATGTTGCATGTTATTGACCCTGTATTGCACCTGATTTTCCAAAGAAAATGCTCAAACTGTAGGAGTGCATTTCCTGCTTCCATCAAGGGTAACAACTAAAACTGATCTATTTTTTTCTTGTTTCAACATCAAAGATGACTTAACAATATTATTGGTGCTATTGAATTCATTATTTGTAGGAATTTCCATAATTGTAATTTATTCACAGTACATAATTCTGTGCAACAACCCTGCGCTAAATGTTATGTTGTTAAAAAATATCCACCTAATGATAGTAAAAAGGGTTTTTTGCAGACATTACCCTCTAGTGGAAGTCACAAGCAATACAATGTCCCATTTCATAACAGTCCAGAATCTTGTGCTTTTCAACAACAACAAAAAATGTATCTACAAGTTCTGTGTAAGTGTTAAACCTCCGTTTTGAAACATTATCAGGATCACTGCACATTCTACTTCAGCTCTACCCTTCAAGTACATCAATGTAAAATGAACAATAATTGTAGGGAAATCAAAAGAGGATCACTAACGTTATTATTATTTTTTATTTTATTTTATTACATTCATCCTTTCCCGGTTTGACAAGGGAAAGACCAAAAATACGTTGAAATCTTTTGACATTGTGTGCTATGTTTTCTATTGACAGGTGAAACAATTAGATTAAAAAGGCACATTTTAAAAATATGGTTAAGCGTTATGTTCGGGAGCCGAATGCATCAAGCGTCTCATTAGGAGTGCTGAACTAAGATCAGACCCATATGTAATATGCCTAAAGCTGTGTTTACACAAGTAGCCAATTCTGATATTTTTTTCCCACTAATTGGTCTTGACCAATCACATCAGATCTTTTCAGATTTTTATTCCAGAGCTGATCTGATTGTTCAGATCAGAAACCTATGGAATCTTATTTATTGTGATTTAAAGGCAAAAATCCTACATCAGCATTCCTACTCTGAGACACTTGATACATACATCCCCTCATTGAAAGACAATATGAAAACCTGTCACCAAACGCTACATATACACAATCTCTAAATGGTGTGTAAATTGAGAGCTGTGTACACTATGTTGGTGGTTGTGCAGATAAACCCAATCAGGTTGCATAGGATGGACAGGCCATGATAGTGGCCAAAGGTGCTCTTATAGGCCTTGTACTTGGGGTCCTGGTCCCTGAGTTTGGCGTAGGCTTCCCTCTGGCTCCCTATCCCTATTTGGTTCCCCAGACCATGCTCCTGCTCCACTTCCCGCAGCTTGAACATGACCTCTGTGGCAGACGGGCCAAACCACTGTGCATTTAGACCTGCCATGATGACTGCCACAAAGTACAGAGCCATCTATAGGGGAAGAACAATTTTTATTCAGAATTGTCGATGACATAGGTGACGTCTATAATGTAGATACAACCATTATCTAAATCGGAAATAATCTTTACATGTCGATTGTGCAATCTGTAACGCTTCAGCGGTACAGATTGAATCCTGCCCTAAATTACAAAATAGAATGTGATATGACCTGCAGGCTTTCGTGCCAATCCAGCAGCTCTCTGGGGTGGTAGACTGCATACACAGCAAGGCTGACAAAGTTACTGCCCAGTAGGCAATAGAAATAGACAGGGAACAGCTTGCTTTGCACCAGCCCAAAGGTGTGCCGTGTTACCTGCTTCACCAGTGCAACACCTGTGGGTGGGAAAAAGCGATAATGTAAGTGAGAGAAATGGGGAGACAAATACTGTGCCTCAAGTTCTTAATCTTGGCTTCTTTTGATATGCCACTTCGAGTGTTTGCAAAACCCTACAATCTAACAGATTTCCTCTGCTCATCCCCTATCATCACCTGCTATAAAGGAGACCCACAACTGCATTCCCCATGCAAAGGACAGCACCAGCAGGTGCAGCACTTTCACCAAATCTGTAGGCTCCCCTTCTGTGACCATGGTATTAATCTGGGGGACAAAAAGAGAAAAAGTCCCAGATAAATGTTAGCAAGCAACCCAGATAAATTATTAAGTTCCATTACAGCATTGGGGACATAAAACCAAAAAACACATCCCCACTCAAAAGCACTCTAATTCAACAAAGACCTTTGGAAGCCCCTTCAAACAGCATAATTTGAGGACTGGAAAGTGGTCCGTCTACACGTGCAAGCTTGATTAGCATGCAAGTGATAGTGGCTTCGAGAGATAAGAGTTCTGACCAGTTTACTAAGACTAATACTTCAAAGTTGGATAGCTAGCTATCTAACAAACAAAAATTCGAAAAATGATATACTGTTAATTGAGGATTAAATACTTAATTCAATATCACATTTTGGGAATTGGAAACCATAAGTGGAATGGCATTTGTCAGATAAACCACAAATTTCGCTAGCACAACTCATCTGACGTTAGTCAGCTAACATAGTAATTCGTAGCTAACGTTAGGTGAGTTACACAACTGCGCGCATGTAGTGTTGCAGTGCATTCCAAAGAGAGGAAAAGTGGCTTTTCACTTGTTTGTCTTATTTTTTCCTTAAAAACTCAACTGAAAAATAACTACCTGGATGTGGTATGTTGACTGAAGGGAAACACTCTTCGCAACTCCCGTTGATCGAACACTAGAACAACACTTCCTCTCTCAAACGTCAATTTCCATTAACCACGCCCACCAAGCAATATCTACAAATCACATTATCACAGAATGAATATTACGTTGAGTTATAACCCACGAACCAATCATCAGTGAGATAGAACGTATCGATTTTTACGGCCCCGCCTTGTCATTGTGACACCGTTTTTATCCACCCACTTACAATTTACTTAGCTCATGTCAGTTGACATGGACGACAAGAGGGCGTTGGTGAGTTGAAAAAACATTTGGCACTCAATGTCATACAGTACCAAAATAGTTTGTTAGAATGATTTTTAATACAATGTCGATTGTTGTTTCAGTGTGAACCACCGCCCCTTCCTGCTGAAGGTGTGTAAGTGTTATTGTGTCAATGTGATCATCAGAAACTAACATAACTTGACAATGCCTGGTGTAATACTGCATGGTCATTGTTCACTGAGTTGTCTTCTAGTAGCAGTAGGTGAATCTCAGGAGTCTCTCCGAGATGTTGTGGAAAAAATTAGGTCAGAGGTTGAAACACAAGCCAAGGTGACTAACTGCTTCCTGTAGAATGTAGTATTTTTCCCATATTCACGATTGTCTACTGTTTTCTTTGGTGGCTTGTTTTGGTTACTGTTTTATTCAGGGGATATTGTTTCAATTAATATTTGTTGTTTTGTAGACTATTGATTCCCTGTGCAAAACTCTATTCATGCACGAGGCAGAGAGAACCCAGAATCTCAATACCATGGCAGTCCTTCAATGTAAGGGAGGACACAACACAATCACGCCTGAACCACACCTGACTCTTGATTCCCTGATTATTATTATTACTGTTTACTTGAGTTGAACCCTTTGTCATAAGGGCTAAATAGCACTGTCATAACAACGACTTAAAGATGAGATAAACTGTCCTTGTTCCTCCAGCCGAGGTGAACCATTTGGCCGCACATGTTGCCGCCCAGCACCTTGAGGAGCGTTTTGAGGGCCTACGCTGTGAGGTCTACACTGAGCTCCACTACCTGCGCAGCCTCCTGTCCCACTCTCCCTGCTCCTGTCCTACTCTCCAAGCCTCCTGCTCCAGCACTCACCCCTCAGACATCCAGAGGCAGGCTGCCATCAACCACATCTCTCAGGAACTCTACCACAGGTAGATCTGGATAAGGCAGTCTGAAGTGTGGTGTGGTGGGGATACTTTGGTTAACTACACTTGCATGATGATAAGTAGACTTTAGCTCAGTGGGCTAATGCAGTAATAACATGTATTTCCCTCTCCATTTTTTTCTGTGTATGTTGTCTGTTTCTTCAGTCGAAGAGTCCTGTGGGAGCAGATTGCTGAGCTAAGGGAGGAAGTCCACAACATTCATGGCCTGCTTAGCAAGTTTGATTTTATGTTTTTCAGAACAAGACCCTCTTCCATGATGTTGTTCTAATGGAGGGTTTTTTAAAACCTTACTCAAGTTTTCCTTTCCTTTTTAGAAAAACTAAGAGATGAAACAATGCGCAGATTGACAGAGAAGTACTGCAAAGATATGGTATTTCAGAGCTCACATTTCTCTCCCCCAAATCACTTTGACCTGAATGATTTCACTCATCAAACAAATGATACAAACTTTACACTTGAAACAATCTTCTGAACTGTACTTGGGCTATAATGATTTGGACTGCTGAAGCTTATCTAATGTTATGTGACATGTTCTGGAATATGTGTCTATCTGTCTCCATTTTCAGTGCTTGGAGAGGATGATTGACAGCTATCAGATGAAGGACGACGCTCTCAAACTGCAGAGGCCTCAGGACATGCTCAGGTCAAATGCAAGGTGAAAGTAATGGGGTGAGGTTAGAGTAGACGAGCATGGCAAGCAATCTGACAGACTGCTATTACTAAAGGAATTATGATGATGCATCCCTATAACAAGTGTTCTCCCCTAGATCAGATGTTTCTGCGTTACAGAATAAGCTTCAGACTATAACAATATCGAAAGGCAAGGCTCCCAATAAAACAGGTAAGATATCTGGTAATTAACTTGCTGTTGATCTACAAAAGATGCAGCATTTGCATTGAAATACAAAGTGTATTTTTCTGTTTGCTGAGATCAGTTTTTATTGCTGTGTGCATGGTCTCCTGCATCGCATACTAGGCCGAACTGAACGAATAGGACAGAGGGTTATGCCAGCCAATTCAGATTCAGATGAAGGGCAAAGTGGAACATGTGCCAAAGGAATGACACCAAAGATCAAAGAGGAAATCAATGTGTCTGCCAGGTAAATGAAAGCACACTAATATCCTGCTTTGCTGTTTCTCATCTATTACTGACAACAGTAATTCATGTCATCATCTAATTAATAAGCACACTTAATTTTATGTATATGTTATAAGGGTAAACCACATTAGAAGTTAATTCTTAATTTTGTCTCTGTTGCAGAAGGAAATAAAGTTCATAGCTGGAATCCTCTACCTTTTGCCCTACCTTGTCTCGCATTGTCTTCTTTATGACAGCCAAATAAAATAAAATTTGGTCTACACAGACAATTATTTTCTGTTTGAGCTTTGTGCATTCAACACATTTCTTTATCAATAATTCCCATAAAAGGCATTTTTTTTAATCAATAATTATGTACTGTAGACTATTAAACACAGGAGGTTGGTGGCACCTTCATTGGGGAGGACAGGCTCATAGTAATGGCTGGAACAGAATAAATTAAATGGTAATCAAACTCATCAATACATTATTTCCATGTGTTTGATACCATTCCATTATTCCATTCCAGACATTATTATGAGTCGTCCTACCATCAGCAGCCTCCTGTGGTAGACTACATAATCAATGTATATATTTTGGGATTGTATCAAAGAGGTTTATAAATTCTGAGAGGCGGGTTGATAATTTGTTTGACCAATGACAACCCTAAAAAGCGCCTTAATCTTCCAATCAGATGAAAGAGTTCAGAATAATTTCCGGATACAATTTCTATTTGTTAGCGTCATTACTTGGGTCATTTATCTGGTAAGAAAATGCTTAATCCAGCGTGCTTTATTATATGGCTAACATGCAAACAACAAAATTATACATCCAGCACGATTTTAAATTACATGTGTGATTCTCCTAATTAAAAAAAAAAATTGTGCATAGCTAGCATTTTACAACGCCAGCGTTAGTTAGCTAGCTAACACAAGCTAACTTTGTTTTCCTCGCGCTCTAACGTTACTAGCTAATACTATCTAGCTACCTCTTCAGAAATCATCCCAAAATAAACGGTTCATGCAATTAAAGATATTGTTGGAAATGGACTTGTAGAATTTGCAGGACGTTTTGTATAAAAGGAAGTATTGTTGAGCTCCTATATTATAGCTGCAAGCTAAAAAAAAAAAAAAAGTCCATGCGCGATGGCGGGGAACTAACGTTAGCTACTACACGTTTGTGTAGTGTGAACATGGCTCCGACAAGAAAATAGTAGCATTAATCATCGACATCTGACTTTTTTAAATTAGCGAAAATATAATTTGAATTTGTGGAAAATTCGGTCCAAAAAATGTGTTTGTTTACACAAGAGTCAAGTATTAGCTCGCACATGCGTACTAGCAGATGGTTTATAGCGGCAGAATATTTATGCATTTATAACATCTCGTAAATGTGCAAATAGGGGCATAGGACTGGGAAAAGTAAATTTCAACGCACCTCCTTCCCATTACTAATGGGAAACTTGTCTGTTATCCCTGTGCTCCAATTTGCTGGACCATATGATGAACTCTGTCTCTGACATCAACTACTAAGGCCAATACCTCGATAACAGCAATTTCAGCAGTTAAATTCAACAACAAAACATGATTTATAAAAGTGTTATTTTAACACTAATATGTCTATGAGTATGAAAGCTGTACTTTTTCGTTCATGGTTGACACAGCTTGTTTTCCATTAACCAGCAATCGGCATTCTTAACGAGTTCAAAGCACATGAACCCGCACATCTCGTTGTTCCTAGTTTACAAGTAGTATTTTCCGAGATTACGAGATGAATGCAGCATATGTTTTTTTTGCCCCAAATCATATGAATATCAGCACCATACAGTAGATATAATATATTCTAGCTAACACGATTGACCTAATTATTATATTGATTTTGACCGTCAACAGAACTTGTTTTGTAAACTCAGAAAAATGTAGCTATTGTATTTTACAGATTCATACATCGAGAATGGGACGCCGAAAATCAAAGAGGAAGCCACCTCCCAAAAAGAAACTGACGGGTAACTTGGACACCCAATTCACCTGTCCCTTTTGTAACCACGAGAAGTCCTGTGATGTCAAAATGTAAGTTCACTTGGTTGTGTTGGAACAGTATATGGTCTGGCTGTAAAATATTATCACTGATTACATGTTGATACATATCCTAACACCCTATCCAAATGCACATTTTCTTTTCTCTTTTCAGGGAACGCACTCGAAACACAGGAATAATATCGTGCACCGTCTGCTTGGAAGAATTCCAGACTCCCATTACTTGTATCCTTTCAATTCTTTGATTGGATCACTATATTCACTTATCTATACACCATATAGCTCACAGAATGGCTTGTGCATTTGTAAATTTTTTTAAATAAATGCTATGTCTTTACAACTGTACCTCCCAAATGAACTTTTCCTTGACATTTGTCTCCAGATCTTTCAGAACCAGTGGATGTTTATAGTGATTGGATAGATGCTTGCGAAGCAGCCAATCAGTAGCAGTGGTCCCCCTGACTCTATTCCTGTCTGACCTCACCCCTCATTCCCTATGATGGGTCACATATCTCTGGCTGGGCCAGGGCTTTGTCAAGTAGTGAATGTGGAGAACAAACGAAGACAGATAACACATCTGTGAAATCTTCAGTGTCTACACACTAATGGATTTGATATGAAGAAAGATACACTTCCTGTTCTCCCTCTGTGGCAGGGTGGGATGGGGGTAGGGCAATGAAATGTCCCAATGGTCCTGATCTTAGAGAATCCCACGAAGTTTCAAAACACCTCATCATTTGTTATGTTTTACAGGCAAGCCTGTTGGTGGATATGTCTTTAGACTTTCCCAAGCTGCCATGTCCCCCTTTAATGGAGCAAGTAGATTTCATTTGTAAAAATTTAAAAAAGGGGTGATCCTGTTGTTTTTTATGTCATGATTTTTATTTCAATTAAGTTTTTTTTGTACGGAAAGGACTTGATCAATAAACACATCAATGTAATTCACACCTAACTGCATCTGTCACATACTGCTGAAATGGTTAAAATATCTAGAACAAACTTGGTGGCAAGTTTTTCACTCACAACCCAAATTGAATTGTAATTTTGATGTGTTTTATTGTATTGCAGCTAATTTCATTGTAAGTGAAAGCCAAATAAATAGAAGATTTTCAGAATACTGAACAATTGATAGTCTGAACAACATTGACATGTTTTAGATCAGAGGGTAATATTGCCAATTGTATTTTGGCTAGGCACTGTTGGCTCTCATTCTAAACTAAAAATATTTTCTTAATACACAACTGACTCCGTATATAGCTATTAGACATGTGACTATACAGAATAAGTTTGGTGCTTTAATAAAAGACACCTCTTGTGGTACATATGACTTTTACCTTAAGTCTGTGGAATGTAGTCTGTTTTTTTCCCAAATGTTAAAGGGATTTCAAAACACTAGATGGCACACTAATGTAGGGGGGGAAATGCAACATGGCATTCAGATTATGAGCTCAGCATCAAACAACGTTCCCTTTAAAGTATTAAGCCTTCAAAAGTTTGACAAATCATCACTATAAATTCCAGAGGTCAGAACCTCAGGAGGTACTCAATATTTTATGTAGCTTTATCTCCAATACCTCCTATTTAAAAACATATTACAATACTGCCCAGTAACCGATATCAATACCTTTCAAATTTAGCTTAAATGGATAGTTCACCCAAATTTTAAAAATCACATCGTTTTCCTTCCTGTAAGCAGTCTGTAGACAAGGCATAACCAATTCATGCTTTGTACATGAGCATGCAAGGCATAGAGATGTGTTCTGTGGAACGTTCCAGGTGCAACACATGATCTTAAACAAACCTCTTAGCAAGCAAACAAGCCTGCTTTTCAAAGGTTTGGTCAAGCATGCACAGTTTAATGTTTAAACCATTAGCAGCTGTGTTAGGCTACATTATCCCGAGCATAAATATGTTACAGACTTATGTTATTCATTTGCGACTGCTGGTACAAGGTGATTAATGAATCCACAGAATGACACACATCTTGCAGTGCTCAAAATCACATTACATTCAAGATCTGCGGTGGGTACCCCATATCATGTAGTAGTTAGTGATACAGGGTCTGCTGTATTGAGCTATGACTAAGTGGAAGTTAATTAGACCATTATCTCGTGTATAACAACGTGCAGATGTTATGGCTCTCAACGACCTGGCTTGTCTGCCTTCTAGTTATAAGCAATTCTATCCATGTACATATTCAACAAGGTGATGAAAAGTGCAAATAGCGCAGCAATATATTAAAGCTTTGTGCCATGGAGACTATAGGGGGATTATAACTTGTCTCATGCAAACTGGCCTATATGACATCCACATTAACATAGCTGGCACAATGGCTAAAATTGAATCTGCATTGTTTACCACTAATGAAGTATGCGAGACGTGTTGAATACTGCTTATAACACTAAAAATATTCAAATCTATTGGCTTTTCACGATGCCTTTAGGGGCTTACATTAATTCAAGTATCAGGTTTGAGAACCCTACTACTGATACTGTAATGATTTAAAGAATACTAGAAAAAATATTCCATCTGTGGTATAAAATGGCTGGTTGGCAGTCCTGTGAGCTAGAGCAGGGATGTCAGAGCAGTGCAGAGGTGCATACACAGGCAAAGTCATAAGGAATACATCTGATCAAAGTTTTTAGTCCATGTCCCTGTGTCCTGGAAGACTCAGTCTGATTCTGTGGGCCCTGAGTCATCCAGAGGGATTGAATCCCAGAGCCGACTCCTGTTCCTCAGGGGTTAAAGGTTAACAGCAACATGTCGGTCACTTCTTTCCATTCAAGGAACTTTTCCCTTTATTCTCAATGTTTAAGCTGGATGGGGGATCTACAACTGAAAATCAGAATTTTTATAAACTATAAAAGATCTATAAATAAAAAATACATAACATTAAGATTGATTAAGGAATAGGTCTCTTGACATTATTAGTATTTCTTAGTATTTATTTTCATCGTATTTGAATAGAAAAATCTCCATTGCAAAGGGAGAGAGGGGTGTGGGCCACTACATTAAAGTGATTTAAAATAACAAGGTCAAAGAGATTGAACCAGGCATAAATCCCCTCAAAGGACAAAAATTATTTGAATGGTTGATCACAAAAAAAACAGCAAGGGATGAGAATAATGAAAACAGTAAATAACAGTTTGGGTGGTCTTGCTGGTGGAGAGGGGTTCTTGAGAGGAGGGGACTGGGGTTATTCTGTTCTCTTTAGTCATAGTACATAGTACCGTCAAACTCAGCCCTCTCTCCGTTGTTGACGAATTCATCAGGGTTGGAGCAGTACTTGTTGTCGTAGACCTGCCGAGGGAGGCCGTATGTGGTCATGCCCTGTTGGGACGCCATCTTGTTGGTGCCCATCTGCAGTGAGACGGTGGAGGTGTCGCATTCCTCCAAGCCCAGACTCTTGTCATAGATGTGTCTCCTGGTGCCAGGGGCCGTCATGCCAGACTGAGAGAGGGAGAGAAGAAGAAAAGCAGGGGAGGATTAGATATAGGCTACAAAGTGTAATATTTTATATCATATTAATTGCTTTCATGATAGGCAGAGAGGGAAAACTCCCAAGATGTACAGAATGTTAGTCAATTCTATCTCTACCAGAGAATATCTATTTGTGACATCAAATGGCGCCCCACCTGGTTGGCACCCTTATTGGTGCCCATCTGGAGGCTGATGGTGGACTGGTCCAAAGGGTTCTCCATTCCCCCCCTCGGGTCGTACAGGTGACGCCGCGTGCCATAAGATGTCATGCCCTTCTGGCTGGCAAGTTTGTTGGTACCCATCTGTAAGTCAGGCAAAGGTAGTGCACTGGTTATGCCTGAACTATAATACCATTAAAACAACCCTATCGGCCAAACTAAAAACAAATGAAGATATGTTATAACATGCTACTACTACTTATATTACACATGTAATAACAGTGATATCTTCGTGTATAAGGTGTATATGATACAAAGACTGTTCTGACCTGCAGGCCGATGACATTGCGCCCTTCCTTCAGCATGTCTGGGGCGAAACGGCGCTGGTGTGCTGTTGCATACTTCACTCCCATGTCATGCTTGGAGTGGAAACCTTTGGACTGGGCCTGGTGAAAGAGGGGAAGGTTAGAAAAACAGATTATGGATCCTCATGTGAAGTAGAAGTAGGTTTCTTACAATCCACTGACAATACTTTCTACATACAGTACTGTACAATGTATTGAGATTCCTCTATGGGTTTCCACTCACAATTCCAGCCAGGGTGATGAGCGTGCTCTGGACCTGGGTGTAGTTGGTATTCTCAAACAGGTCGTTGGCCTCAAACAGATCGTATGGTTTCATACCATAAACTGTGATGGCTCGGACAAAATTGCCAATGTTTTCCAGCTAGGCAATGAAAAGGAAAAAGAATTAGCCAAGAGCAAATGGTCCACTGAGGTAAAAGCAAGATTACAAACAAAGAGTACACCAGTTACTGAGTTATTTGTTATTTTGATATTGTCATGTTTCTTTAAATAGTCATTGTATTTGAGACTCAGGACTTCAGAATGATCAGCTGTGTGGGGTTTTCTTTAAAGCCCTACTCACCAGCTGGATAATCTTTTTCTCTTTTATTCCTGACAAAGGGACCACCACACGTGAGTGCATTGATTCTTAGTAACATTGTCTGTCATGGATGATTCTTGGAAGTGCCTCAACAAACACTTAAAAGTGCTGTTTTCTTTTTGAGTCTTATATAAAGAGATCTGAAGACGCACGCTGAGATGTGCATACTTTAAACAACGTAGCTGCAGCTTGGAATGTAAATAAATAAACACTATGCCAAGCAAAAGACTACCTATCTGGTTACATATTTCAGCGAGTTCAGTGGATGAAAAGTATGGAGTGGAAAAAACTACTGACTCTTGGCATGCTTATTGCTGCTCAAAACTAAGCAAAGTATCTATAATAACTACAGCCTACTGCATGTCATGATGGGCATGATGTTATATAATAATACAAAAACAATTATTCTGTCTCAGAACAAGCTTACCTGATGCCAGTTTTGAGGGGAAGTGTTAATCTTTCTCACAGATCCTGGCTGAAGTGTGTTGATAAGTCTACACACAAGGAAAGAGAAAGCACAGAACAACAGTCAAAATACTGTTCTGACTTTGAGTGGCCCAGTCATCATTAACAGTGGGGAAATGAATGAGACTGAGTGATATTGGAAGCAAAAGAATGTAATATGGTGATATGACACACAATATGCTCTGCCATTCTGCATGACATTCTGCATGGCCACAGTACTGAGGAGAGTATCGCTCACTCACTCGCACAAGATGACCCCATCCTTTAGGTTCTCCATGAAAGGATCAGCGATCTTCTTGCCTGTTACGTCCTGGATCCACAGCCTCAGCTCCTCCTCCTTCTGGGGGTCATACTTCTGGGCCAACTGAAGAGGAAGAGGTCAAAGGTTATACAGTGCATTCGGAAAGTATTCAGACCCCTTCCCTTTTTCCACATTTTGTTACATTTCAGCCTTATTCTAAAATGGATTAAATTATTAATTTTCCACTACACACAATAATGACAAAGCGAAAACAACGCAGTGAAGGGGTCTTAATACTTCCCAAATGCATTGTAAATGTGTTGGATTTGACTGCATCCTAACATCTGCAGACACTCAGGTTAATGTCTTGTAACTGTCAGTTCTGCGTGATGATTGATCTTGTGACAGGTGCTTGGCTACATGAAAAATACAAATTATCTTACAACAAACTGTAACTATAGTAAACGAGTCATAGAACTATGATATTCATCAGAGCTATTATCCCCCTTCCTCATCTTGTAACAGAGGGATAACATTCCTCTCCACTTTCCTTTGAAAGCCTACCCGTTGTAATAAAACCTAACAATGAAGATTAGAGTTAAAAAACAACAGGAAGAAAATGTAAAATGTACATGGGACATTCCTGCATGGAGAAACACTGATTCTCCGCTTCCTTGTATTTCCCTATTGGCACAAACGCATCCCCCTAATACCAGAAATTCTATGGTGGGTCTGTAGCCCCCCTCTCACTTTGCGCTTTCTCCTTTTCTGAATGTTCTGCTCACTCACAGTCTGGGAGAGGGCTTGTGAGACCAGGAGCCAACATAAACAGGTATTTCAAAGCAGCAGGGTTTGCGTAGCTTCCAGTCCATCACACCAAACTTGGGAGAAACAGCTCTCCCTATTACTCCTCCCTGTGCTCCTTCTCTCCCTCTGGGTTTTCCGGAATCTGTCCTTTTACAGTGAGGCGATCTACTCAGGCAAACCACATCTGATAATGAGATGCCAAGACCTGCAGACAGCACTTGCAGCCAGCCAAGGTATTTTGGTCTGAGTTTCATTTAACTGTGTCAGGAGGTCAGGAATGTAATCAGAACTGGTTCATTTATTTAAAAATGTATAAGTCTTTGATGCCAAAATTGGCACCTATCCATTGATTCTATCAGTGTTTTTCATGTATGAACTCAGTGGAGAGAATATAAATTAAATCAGTGTAGGCCATGGCATAAGGAATAAAATGGTTTAAGTTGATACAAACAGGGGTGAAAGTAAGACAGAACGGTCCGGTATGGAGTACCGGCAAAATAAAGAGTGGGTGTACATCATACCGGTAAAACATGAACCTATCACAATTATTAAAACAGATTTCAAGAAAACTGTAGGCTATCACACTATTTATCATACCGCATGTCATTCGCATGAAAAATTAGCGAATAGACTTGAAAACTTGTGTAATACGCTCCAAAATGCAGTGTGGTTCAACAATAACACTGACATTTTGATAAGGCAGAGATGAGCGGCCAAGACCGAGATGCACGCGGACAGCAGTATACACATCAATTCAGGTTACAAGACTTGTGTAGGCCCAATGAAGGACAATCACCGAATGTCAGTCAGAACACTTTGGTGTTTTGTAAGTGATGTCTCTTTGCATTTATCAAAAGGCACTGCTGTATGGATGCCAGAATTATTTTAGCGTGGAGTAGCCTAATAGTTGGAATAGTAACTGAAGTCTGGACATGGACTGTAGGCCTCACATGTCACCTATTATAATGTTAACTCCTGCAGAATTAAGTGTTCCTCGCAGTAAAATTATAGACCAAATGTTAATTTTGTCTCGGGAACAAGAGTAGAGAAATACGATTTATTTATTTCAGCATCTTGAGAGAATGGGATTGAGCGCTTTTAGGGACCTGTTGTGTAGCCTTAAAGTGCAATTTTCATCAGCTACATAAAAGCTGACAGTATTTAATTTCAGCCACATTAAATATGCATCCAAGACGAACTGAAATACTATCAGAAACATGTTGGATCGTTTTCACAGCTTTTCATTTCCTTTAAACCAGTCAAACAGATGTCATTTGGAAATCTCCCTGGTCCCTACACGTCCTCGCTCCGTGAGAGAAGCAGAAATGAAAGAGAAACTTTAACTATGTCACCTATACTGAACAAATATTTAAACGCAACATGCAACAATATCAAAGATTTTACTGAGTTACAGTTCATAGAAAGAAAGAAATCAATTTAAATAAATTAATTCACATGACTAGGTAGGGGCGCAGGAGGGCGGGCCTGGGATGGCATAGGTCCACCAACTCGGGAGCCAGGTCCACCCACTGGTGAGTCAGGCCCAGCCAATCAGAATGAGTTTTTCCCCACAAAAGGGCTTTATTACAGACGGAAATACTCCTCAGCACCCCCACTCCCCCTCCTCAGACGATCCTGCAGGTGAAGAAGGCGGATGTGGAGGTCCTGGGCTGGCATGGTTACACGTGGTCTGCGGTTGTGAGGACAGTTGGACGTACTGCCAAATTCTCTAAAACAACGTTGTAGGCAGCTTATAGTCAAGAAATGTACACTAAATTGTCTGGCAACTGCTCTGTTGGACATTCCTGCAGTCGGCATGCCAATTGCATGCTCCGTCAAGACATCTGTGACATTGTGTTATATCACCAAACTGCTAGTGGCCTTTTATTGTCCCCAGCACAAGGTGCACCAGTGTAATGATCATGTGGTTTAATTAGCTTCTTGATATGCCACACCTGGCAAAGGGGAAATGCTCACTAACAGGGATGCAAACAAAATAAGCTTTTAGTGCATATGGAACATTTCAGGGAACTTTTATTTAAGCTCATGGAAAATGGTCCAACACTTTACATGTTGCATTTATATTTTTGTTCAGTATAGATTGTAGATGATGCATTGATCATTCTATCGATTTATGCCATCATTAGCAAGGCTTTATCTAGTATTCTAGATGATCATCAAGTAATGACAGAAGAGGAGCTGTAAGGATCTAATTATAGACAAGTTGACTAACAAATGTTACATAATAAAAAGCAGAAAAATATCTAAATATAGCTTAAAAACTATTCCCGCACCCCCTGTTGTTCAGACGTCCCTGAGTAACTTGCGCAGGTAGCCTACATTATCCTTTGAAGTAATTGATTGACAATCAGATGAAAACACATGACCGGTCATGTTTATGCCACATTAAAAGGTAGGCTAATACATTTTAAAAGTTAAAGGATAAATCTTTACTATTAGGCCTGTAGAGATCCTATTAAATTAATAGGGATTCTATATGTAATTCTATGATTAGGCCCATATAGATTTTCTTTAAGTGTGTACACACATCGGAGGTCCCTGTACCGGGAATACATTACATTTACTTTCACCCCTGGATGCAAACAATCATGTTGAAGGTTGACATTCCAGTGAATCCACAAGGCCTTGTTCTGTCTGCATCTCCTCTGCCTCAACAGGGTTTTGTCATTCCCCACTGGAGTGTAAATTGTTTACAGAGAGACACTTGCTCAGGTTGTAAGACAGAGCTCAGGGACACCTTAAAAGGAGGTTTAGGTTGCTGACGTACCTGTCTGTCAATCTCTGGAGCCTATCCACTGTCATCGGATGTCATGCCATTGGCACTTACCATCCACAATCTGGCATTAGCATTATGATGAACTTCCATGGCCTCACAACCACCATATATATACACACACACACACACACACACACACACACACACACACACACACACACACACACACACACACACACACACACACACACACACACACACACACACACACACACACACACATATATACTGACTGATACACTATTGAATATGACCTATTTCTATACTACAGCACTAATGATGGCACTAACCATGGTGGCCAAGTATAAGGAAATGTTTGTTTGAAGAGTGCCCCTATGAAAGTATGGATAGGAAACCACTATGTATGCAGGAACCACGGCTCTTCCAACACGATAAGGTTGATGATAGGGATAGCAAATTTAGTTGTCATTGACAGACATGGAGTTGGGAATTCTGGAATATCCTGGGATAGTTATTTGATCCCATTGGCAGAGTCATGCTATGTCCAAGCTGAACATGGGTTGTCAGCAGTTATGATACACAAACACATTTTGTGCATCACTGTCATTGCACTATCAATGAAAATACAATCTCTCCCAAACATCAGTGGATGTTGACAGCACAGTCACCTACATGGTAGACCTACAGTAGCTGGTCCATTGATTCTTGGTTGATGTTGATGACTCATTTAGTTCTCGCCTAGACTTTAAAGGGGCAATCTGCAGTTCAAACAATAACAAAGCGGACAAACCGCCACTGATTTTGTAAAATAGCTTAGGGATGGGTCTGTAGAAATGTAACCACTGATGGGTTCTGATGATGGGGTAAGAACAATGAACTAAGCTCATGAAGGATTTATAAGTCATATTCTTCAAGAATCAATGGGTATCATGAATTTAAAAGTCCAAAATGAATGTAGCGATCACAGATTGACCCTTTAAAAAATATATACATACTGGTAGCCTTCTAGAGACACCTTGAAATCAGACCTTGTGGGCTCATCTGGGAGTAATTCTGTCATTGTGCTCTGTGACAGACAGGTTAGGTGATATCACTTGTAATCTAAACGACCCAGTTCAAAGTTATGAATCAGAGACAATTGGTTTGGATGCCCTCACATATTAAACGATAAAGTAAACTGTCAGAATGGTAGGCTGCCATTTATCAGTATAGGCCTAATGATTAATCCATGATCACCATTGACAGTCCAATTTGACGGTCCAAAAAGCCTATTTGACAAAATCTCCTAACAGAAAGCAAAAATATATTATTGGCCCTCGATATACCACTGGTTCCCCTACAACTAATACATCTGAGAAGATGTACTGACAACAAGATATGCGAGCGTCAAGTGCGCACCTTCCTGAACGCGAGCATTCTTTTGGCCCACTGATGCAAATTACGCAAAGACCCCATTATTTTCATTTCAATTAAAAGGAAAGCTACATGACATGCGAGATACATACCTTACTTTTGACCTCGGCAGAAAGTCCGAAGGACGGTCCACTTTTGAAATTCTTTGACATAGTTATCTTTGATTATTCAGAGATTTAAAAATGGTGAAATACACCCCTCTATCCTGGCACGAGAAAACCCACAGCAAAGTCCTCTTTCTCCCTAGACTCCAATTGATATGACAGACCCGCGGATGTTGCAGGACTATTCAGATTCTGTAACGTTCTTGCTCGCTCTGGTGAGGCTGTGGACCACTTTGCAACACTTTTCTCAATCTTTTTTAAACTCTTCCCATCTGTGGATTTCTGGAGTGCGGCGCGATTGGCTAGGGCCACCATCCAATCCCGACGTTGCCTCTTCCTCTGGGTGATGTCACCAGTATGGCATTAGACTCGCTCAGTGTCACTTTTTCCACCTTAATAAGGGGAATTGGATGTTGGATGGATGATCCTTTTCAATTGCCTAATTTTACTGCATCCAATTTCACTTTCATTACCAAATGAAATAAATATCAAGCACATCACAAATTCATAG
This sequence comes from Salvelinus alpinus, assembly GCF_045679555.1. Classification (NCBI taxonomy): domain Eukaryota; kingdom Metazoa; phylum Chordata; class Actinopteri; order Salmoniformes; family Salmonidae; genus Salvelinus; species Salvelinus alpinus. The sequence goes on from NC_092121.1 coordinate 14,578,599, forward strand.
ACCTATAGCTATTATTAAATAATTGAGGGTCTCCATCACAACCACAGGTCAAGGCAGACCTTTAGAGTTTTGAATTACACATTTAACTTTATATTTATACAAAGTATTATAAAGTAATATTTATACATGCTGCAAGGTGTTTCATTACTGTAGATGTAGATCCTATATGACAGAATTATTTGTCAGGCCTGAAAGTATTCACCCTCCATCATAAACCTGAAGAAGCTTGGTTTATATTGTTGGGCAAAGAGGTTCAAGACCAGCGTAACCCTAATTACGGTCATGGTCAAGGATGGTTAAGAAAGCAGATATTGAAAAGGTAGGCTAAATGGATACTTTCTCACTTGAGCATATTTAATTGATCACTTTCTTATGTAAAATGATTTCAGTATGAATAGCAATATGATTCATCCTGATAATAATACATTAAATGTATCCCAAATGTATTTACGTAGTGATTCACATTTTATATGTATTCTTCCTGTACCATTTTCAACCCTGATGCTCTACAATTCCTGTTTTGGTTTTTCCATAACAAACTTGGAACTAAATACTACAATCGCCTTAAAAAATAAATACGTTGATATCTCTTCGAAAAGAAGCCAATAAAAAGTTATAAACACCCTTGTTGGCAAGTGTTTTTCTACCATCTTGTCAATTCCTATACAACCCCCCCCTACATCCCCTATACCCACACATATAGTATAGTGTGTTCCATAGAGTTTCATTTGAGGTCGTTGGTCTGACCTATATGGCTTGGGGGCCTGACGTCACTTGGAACAATGAGCTGGTTTTCCTCTTATACCCCAGTGTTTCACTCCACTGCTCTGCTCGTCCACAGGCAGATGACAAGGGAATGGAATGCAAAGCCAGCGGGCTGTGGAGTGTCAAAGGGGAACAGGCAGCACTGCTCCCCAGAGAGCAGCATGATGATTCACCCTACTGCTGTTTGTCCTGTCCAACTTTCACTCTCCCACACATATGGTGGTAATGCGTTACCAGACAGTGCATGAGGAGAAGGTTCTGGAAAAAGCACTGAGGGGAATGGAGGATGGGGAAAAGGGTTATGGTGGAGGGCTGTGGGAGTGCTGGAATAGTGGAGTTCAAACACCCTGGCCCAGTAACAATACATGCAGGATTACTGTAAATCAATCAAGTTGATGATAACATGCCAAGAGTAGTATGGTAGAGCAGCAGTGAAACTGTCTGCAAACCTCACAATGATGATTCCAAGTGTTTTTTAATATGGATGTTCCTAGACAATGATGGACAATTAATGACTAATTCCAGTTACAGTGTAATTACACATTGGAGCATATCGTTGGGACACCAATGTGTTTTTTTGCATGGCTACTCAAATGAAGAAGAGTGGAAGTCAGGTGGACTTTCTCTGCCTGCGACAAAGACAAATTAACTATTTCCACCAGTACATCAGTGGAGAAATACCTGTTTTATAATGTTTCTAGAAGATCACAGACCTGCCAACATTATAAAAGTAAATTATTTGGGTTGAGAAGAGTAATAATGCCTCAGCTCAGACGATTGCAAATGCACTGCATTTGTGTGGAAAAGGTCGCACATTTTTTGATGATAAATGAGTTTCAGCCTGATAGGCTAGCTGTAGTGGTAGTAGAAGTTTGAGTTTGGCAGACATCTTTACACACAGTAGTCTATAGTGTATAAACCAAGAGGTTATGAAGCTTAGACTCTTACTGAGCTACTGATCTAAATACTGAGCACCATTAACAATGTTAACTATGTTATAACCCAATAGTTGACATTTAATAACAGGACATAGTCATGAAGAGTTTGAGGAACACTGTGAATCTGAGTGCACACTTGAACAAACAATGACCAGAAAAAGGTACACTAAGCAAAGGTTAGATAGAGCTTGTTTGTGAAGATAGTGTCATGTTTTGTCATTGATTATCATGTCTTGTCCCTGTGCTTCCCTTCTATTCGTTTCCCTCTGCTGGTCTTATTAGGTTCTTTCCCTCTTTCTATCCCTCTCTCTCCCTCTTTCGCTCTCTCTCTCTATCGTTCCGTTCCTGCTCGCAGCTGTTCCTCATTCTCCTAACTACCTCATTTACTCTTTCACACCTGTCCCCTATTTTGCCCTCTGATTAGAGTCCCTATTTCCCCCTCTGTTTTCCGCTTCTGTCCTTGTCGGATCCTTGTTTGATGTTTGCTGTTCTGTGTCCTTGTTCCGCCCTGTCGTGTTTTTGCCTTCTTCAGATGCTGCGTGTGAGCAGGTGTCTATGTCAGCTACGGCCTGTGCCTTCCCGAAGCGACCTGCAGTCTGTGGTCGCGTCTCCAGTCGTTCCTCTCTACTGACGAGAGGATTTCAGTTTTCCTGTTTTGTATTTACCTAAGATATATCCAGGAGTATCGTTTTTGTTTAAGACTGGAATAAAGACTCTGTTTCTGTTAAGTCGCTTTTGGGTCCTCATTCACCAGCATAACAGAAGGATCCGACCAAGAATGGACCCAGCGACTACGGATTCTCGCTACACTGCCGTCGAGATCCAGGGAGCAATGCTCGGCAGACACGAGCAGGAATTGTCTGCTGCTCGTCATGCCGTTGAGACCCTGGCCGCTCAGGTCTCCGACCTCTCAGGACAGTTTCAGAGTCTTCGTCTCGTGCCACCAGCTACTTCCTGGTCTTCCGAGTCTCCGGAACCTAGGGTTAATAACCCACCATGTTACTTTGGGCAGCCCACTGAGTGCCGCTCCTTTCTCACCCAGTGTGATATTGTGTTCTCTCTCCAGCCCAACACATACTCAAGAGAGAGAGCTCGGATCGCCTACGTCATATCACTCCTTACTGGTCGGGCTCGGGAGTGGGGCACAGCTATCTGGGAGGCAAGGGCTGAGTGTACTAACGATTATCTGAACTTTAAAGAGGAGATGATACGGGTTTTTGATCGTTCAGTTTTTGGGAAGGAGGCTTCCAGGGCCCTGGCTTCCCTATGTCAAGGTGATCGATCCATAACGGATTACTCTATAGAGTTTCGCACTCTTGCTGCCTCCAGTGACTGGAACGAGCCGGCGTTGCTCGCTCGTTTTCTGGAGGGACTCCACGCTGAGGTTAAAGATGAGATTCTCTCCCGGGAGGTTCCTTCCAGCGTGGACTCTTTGATTGCACTCGCCATCCGCATAGAACGACGGGTAGATCTTCGTCACCGAGCTCGTGGAAGAGAGCTCGCGTTAACGGTGTTCCCCCTCTCCGCATCTCAACCATCTCCTCCCACCGGCTCAGAGACTGAGCCCATGCAGCTGGGAGGTATTCGCATCTCGACTAAGGAGAGGGAACGGAGAATCACCAACCGCCTTTGCCTCTATTGCGGTTCTGCTGGACATTTTGTCATTTCATGTCCAGTAAAAGCCAGAGCTCATCAGTAAGCGGAGGGCTACTGGTGAGCGCTACTACTCAGGTCTCTCCATCAAGATCCTGTACCACCTTGTCGGTCCATCTACGCTGGTCTGGTTCGGCTGCTTCCTGCAGTGCCTTGATAGACTCTGGGGCTGAGGGTTGTTTTATGGACGAAGCATGGGCTCGGAAACATGACATTCCTCTCAGACAGTTAGGGAAGCCCACGCCCATGTTCGCCTTAGATGGTAGTCTTCTCCCCAGTATCAGATATGAGACACTACCTTTAACCCTCACAGTATCTGGTAACCACAGTGAGACTATTTCCTTTTTGATTTTTCGTTCACCTTTTACACCTGTTGTTTTGGGTCATCCCTGGCTAGTATGTCATAATCCTTCTATTAATTGGTCTAGTAATTCTATCCTATCCTGGAACGTTTCTTGTCATGTGAAGTGTTTAATGTCTGCTATCCCTCCTGTTTCTTCTGTCCCCTCTTCTCAGGAGGAACCTGGTGATTTGACAGGAGTGCCGGAGGAATATCATGATCTGCGCACGGTCTTCAGTCGGTCCAGAGCCAACTCCCTTCCTCCTCACCGGTCGTATGATTGTTGTATTGATCTCCTTCCGGGGACCACTCCCCCTCGGGGTAGACTATACTCTCTGTCGGCTCCCGAACGTAAGGCTCTCGAGGATTATCTGTCTGTTTCTCTCGACGCGGGTACCGTGGTGCCTTCTTCCTCTCCCGCCGGAGCGGGGTTTTTTTTTGTTAAAAAGAAGGACGGTACTCTGCGCCCCTGCGTGGATTATCGAGGGCTGAATGACATAACGGTTAAGAATCGTTATCCGCTTCCCCTTATGTCGTCAGCCTTCGAGATTCTGCAGGGAGCCAGGTTCTTTACTAAGTTGGACCTTCGTAACGCTTACCATCTCGTGCGCATCAGAGAGGGGGACGAGTGGAAGACGGCGTTTAACACTCCGTTAGGGCATTTTGAATACCGGGTTCTGCCGTTCGGTCTCGCTAATGCTCCAGCTGTCTTTCAGGCATTAGTTAATGATGTACTGAGAGACATGCTGAACATCTTTGTTTTCGTTTACCTTGACGATATCCTGATTTTTTCACCGTCACTCGAGATTCATGTTCAGCACGTTCGACGTGTACTCCAGCGCCTTTTAGAGAATTGTCTCTACGTGAAGGCTGAGAAGTGCGCCTTTCATGTCTCCTCTGTCACATTTCTCGGTTCTGTTATTTCCGCTGAAGGCATTCAGATGGATCCCGCTAAGGTCCAGGCTGTCAGCGATTGGCCCGTTCCTAAGTCACGTGTCGAGTTGCAGCGCTTTCTCGGTTTCGCTAATTTCTATCGGCGTTTCATTCGTAATTTCGGTCAAGCGGCTGCTCCTCTCACAGCTCTTACTTCTGTCAAGACGTGCTTTAAGTGGTCCGGTTCCGCCCAGGGAGCTTTTGATCTCCTCAAGAAGCGATTTACATCCGCTCCTATCCTTGTTACTCCTGACGTCACTAAACAATTCATTGTCGAGGTTGACGCTTCAGAGGTGGGCGTGGGAGCCATTCTGTCCCAGCGCTTCCATTCAGACGATAAGGTCCATCCTTGCGCTTATTTTTCTCATCGCCTGTCGCCATCGGAACGCAACTATGATGTGGGTAACCGCGAACTGCTCGCCATCCGCTTAGCCCTAGGCGAATGGCGACAGTGGTTGGAGGGGGCGACCGTCCCTTTTGTCGTTTGGACTGACCATAAGAACCTTGAGTACATCCGTTCTGCCAAACGACTTAATGCACGTCAAGCTCGTTGGGCGTTGTTTTTCACTCGTTTCGAGTTCGTGATTTCTTATCGCCCGGGAAATAAGAACACCAAGCCTGATGCCTTATCCCGTCTCTTTAGTTCTTCTGTGGCTTCTACCGACCCCGAGGGGATTCTCCCTGAAGGGCGTGTTGTCGGGTTGACTGTATGGGGAATTGAGAGACAGGTAAAGCAAGCTCTCACTCACACTGCGTCGCCGCGCGCTTGTCCTAGTAACCTTCTTTTCGTTCCTGTCTCTACTCGTCTGGCTGTTCTTCAGTGGGCTCACTCTGCCAAGTTAGCTGGCCACCCCGGCGTTCGGGGTACGCTTGCTTCTATTCGCCAGCGGTTTTGGTGGCCTACTCAGGAGCGTGACACGCGCCGTTTCGTGGCTGCTTGTTCGGACTGCGCGCAGACTAAGTCAGGTAACTCTCCTCCTGCCGGTCGTCTCAGACCGCTTCCCATTCCTTCTCGACCATGGTCTCACATCGCCTTAGACTTTATTACCGGTCTGCCTTCGTCTGCGGGGAAGACTGTGATTCTTACGGTTGTCGATAGGTTCTCTAAGGCGGCACATTTCATTCCCCTCGCTAAGCTTCCTTCCGCTAAGGAGACGGCACAAATCATCATTGAGAATGTGTTCAGAATTCATGGCCTCCCGTTAGACGCCGTTTCAGACAGAGGTCCGCAATTCACGTCACAGTTTTGGAGGGAGTTCTGTCGTTTGATTGGTGCTTCCGTCAGTCTCTCTTCCGGTTTTCATCCCCAGTCTAACGGTCAAGCAGAAAGAGCCAATCAGACGATTGGTCGCATATTACGCAGCCTTTCTTTTCGAAACCCTGCGTCTTGGGCAGAACAGCTCCCCTGGGCAGAATACGCTCACAACTCGCTTCCTTCGTCTGCTACTGGGCTATCTCCGTTTCAGAGTAGTCTTGGGTACCAGCCTCCTCTGTTCTCGTCCCAGCTCGCCGAGTCCAGCGTTCCCTCCGCTCAGGCTTTTGTCCAACGTTGTGAGCGCACCTGGAGGAGGGTCAGGTCTGCACTTTGCCGTTACAGGGCGCAGACTGTGAGAGCCGCCAATAAACGTAGGATTAAGAGTCCTAGGTATTGTCGCGGTCAGAGAGTGTGGCTTTCCACTCGTAACCTTCCCCTTACGACAGCTTCTCGCAAGTTGACTCCGCGGTTCATTGGTCCGTTCCGTGTCTCTCAGGTCGTCAATCCTGTCGCTGTGCGACTGCTTCTTCCGCGACATCTTCGTCGCGTCCACCCTGTCTTCCATGTCTCCTGTGTCAAGCCTTTTCTTCGCGCCCCCGTTCGTCTTCCCTCCCCCCCCCCCGTCCTTGTCGAGGGCGCACCTATTTACAAGGTACGGAAGATCATGGACATGCGTTCTCGGGGACGTGGTCACCAGTACTTAGTGGATTGGGAGGGTTACGGTCCTGAGGAGAGGAGTTGGGTTCCATCTCGGGACGTGCTGGACCGTTCGTTGATTGATGATTTCCTCCGTTGCCGCCAGGGTTCCTCCTCGAGTGCGCCAGGAGGCGCTCGGTGAGTGGGGGGGTACTGTCATGTTTTGTCATTGATTATCATGTCTTGTCCCTGTGCTTCCCTTCTATTCGTTTCCCTCTGCTGGTCTTATTAGGTTCTTTCCCTCTTTCTATCCCTCTCTCTCCCTCTTTCGCTCTCTCTCTCTATCGTTCCGTTCCTGCTCGCAGCTGTTCCTCATTCTCCTAACTACCTCATTTACTCTTTCACACCTGTCCCCTATTTTGCCCTCTGATTAGAGTCCCTATTTCTCCCTCTGTTTTCCGCTTCTGTCCTTGTCGGATCCTTGTTTGATGTTTGCTGTTCTGTGTCCTTGTTCCGCCCTGTCGTGTTTTTGCCTTCTTCAGATGCTGCGTGTGAGCAGGTGTCTATGTCAGCTACGGCCTGTGCCTTCCCGAAGCGACCTGCAGTCTGTGGTCGCGTCTCCAGTCGTTCCTCTCTACTGACGAGAGGATTTCAGTTTTCCTGTTTTGTATTTACCTAAGATATATCCAGGAGTATCGCTTTTGTTTAAGACTGGAATAAAGACTCTGTTTCTGTTAAGTCGCTTTTGGGTCCTCATTCACCAGCATAACAGATAGGACTCATAAACCATAAAGGGCCAATCAGCAGTTGAAACAATAACCACTGTTTTGGTAAAAAGCTGAGGGATGGGGCTGGAGAAATGTAATCACTCTCAAATTCATAGACAGACCTATGGATGCAAGGACTGACCATCCATAATATCAACATTATAGTTTTAACCATGTTGAGGGTATACAGTGTTTGTTTACATTGAATTTGTTTATAAACATTGGAGTATAAAATGCTTATATTTTGGGTTCTGATGGGGTAGGACATTAAAACTAAGCTCATGAGGCATTTATAAGTTACATTCTTCAAGAATCAATGGAAACATTAATTTATGTCTAAAAATGGATGTAACAACTGCTGATTGCCCCTTTAAAGCTCACCTTAAAGTATTACTTTAGGTATGAGGCTGCAACTGTGATGACAAACTAAAATTATAGTGGAGCCTTATGTAACGTGGCCATAAACAGACTGTCAGTGAAATACAGAAGCGCACAAGCACAGAGAGAGAGAGAGAGAGTAGCTGAGTGTGGGACCAAGCAAGGGTCTTATAAACATCTCAAGGAGAGAAGAGGCACACAGGAGGAATTTGGACACTTTATTTGGGCATGATGGGAGAAGGAAGGGCCATAACTGGCTGGAGCAGCCCAGATGTAATGTGATGTGAAAGTGGAATCCCTCAAACTGATAATGAACTACTGTTACATATTTGCTGTGCAGTGGGTCTTTTGTGGGTCATTTACAGTGAGAGGAAGCATAGGGAACATACCACACCTCCAGATTGGAAACCTCTTATGATGATCTGTTTATTTGAACGCTAACATACTGGAAATACTGTGTTGCATGGAGTCTTGAGATGACAAGGTTTGGATAACTTTACAACTTTAAACTCAAACTGAATTAGAAACACAAGAAAAGAGGCATTAGAGAGGGTACACCTTGGTAGGAAGGACACCTAGGATACAAACAGAGCTCAGGCAAAGGGAGATGAGAAGACTGAGGCTTTGGGAGAGCTACGAGATCCAAGAGAGGCAGACAAATTGTGCAAGTCATAATATTTGACAAAGCAAAGAAATGTGCACATGTGTAGCTGGAACTGTTGAGAAAGATGGAGAAGCAGCGAGAGACAGAAAACTGCTGTTCTGGATGGTAGAGGGTCATTTCCGAAGTTCCAGCTCCCCCCTCTCCACACCCTCATCCACTCTGTCTGGCTATTTAGGGTAGAAGGCCTCCTCAACCTAGGCTGAGAAGAATTCAGGAGGCTGGGGTGTTAGCATCATCATTTTGGCTGTCTATGTACAGTAGGACTGAAAGTTTAAACAAATTCTGGGCTTGACTAATAATTTTTTGTGTGAATTAATACCCAAGTGTCTGGGTGCTTTTATAAAATGTTTGTGTATAGTATAGCAAAGTGCTATTTGTTAAACTGATTAAAAGTCATGTTAAATCCCCACTGAATTGTCAAGGGTTTCAAGTACCTTGTAAAAAATATGTTATTTTTAATAGCCTCTCAGAAGTCTGGAATGTTGATTTCAGAGTAGTTTTTTTAAGGCTGGGAAAGCTTTCTGCACAAATACCTCCTCAAACATCCCAATACTGCATTTGTTAGTTTAATGTAACAATATGTTGCTCAATAGTGCTGGCTAAAGACATGGGGAGCTTGAATGCTGAATGTAACTGCTGAAAGCTGTGAAGATGCTATGTAAAAATGGAAAAGGAGATTTTACTAATACTTATAGACCTAAATGATCGAATCCGTGTTTTCAAATACACTATCCACTTACAGTAAACAGACAGATTTGTGATCCAAGGAGCACCAACAGATTTCCAGATTCAGTCAGACTACAAAAACATTACAAGCACTGACGTCTGGGCATTTATGTTGTGTACTAGTGTAGGTGACATAGTGTGTGTGTGTGTTTTGAGTGTGTAGCAGAAGAGATTTTCATTGACTCTCATGTGACCATGTTTGGTAACGCTCTTCAGGCCCAGTCTGTGACCCAGCCCCTTGACCGGCGCACACGGTAGAGCTGGATTCAATCAGAGCCAAACAGTGGTTCAGATGCTTCTTTCTCTCCAACTCCTGTAGAATGGGCAGAAGAGGAGCGGTAGCTGGCACCCTCTCACACAGGTACAGTGAGGGAAAAAAGTATTTGATCCCCTGCTGATTTTGTTCGTTTGCCCACTGACATTGAAATGATCAGTCTGTAATTTTAATGGTAGGTTTATTTGAACAGTGAGAGACAGAATATCAACAAAAAAATCCAGAAAAACGCATGTCAAAAAATTTATAAATTGATTTGCATTTTAATGAGGGAAATAAGTATTTGACCCCTCTGCAAAACATGACTTAGTACTTGGTGGCAAAACCCTTGTTGGCAATCACAGAGGTCAGATGTTTCTTGTAGTTGGCCACAAGGTTTGCACACATCTCAGGAGGGATTTTGTCCCACTCCTCTTTGCAGATCTTCTTCAAGTCATTAAGGTTTCGAGGCTGACGTTTGGCAACTCGAACCTTCAGCTCCCTCCACAGATTTTCTATGGGATTAAGGTCTGGAGACTGGCTAGGCCACTCCAGGACCTTAATGTGCTTTTTCTTGAGCCACTCCTTTGTTGCCTTGGCCGTGTGTTTTGGGTCATTGTCATGCTGGAATACCCATCCACGACCCATTTTCAATACCCTGGCTGAGGGAAGGAGGTTTTCACCCAAGATTTGACGGTACATGGCCCCGTCCATCGTCCCTTTGATGCGGTGAAGTTGTCCTGTCCCCTTAGCAGAAAAACACCCCCAAAGCATAATGTTTCCACCTCCATGTTTGACGGTGGGGATGGTTTCTTGGGGTCATAGGCAGCATTCCTCCTCCTCCAAACACGACAAGTTGAGTTGATGCCAAAGAACTCCATTTTGGTCTCGTCTGACCACAACACGTTCACCCAGTTGTCCTCTGAATCATTCAGATGTTCATTGGCAAACTTCAGACGGGCATGTATATGTGCTTTCTTGAGCAGGGGGACCTTGCGGGCGCTGCAGGATTTCAGTCCTTCACGGCGTAGTGTGTTACCAATTGTTTTCTTGGTGACTATGGTCCCAGCTGCCTTGATATCATTGACAAGATCCTCCTGTGTAGTTCTGGGCTGATTCCTCACCATTCTCATGATCATTGCAACTCCACGAGGTGAGATCTTGCATGGAGCCCTAGGCCAAGGGAGATTGACAGTTCTTTTGTGTTTCTTCCATTTGCGAATAATCACACCAACTGTTGTCACCTTCTCACCAAGCTGCTTGGCAATGGTCTTGTAGCCCATTCCAGCCTTGTGTAGATCTACAATCTTGTCCCTGACATCCTTGGAGAGCTCTTTGGTCTTGGCCATGGTGGAGAGTTTGGAATCTGATTGATTGATTGCTTCTGTGGACAGGTGTCTTTTATACAGGTAAGAAACTGAGATTAGGAGCACTCCCTTTAAGAGTGTGCTCCTAATCTCAGCTCGTTACCTGTATGAAAGACACCTGGGAGCCAGAAATCTTTCTGATTGAGAGGGGGTCAAATACTTATTTCCCTCATTAAAATGCAAATCAATTTATAACATTTTTGACATGCGTTTTTCTGGATATTTTTGTTGTTATTCTGTCTCTCACTGTTCAAATAAACCTACCATTAAAATTATAGACTGATCATTTCTTTGTCAGTGGGCAAACGTACAAAATCAGCAGGGGATCAAATACTTTTTTCCCTCACTGTAACTATTATCTATCCTGTTGCCTAGTCACTATCCCTTTTTCATTTTTTTATGTAACCTTTATTTAACTATGCAAGTCAGTTAAGAACAAATTCTTACTTACAATGACGGCCAAACCCGTAAGACGCTGGGCCAATTGTGCACCGCCCTATGGGACTCCCAATCACGGCCGGTTGTGATACAGCCTGGATTCGAACCAGGGTGTCTGTATTGACGCCTCTAGTACTGAGATAGTGTCTTAGACTGCTGCACCACGCAGTAGCCCTACCTATATGCACATATCTACTTAAATTTCCTCGGACCCCTGCACATCGACTGTACTGCTACCCCCTGTATGCAGCCAAACTATCATTGCTCATTGTGTATTTATTTCTCATGTCACTTATTTTTATTCTGCATTGTTGGGAAGGGGCCGTAAGTAAGCATTTCACTATTAGTCTACACCTGTTGTTTACGAAGCATGTGACAATTAAAATGTGATGGACTAGCTAGACTGGACTGAGCCAGACATACCTTAGAAGGCTTAGAACCATCCAACACTGCTGTACGCATTCTGACTACGATGCATCCAACATGCAGTATTTATGAAATTGTCTCAGTTTGTGTGCACCAGTGTAAACAAAATACATGAAAGTCAATGGTGTTTGAATTGTTACTCTGAAGCCAAAAAGCAACGATTGAGACAAATCTTTTTTCTGTCTTCAAATTTATTGAAGAGCAAAACTTTCAAGTAAGTCTGAACTTTCAGTGCTACAACGACTTCATTAGTAGTGGTCATTGTACACAATCTAAATCACATGGTGTTGAGACAGGGACCCTAAGGCCCATGTATTGTTCTTTTCACATTAAAATATTCAGAAAATAATGTAACAATAAATGTCATTGCATTAAAATAAGAAATAAAAACAACCAAAAACCCACTGGCAACATATGATCTATGTTTTTTTTCCTCATTAGTTCATGTTCACTCGTTTCATCACCATCATGTATATTAGTTATTTTCTTGACTTCATTTGTTCTATCTCCGCACCTCCTTGTGACTTAAAGGATGCGACTGCTGCGGTCTACAGATATGCTCCACAGGTGAAGCAGGACTATCCGAGAGAGGCCACAAAAAGCTGGGGCAAGAATTCATTGATTCAGTCAAAGGTTATTTTCTGGCTAATCCATGACATTTAGTATCAAATGGCTAAAAGTCTTGAGACGCTGCTAAGTTCAACCTTACAAAAGAGATGAAATGCATGCAATGCAGCTGAAATAAATACAACGGTTCTACCAGTTCTTCCAGGAGCTACAACATGTCCTCATTTCTCACCAGGACCTGAGACCATCTGTACCTTCTCTTAATACACAATGTTAGCCTTTCAAAGGGATAAAAGGTCACACGGTTATTTCTTGCAGATACAAGTGCACTCGGGCATGATGTTACAGAAACCGCCGTGTCACTTCCTCATTTCCAAAAACCAAAACTTTGACTATTTTTAAATCACCCAGAGGTCTACATTGCAATTCAACACACCACAGACAAACTGAAGCCAGTGAAACACTACACATCCAATTAATAGTTTGTACAAACATTGGACATTGTGCAGAAGTACAACCTCTCTCACAGGCATCCGAAGCAGACTTAAATGCACACCACAGCCTACTGGCGAACCAGAAATCTCCTCATCAGGCTACACATGTACTCAGTTGAAAATATTGTTTTCTTGACTGATGAATGATACAAACATGTTGCTCTATTCACAGCTTGAAGTATTGGAGGACTGGGTGAGAAGAGTGAGCTGAATTTCACTAGCTTCTCAACCGAGCTGATGTAGCTGAATAACTACATGACAATAATTACATTTCCAATCTCATCTTCATTCTGGTCATAACCAGCAGCCTCTAAGCCACTTCCCACTCCTCCTAATGTCACTAGAACCACCACAACATTCATATCGAGGCCTGATCCCGTATTCAGAAGAAAAACAAGCAGGCCCTACAGAGGGGTCAACTTTGGAGAATACTTGTCTGGATTCATTATTGTGCAGGGTACAAAAATATATACATAACAGTATCCATAGAGAGAAGAGATTACAATAGCGAGAAAATAGGAAAACAGCAGTTTTACATTAAAATGTCATGCTAATCTCTACCGGACCGCATTAGATTTCCTGTTGCGTAAAGGCACGACAATACAACCCTCCTCGGTGGTACATGGAGGGGCTCAAAAGGTTATTGCTCTATCATGGGGAGTGTGCTTTAATTCCACAGTGAACAGTCAAACATTTCAGACCCCCGTCCCAAACGACGTCAACGCTTTAGGGACAGGAGGAGGACAGAAAACAAAACACTTAACATGCACTCAATACAGCTGGGTGAAAAACATAAAATGCACTGATTAAAATGAAGTGCAGAGGAACCCATAGATTAATGCAATTCATATTTATCCTGTTTAGTGATCCAAACTAGAGTATAAATCATCATAATCCAATGTTTTCTTTACAAGCTCTCAGTGATTTGAATCAATCAAATCAACTTGATTTGAAAGGACGATTTCCAACTGAGTAATACAGTAGGACTTTACATGGCTACACATATAGTACAACATTGCCAGCTTATGGCTGTTCTTGTCTGATAGGTAATTCATAATTGATCTTACATGAATATCTATAGAAACGATTGGGAACATCATATTTCTAGCATTCCTATGGCTGCCACCCTGTAGGCAGAACAGCACCTAAGACAGGAGAACGCTTCCCTCCAAAAAGGACACGCTCGTTCCAAATTCAGTTCTCAATATAACACAGAAAATAGAGAAAATGGAAGTTAAAATCCCCAGAGGTACCTTAGATAGACACTAGAACAAGTGTTGTGTTTAACAGTAGTGTTACACTGCAGTGGCTGGGAAAATCTCCAGAGAAACTGAGAGAAAACGTCCTTTCCAGTCCACTGAACTAGAGATAATGGATGAGATCTTTTCAAAGGCTAAAACATGTTGACAGAAGGAGAAAAAAACTCTGTGATTATTCTCATATGGAGGGACTGACAAGTCTTTATAAGGCAGGGGAGAGGTAGAACAGAAGCATCAAACTGGATGGATTTAACAGCTCCGCTGTGACAGAGGGTTATGAGTGTAGTGAAGTTAAGACGCGTTGATGTCAATTCCTGGTTTTGATGTTGAGTAACAGGAGGAACAAATGAGATAACTGAGACCCAAACACAACACAGCCCGACCCTGGATGAGATGAGGCAAAAGCGCCCAATGAAAAACATGATTCCGGAGAGTTGGCGGCAGGATCCAATCCCCACATCCCTGTCTCCATTTCCCCTGGATGTGCATCCAGGCTGTGGATGGGATTCAATCTGAACTGTTGCTGTGAGCGGGGGACCGGTCTGCTGGCGATGTAGGTGATGTTCATAAAAAGGAGGCCACAGCAAATGCAGTAAGAGGCATTGTGGTGTCTCGGTCTGTCAAACTAGCACAAACTGGCACACTAACAGGTCCTTATTCTGTGGGCAAAGAAGGAGGCTCTCCTCTGGGTGGACGGGTCAGGGAACTGAAAAGGGTAAACGATGATGGCCGAGGGAGTTTCCGACAGAGCCAGAGTACGGTTTCTTCTTTTATTGCTTTCTACCTGTCCATCACAGGCACTTCAGATGACTGAGCTTGGGTTGAAGTTGAAGGTGAACAAGAATGAGTGTCCTTAACAGCTACTCTGTCATCTCCAACAAAACTCAGCCAGGGTACCTCCATACCATTGATGAAACACTGAGGTACAGAAGCTAGTGTGGGACCAGTCTCATTCTGTGAGGCTGAATCTGATGAGGACCTGACTCCATTCGGCTGCATGATTTCTGGGTATGGAGATAATAGCAAGGCTGGAGCTAGCAGGGGCTATAAGAGCCCTTGAAGTCCTTCCTATCTCCCCCCCTCCGGCCAGTATCTCTTAGTCTGTGTGGTTATTCACATGGTTCTGCTTGAGCGGGGAGACCTCTTTGGCCTTCCTGCCGCTGGCGCCCATCATGACCTTGTAGCAGCCGCGGGCGATCTTGTACATCCAGATGGTGTTGAGGATGTCCAGGGCGATACAGGATGTGATCCAGGCCACCTGAGCACCGATGCCCAAGCGCTCGAAGGCCTCCGTACCAAAGGTGGCAAACACCCGAGCCCAGTAGGGAGGCATGACGAAGATGCGCACCATGAAGAAGACCACTGCCATGGCCATGCCGTTGGCCACAACCAAGCGGTCCGAGCGAGGGTACTTCAGCACCTCGTAGAACCACCTATACATGGATGAGAATGGAATAATGTCAACACTGACAGAGGTAGGGGCTGATAAACAGGAATATTCATTAATATAGGGTAAAAGTGGAGCTAGCTTACCTTTGGTTCACAAAAGGTGTGGATAACTCTGAAATGAGACGGAAGTTGGCGAAATAAGGAAGCACGCCACGAGACTGCAGAGAGTGTAAAGACGTATTACCACAAATAGACATGGGCAGAAATAAACTAAAAACAGACTAAATGTGCAACACATCTTTAGAAAGAAGACTTGAGTATTTCAATACCAAAACCCAAAGAACCAAAAGAGCCATTGTGCTCATTGTTTCCCCCCAGACTCACCAAGACATATCCATATGCATAGAGCGCCGCCAAGTGGTGACAGACAAAAAAGCTGTCCCCCATTGTGCTCCAGTTAGTGGCCAGAAGCACAAGGTCTACACAGAACAACAAGTGGGTAGTTAGCACACAGTTTATTATTTTCATCTACTGTCCACAGAGAAATGTGGATGGCTTATTGTTATACAAGAGGATAAAAATGAGGAGAGAGAGACTCACCATAGAGCAAATAACCACACGTTATGGCCACATTAAGTTTCACTAGTCCAGGCTCCCCCCTGTACAGCAAAAACAAAACAAAGTGTTCTTTCAGAATAACAGTTGCCACATTACAGATTAATGCAGTAAAACTACAGTAAAACAGAAACAAAAGCTACTTACGATTTCACAGAAATCTAGTGAAGTCCACAAAACATTCTACATACTGTATTAGTGAAGTCTACTGCAGGGGTCTCCAATGAGAGTTAATTTAAAAAAAGGAAACTTCTAACTACAATCTTTTTTCTAGCATTCAAATAGGCACATTCTTCTCATGGCCATGTCATGAGTCATAGTCTTGCTACTACTGAGATACCCGTGTCCAGGGAAGGTCCAGTTTAAATAGCACTGTGTTGACAAATGCATTGTGCTCACATACAGAGGGTGTGTTTCTGTTTGCCTGCTGTATCCTTGTGGGATTGTGTGCTCATGGACAAATACATGTCAGGATGTGTGTACATGTGAGCAGTAGCCTGCATATAGTACATACTGTAAGAATGAGAACCACTCTTCTCTTGACTGTAGGAGTGGATTGTACGACTCAGTTGCTTGGACAAAGGTTTGGGCAACGCCATGGTTATCAGTTCACCGTATCACATGGGCCACATTTACTGCCTAGGCCTGTGTGTTGACTAGAGTGCAAGAGGCGCTTGACAAGAGCATCTGCTAAGTGACTGTGGTCAAAATAATGTGTGTGTCTCAGTAAAGTGACACTGAAACTGATGTTGGCCTCTCTCCATCACAGGTATCCTGTTGCTGAGGGCGGGGTCATGGCTCTCTGTGACAGCACACCACGACGTGCTCTCTGGATCAGAGGGGGGCTCCACGTGACACCGCCCTCCCTCACCTCTACCGACCTTCACCCCAACGTACCCGTTCAGGGTATGTCTGAGTGCAACATCCTCTCTGAACCCCACTCATGTATCCAAGATCAATGTCATATGCAGCCAATCGTTTCTCCACTTCCTCATGTTTACTGCACATCCTGGAGCTCACCCATAAGCCTAATAATCTATTCACCCATATAGAGAATCAAAGCCATTCGTAGATAAATCTGTTAAAGCTAAGAGATAAACTTCAGACAGAGCAACAGGAGGGGTCAGGATGAGATCGGTCCAAAGGTTCTCAGATTCCATCACTGATCCAGGTATGGCAGGGCAGCAGGTAGCCTAGTGGTTAGAGGCGAGCCAGCAACCGGACGGTTGCCAGTTTGAATCCCGGGTCTGCCGGGAAAAATCTGTCGGGAAGTGAGCTGGCAACCGGAGGGTTGCTGGTATCAAATCCTAGATTCCATTGCCTGCCGTTGTCTGTGAGCGAGGCACTTAACCCCCACCCAGCAACAGCTCCCCGGGCGCCCGGGGTGGTAGTCCCCTGCACCTCTCCAAAACCTCTATATTTATGTGTATGCATGTGTCTTTTGGAGGTGTTGGGTTAAAAAGCAGAAGTCACAGTTCAGTTGGACCTTGTGTGTATTTGACCAATAAAGGGATCTTAATGTTACAGTAAGCCACACCTGAGGTTACATCACTGAACTCTGATCAACCAACTGAGCACTATTGTTTTAAACCAATTGAGTCTGTATTCTGCTCTCACTGGTTACATCGTACTTTTAAAGCTCAGATAAACCATTCAAGCGATGTGAGGGAGGCGGATTTGGAAAACGCTTTGGATTGATTGGATTACGACAACAAAACCCAGGCAGAACCGCCAGAGTGACGTTGCGAGAAGCTGAATCTGTCACAATGCAGGTTTGTGGGCGGTTAGTTCTGTGAAGCCCAGCACAATGCCAGTCTGTGGCATGTATAAATGATGCTGTAATGCAATCAGATTGTCTGAGGATTTAATGCTTACGCCATTCAGTGTTGCAATAAGAGGAACTAGCTACTGCGCTAGCAAAATAACATGGCTACCAGTCTAAATAGATGAAAAGTAAGAAACTTAAAGAGATGGGCAGGAAAGCAAATATATAAGAGACAAAAGGATAGTACCAATACTACACAGACCAAAACAAAGGAAAAAAACAAGTCAACATGACTTGGGCTGGGAGGGTACAACAATTACACCCCTATTAAACAAACCCTATGAGAGTAGAGGAACAACAAAGAAAGAAGGAAAAAGAGAGTAGTCTAAATGTGAGACATTTGGACACAGAGCAGATGAAGGGGGGTGGCAGGACTCCTCCCCATTGGCCCTTCACTTCCCCTTTTCTCCGCTACATCAGCGACAGACAGACAATGAGAGCGAGGGAAGTGCTGTATTGATCAGACAGCCAGAGACGCAGGGTGCTGCTGGGGGTCAGGGGGACTCAGGGGAGAGGGTCACCAGAAGGGGAGGGAGGAGGAAGAGGGGGGGCTGAAGACTGGGCTGTTTTTGTTTGCTATGAAAAGGAGCCTTGTTGGCAGGACTCTGGTCTGTCTGATCAGAGGAAGAGAAACAGAAGGAGAGAAACACGAGAGTAGAAGACAGAGAAAGAGGAGAGCGAAGAGAGTAGAAGACAGAAACAGAAGGGAGAGAGAGGGGGAAATTACCATTCCTCTCTTTCAGGATACAATGATGTAATCACAGTCAGCAGTAGGAGAGAACATAGAAAAGACAATGAAAGGACAAATCCACTGAATCTACACCTCTCTGGAGACTCCACTGAGATTTCTCTCTGACAGTGGGGAATGGCAGCATCATCCTTCCCACCCTCTTGGGGTAGGCTAGTAGCCATGGCTGCTAGACAGACAGCAGACAGTAATGCAGTTCATCTTACCAGACGGGGTCTGTGTTGACAGCATCATCAAACCACAGGATGTAGAGACAGAAGAGGCCCACGATCAGAGCATGGACAGTGGACACCAATCTGGGCAAGCACACAGAAACAGGGACAGTTAGCGCCATGGCAGAGAATGATGCAAGACTAGCACCACGGCAGCAGTAATACTAATAAACAGTTCAAGTAACATAACAATAACATCCTTTATAGCACTGAGAACACGATGAAGAAACCTCATTTGGGCCGTGTGGAACCTTGGCAATGGAACTAATTTGAAGGAGAATCGTGTGTGTTTGAAACTACTCAGGTCTCGTTGACCTCTGGGACTCTTTATCTGGGCTAGTGAAGAGAACTCCAGTGTTACCACGCCTCTTATCGCCCCTCACCCGTACACACAGTCCCCAGACCCTGGGCACACCAGCAGCACCACAGGCCTAGCTATGCTGGCTTCATAGACCAGCCACTGTACAATGAACATTGTTATTTTTAGTGTCACCATTATAACATGACTGTCTGAGAGCGTATAACTGCCATGACCAAGGAGGAGAGTGGAATTTGAGACAGTCTCTTATGAAGCAGAAGGGGCAAGTGCATTTGCTCTCCCTTTAGCCCATTTGAATTGAACATCTAGCTAGTGACGTGTTCCTTAGCCTACGCCTCAGGCTTACATCTCTGCTGTGCATCTTTCTGTAGATATTCTCTGTGTCTCTTTACAAGCAAAGCTTGAATAAATAATAACACACTGACACACTGGGAGCCGTTATGCAATGAAGGGTAACTTTGAATCAAACTTCAACCACGATCAGTGCGTCACCTTTGGCTTGTTATGCCATGGTACACTACACACATCCTGTAGCAGTGTTCAGTGTGCATGACCCCTGTATGAACTGAGGCCCAGGACTGCCGCGCAGCTCCCCCCAGGACTGCCGCGCAGCTCCCCCCAGGACTGCCGCGCAGCTCCCCCCAGGACTGCCGCGCAGCTCCCCCCAGGACTGCCGCGCAGCTCCCCCCAGGACTGCCGCGCAGAAGAAATATCAGCCCACAGGGGGAAGCACGAGATTGAACTTCTCTCAACTTTTTAGAGCAGTGGTCACCAACAGGTGAATTGCGATCAACTGGTCGATCTCCAAGGCATTCCTAGTCGATCGACAAACCTTTCTGTAAAAAAACTAAACAACGATAAAGCCTTGTGCTCCTATTTTAGGTAGGTAGGTGCAACCGATACCGCTGGCCAATCGGTTGGCTCAGATTACTGTGTTGGCAGTAACGTAGCAGGCATAAAAGAAAGCTACAGCAAAATTGATACTGTGAGATTTCAAAATGTTTAAAACCATGACTAGAGAGACTGTCAACAAATACGTCAAAGAGCTGCTGTTTTATGAGTGAGATCACGTTAAAGTTCTCACTCAGCACTGTCAACACTTTGTATTCAACACTTTTATAAGCCATAAAACACATGTTCTTCCCATTTCCACTCAGCGCTACAACACGCACTGCAGCAGTAATGAATGAGTAGGAAAGTGTATCTATAGGCTTGCATTGCTGTAATTATTAGCAGCTTGGGTCTTTTAATATTTCACTTTCTCTGTTCATAGGAGTAACAACATGAATTTGTGCATGAGGCAGAAATAACGGTGCAACTTGAGTTGCCATCAGCTGGAAGACGGTGTCCCTTTTTGGTCAGTGTCAGTGGAGGAAAGAGAGAGCGGAGGGATGTTGAGAGGTGGAACCTCAGTCTGCTATTCTCTCCCTCCGCTGAGACTGACCATTAGATGCAGGCACCATCAGCCAAGTAAAATAAAAATAAAAGACAAATTATTTAAATGTATGCTCAATCAGCTGTGCCTCACAAGTAATGCAACAATGGATCTATTACCGGTGTGATCATATAGCCTTCCTCAAATTTTGAAGTATAATTTTTTTTAAATGGCCCAAACATTAACGCATTGGGCAATTCAAGCAAAACCAATATGAGGTGATAATGTATTGTGCCTATAGCTTACTGCACAAACCTCATTACTACAGTACTGTTTTTAATTGGTCAATGTTGCATAGGCGTACGTTTTTTTGTAATGTTTTTAAAAAAGCGGCGAGGTAATTCTCGGCTTGCATTTTGACTCAGAATGTGATCTTGACTCAGAAAAGGTTGGTGACCACTGTTCTAGAGTTGTCCCTGTTAACACGATCAAAGTTTCCCTTTACTGTGGCAATTGTGATCAAATCAACGCAATATTAGCCACTGTCAATGCAACATACCAAAACAAAACAAACTATGCAAGAGATTTTGGTGTAGGCAGAACACATCGGAGAAGAATTCCATTACATTGACACGCACTACTCAGCCCGTACTCTACAAATACCAGTGTGGCATAAACAATCAGAGCTGCAGTAGGCCTATATGCAAATAGACCATTGCCATGTATTTACTTTGAACTGGACTGTGTTTACAGCATGAGCGTTTGTGAGTAGATGCGCTTGTTTTGAGATCAAAGCTAGAGCTGCATTTTGTTCATATCCTTTCTTGTTAATTAGTTATTAGCCCAGTTATAGATCATTTGTAGTCAGTAATAGGGGAGTGATTGCTTCCTACAAGAGCACAAAACGTGTACATTTCTAGACATCTTTGAAAAACGAGTCAGGTAAGAGCTTTTTTTGTCTTAAAGGGGTGTTGTATTTTGAGACAGGCTTGAATAAGTTAAGTAGCCAATAGACAGAGGGTAGCATAATGTCAGATTTTCTGTCAATATGGAAATAAAAAGCATTTTATTTTGTAAAATGGTTTCTTGCATCAAACACCACAACATTCTCAGTAATCTCCTTGTCCGAAGGACAAGTGGATAAACAGGTTAATATCAAGCCCTGCAAGTTCTTTTTTCAAAAGTCTCATGGAATGTAGGCCTATATTGAACACCACACATTGGCTGCTAATGTAGGCTGAAAGATAGAACAGCCATTTCCATGTTAATGTTATGGGATGCATTTTCTCCATTGTTTTTGATGGTGGCCACTCTGGTAGCTCTACATTACAATCAAATAGCCACAGTAGACTACTTGGCCATTGTTAAAACTCTAACTTAAAGTGGGTTCAGCCTCAGTGTTCACAGAAACACGCTGGAGGTTGCACAGAAATGTCAAGTTAGCACTCAGCAAGCCTGAAATTTGCTCAGTGGGGGCAACATTTGTTTTGAGGGAACAGTGGTAATAGTGGGTACAGCTCACCAGCTCAAGACAAACTGATACCAAAGAAGAGATACCATTCAATAGATTGAGTAACTCATTCCAAACACCAATTGGCAACTTTTGAACTTAACTAATTACACATTTCTGATCTTTGAATTCAAAGCCCTGCCCCTGATGTGTACTATGGAAAGTTGAGAAGATGACCCATAACAACCTAAATGACGATATTGTAGATAGATAATTAAGATTTGTCAGATAATTAAGATTTGTCTGATTATAGCAGAAGTATCAGCACAATAAAACAATTTGAATGCAAAGCCAGTCCAAAAGCAATGTAGAGAATAAATATTTACATAATCATTAACTTGTTAGCCTACCTTTCGACTAGTTATCATTTCTGACTAGAGGTCGACCGATTATGATTTTTCAACGCCGATACCGATAATTGGAGGACCAAAAAAAGCCGATACCGATTAATCGGCCGATTTATATATATATATATATATATATATAATATTAATAACAATTAAAACAATACTGAACACTTATTTTAACTTAATACGTCAATAAAATCTAATTTAGTCTCAAATAAATAATGAAACATATTCAATTTGGTTTAAATAATGCAAAAACAAAGTGTTGGAGAAGAATGTAAAAGTGCAATATGTGCCATGTAAAAAAGCTAACGTTTAAATTCCTTGCTCAGACCATATGAAAGCTGGTGGTTCCTTTTACCATGCGTCTTCAATATTCCCAGGTAAGAAGTTTTAGGTTGTAGTTATTATAGGACTATTTCTCTCTATACCATTTGTATTTCATATACCTTTGACTATTGGATGTTCTCATAGGTACTTTAGTATTGCCAGCCTAATCTCAGGAGTTGATAGGCTCATAAACTGCAAATGCAGGACAGTGATGTTTGAATGAATGCTTACGAGCATGCTGCTGCCTACCACCGCTCAGTCAGACTGCTCTATCAAATCATAGACTTAATTATAATATAATAACACACAGAAATACAAGCCTTAGGTCATTAATATGGTAAAATTTCAGTGAAATACAGAACCATTCCGTATTTTATCTAAAGGGTGGCATCCCTAAGTCTAAATATTGCTGTTACATTGCACAACCTTCAATGTTATGTCATAATTATGTACACTTCTGGCAAATGAATTACGGTCTTTGTTAGGAAGAAATGGTCTTCACACAGTTCGCAACGAGCCAGGCGGCCCAAACGGCTGCATATACCCTGACTCTGCTTGCACAGAACGCAAGAGAAGTGACACAATTTCCCTAGTTAAAAGAAATTCATGTTAGCAGGCAATATTAACTAAATATGCAGGTTTAAAAATATATACTTGTGTATTGATTTTAAGAAAGGCATTGATGTTTATTGTTAGGTACACATTGGTGCAACGACAGTGCTTTTTTCACGAATGCGCTTGTTCAATCACCCGTTTGGGGAAGTAGGCTGTGATTCAATAATAAATTAACAGGCACCGCATCGATTATATGCAACGCAGGACAAGCTAGATAAACTAGTAATATCATCAACCATGTGTAGTTAACTAGTGATTATGTTAAGATTTATTGTTTTTTATAAGATACGTTTAATACTAGCTAGCATCTTACCTTGGCTCCTTGCTGCACTCCCATAACAGGTAGTCAACTTGCCACACAGTCTCCTCGTGGAGTGCAATGTAATCGGCCATAATCGGTGTCCAAAAATGCAGATTACGATTGTCATGAAAACTTGAAATCGGCCCGAATCGGTCGACCTCTATTTCTGACTTAAGATCAGTGTGCCTGGGTTAATGTCTGATAGAAGTGTGTTACAGCAGAGACGGTACAGTACTAGTCTATAATGTGAAACCTGTTAAGAGGCCTGTTGGAAGGGTATTGTACCTGGAGTTCCACTCAGTGAGCTTGGTGGAGGGCAGGCGGCCGTAGCCAGGGGTGAAAGTTGAGGAGAACAGCGGGCTGGCCACGGAGAAGAGCAGCTGAAACCCCACGAAGCTGCCAGCCACCACGGTCAACTCTCTCGTCTCCATCACTCACCTACAGTATACCACACCAGGAGAGAGACGGGGTGAGAGGCATGTACTGTTACTGTACAGAAGACACAATACCCCTAAACTGGCAGGGGGAATGTACAGGGGGAAGGAAGGAATAGGGGAAGAAGTAGAGGACGGAAGGAAGCAAAACAGGATGGCAAAGGAGGGACAGGAGGGCAAGGGAGAGAGCCATTGAAAAGGAGATGGTTGTAAAAGAGCAGAAACGAGAGAAAATAATTAATTATTGGACAAATATTTTGCACAGGGATTAAATGTGCAATTGTGGCTAAGAATTGAAAGAAAAGAGGATTGTAAAGAGCTAGAGGTTCCTGTTGGTGAATGCACGCTATTGAGAGGAGGAAGAACATTTGTGATGAGACATGCAAAAACACAAGTAGAAAGACTGACTAAGTCTAGAAACTAGCAGAGTATGTGCATCTGTGTGTAGGGGCCATCGCCCTGCAGTGTCCAGCGTTGGAGACTATAGTTGAGTAGCCTGAGGACAGGCATGGATCAACTGCAGCACTATTACATAGTATCAACAGAGCTTGGGGTCCATGCTCCCCGTTTACACTGTACTAAGAAACAACCACTCACTCCCTTGACCTCGTTTTCCCAGAAGAGGGATTATGTTTCATGAAGATGGATTTTCAGTAAACTCAAAAGGTCCTCAGAGCTACTGGCTCTTTGACTGAGGACCATGACTGGTCATGTGTCCTCACCTCGACCCTCAGAGTACTCAAGTAACTACAATACTAACATTGGAAAACCTGCATCTGGGACCATTAAATCCACAAGAATTTGAAATCCAGAGAAAATGGCTACTTGGATGAAGCAACAAGAGTCTCCAAGGTTCTAACTGCTTATCCAAGTACAAACAATGTGCTGCCGATTACAATTGGGTAAGGCAACTGATTAGATGACTGGTCACCAACAGGGAGAATCTAGTGATACTGGAGAAAGTCTATTCTTTCTCCAATATCACAAGACCTAAGCCCAATAGGCTTTAACCTCTGCACAATCTGGCACTTTAAACTTGTACAGTAGGTTCTAATACTCAAAAAATCCAATGTCATGATACCATGTCATGATACCATGTCATGACTACAAACTGTTCTCTCCCCCTATAGGCTTACATCCCTCAAACTCAACTCTGGACCTCGAAGACAGTTCCACTGCATTTTTCATTGTTCCCCTCTAGTCAGGGAATAATTTAGACCTGTGACTGACACCAGGTGTGTACAATTAATTATCAGGTAGAACAGAAAACCAGCAGGCTCAGGACCTCATAGGGTAAGTTAGTACCCCTGGCCTAAATGTACAGAAAATAGGACTGGATCCACAGAGCGACAGCCGGACACTAGGGAACACCCCATGTTCACGCAGTGTCAAAATCAACACACATTTCCAGTACAAAGGAGCATTGGTACAGTACAGCCTAATGCCACTTTAGTCTGATACAAACACATTCCCTGTTTAACATAGGCTACTACAAACCACAGTTCCATGTGCTCTGAGCATGGATGTGAGGACAGGCAATTGTGTCAAGCTGATCAACACTATCACAGGAAACCAGTAGCTTTGCTCTACTGCAGTGGCCCATGCAATAACCCCAGCTCTCCCTGGAATAGGCCTAACTCTGTAAGCAATCAGGAATTTGTAGTATTATCCAGATAGCATTTGGACCAATAAAATAGCAGTGTTTGAAAGCCTCATTGTTCCAGAGCATGCTGATCATATGCTGCATGTGCTTCAATTATTCATTAGCATTCTTCATCTGGCAAGCTGGTTCTGACTGCCTAGGAGGGCAAAGGCCTGCATACCGACAAGCACCATCCACTTTGACCTTGTTCTCCTGCACTATATGCATATAACTATGACCCTTTGGTATATCACCAACACAAATAGCGGTTCAATTTTCCATGTTCCAGTGGAAATATAAAACGTCCCCTCTCTCCTGCAATGCATATGCCATTGAAGTTTTTAGAAGACAGATTGTGCAAAAATACAATGAATGTAATATTTGTTTAGTCTAAATGCAGCTCATATGACGGTCAAATTAAGACTGGCATTCTAGGCCAACTGACAAGTGATGAGATTTCCTTTCAATTTAATAACGTAAATGTTGAGTACAATTACTTGCCCTGGCCTAGAGTTAAAAATAATGAGGATATTAAACATAACTGGTAAATGGACAGTTTCTCCCGTCTGGTGTAGTGCCCTTTCTTGCGGTTGCAGATAGCTACATCATCATACATAACTAGTCAGCACAGTCCCTTGTTCTCTGCGGTGCGTGACACAGCAAACGTGTGCACGACAAGAAACGTGTAAAATCCCAAGATTTTCGGAAACATTGTCGCCAGTAGTATACTTTACAGTTTAGCCACAAGTAGACTAACCAAGCTAGCTACACGAATTGTGAGAGCACAGCTATTGACTAGAAAACAGTGATATACTGCCACAACCAGGGTCTTATTCATTGGTCGTATTGCGGTCACTAGCTAGATGTTTATTACATACAAATTGCAGCGCATTAGCTCAATGTATCGCTGTGTTGTGAACAAAATAATAAGTGAAAGGCTAGCTAGATAAAGAACTACCTGATATCAGTCGCATAGGTCTGAGTAAGTTGGTATAGCTTCGGTTCAGCTGCCGTCTTCTTTCACCTTCTTAGGTAGCTAACTTAGCAAGTCAGCTAGCTAGCGGTAGCTCACTAGCTAGCTCTCTAGTGTACGTCCTCGTGAAAAAGGCTATACGACGAAAGCAGCGGCATTCATGCATTACTATTACAGTAGCTAGATAATTGCGGATTCCAGGCTAATTTCCCTGCCACCATGAGTTCAAAGTTTTGCCTAAAATATAAAGTTGTAGTTAGACGTTTTGTTTTGCAATTGACAGCTAGCACTAACCTGTGACGCGAACACGCAGATACCACCCGCCCTCTAGCTCACACCCCTCGGTTTGGCCACACCCACAATAAACAAAGACCACATTGATTACAGCGTTATATTCTTCAATGACAAAGACATGGAACAGCTGATACCACTACCAAAAAACATGCAAAGGCTTAGTTAGCATCGTTGCTATGACGAAACCTGCATTTGTATGATGTCCACAACTAAAACACGAAGAACTGCAGGCAGCTTGACAAGCTATTGAATAACACACCACAAATAGTTAGGTCATATTTTTACACTCGCCATAGGCTAATTAAATCAAGGCTACATTTTTTACATGAGCACATTTCCATATGTGTATTTTACTTATTATAATTTGAAACTGAAAGGGTTTTACAGACAGAGTTATTATGAATCCAATGTATTTTGAAAGGAGTGGTTATTTCTGTAATTGTATGGTTCTGTGCTGTCACCTACTGAGTCATCCTCCTGAGTCAAGGTTGTCTGTCTGGTTTCCCCAGCACAGGAGGCTGCTAAGGGGAGGACGGCTCATAATAATGCCAGGAATGGCGCAAATGGAATGACATCAAACACCTGGAAACCATGTGATTGATGTATTTGATATCATTCCAATCATTCCGCTCCAGCCATTACCACAAACCCGTCCTCCCCAATTAAGGTGCCATAACATCCTGTGTTCCCTGCACTTCCCGTGTTGACACTTAGGTATTTGGCATTGATTATAAACTAGATTAGAGCCTTCTTGTAAATAGAAGGCCCTGGGCTAGAGATCCAGTGGCAAAGAGAGTGAAGTGCTGAAAGAGTGGATGGAGACAGATGACACCGGTGAAAGAAATCCTATCGCTAACAATCAAGGGCTTCAAAGATTAACCAAACATGAACTGCTAATCAGAACAGATTAAACACCACTCATTCTTCCAAACAATCACATCCTTGGTAGACATAATGCAATCATCGCCATCCTATCGCCATCGATAGGAAACAATACTGTGCAGCCGTATTCATTGACCTGGCCAAGGCTTTTGACTCTGTCAATCACCACATCCTCATCGGCAGACTCGACAGCCTTGGTTTCTCTAATGATTGCCTCGCCTGGTTCACCAACTACTTCTCTGATCGAGTTCAGTGTGTCAAATCGGAGGGTCTGTTGTCCGGGCCTCTGGCAGTCTCTATGGGGGTGCCACAGGGTTCAATTCTTGGACCGACTCTCTTCTCTGTATACATCAATGATGTCGCTCTTGCTGCTGGTGATTCTCTGATCCACCTCTACGCAGACGACACTATTCTGTATACTTCTGGCCCTTCTTTTGACACTGTGTTAACAACCCTCCAGGCGAGCTTCAATGCCATACAACTCTCCTTCCGTGGCCTCCAATTGCTCTTAAATACAAGTAAAACTAAATGCATGCTCTTCAACCGATCGCTGCCTGCACCTGCCCGCCTGTCCAACATCACTACTCTGGACGGCTCTGACTTAGAATATGTGGACAACTACAAATACCTAGGTGTCTGGTTAGACTGTAAACTCTCCTTCCAGACTCACATCAAACATCTCCAATCCAAAGTCAAATCTAGAATTGGCTTCCTATTCCGCAACAAAGCATCCTTTACTCATGCTGCCAAACATACCCTTGTAAAACTGACCATCCTACCAATCCTCGACTTCGGTGATGTCATTTACAAAATAGCCTCCAAAACCCTACTCAATAAATTGGATGCAGTCTATCACAGTGCCATCCGTTTTGTCACCAAAGCCCCATATACTACCCACCACTGCGACCTGTACACTCTCGTTGGCTGGCCCTCGCTTCATACTCGTCGCCAAACCCACTGGTTCCAGGTCATCTACAAGACCCTGCTAGGTAAAGTCCCCCCTTATCTCAGCTCGCTGGTCACCATAGCAGCACCTACCTGTAGCACGCGCTCCAGCAGGTATATCTCTCTAGTCACCCCCAAAACCAATTCTTCCTTTGGACGCCTCTCCTTCCAGTTCTCTGCTGCCAATGACTGGAACGAACTACAAAAATCTCTGAAACTGGAAACACTTATCTCCCTCACTAGCTTTAAGCACCAGCTGTCAGAGCAGCTCATAGATTACTGCACCTGTACATAGCCCATCTATAATTTAGCCCAAACAACTACCTCTTTACCTACTGTATTTATTTATTTATTTTGCTCCTTTGCACCCCATTATTTCTGTCTCTACTTTGCGCTTTCTTCCACTGCAAACCAACCATTCCAGTGTTTTTTAGTTTTTATTTTACTTGCTGTGTTGTATTCACTTCACCTCCATGGCCTTTTTATATTTTTATTTATTTATACATAAATTTGTTTGCCTTCACCTCCCTTATCTCACCTCACTTGCTCACATTGTATATAGACTTATTTTTTTCACTGTATTATTGACTATATGTTTGTTTTACTCCATGTGTAACTATGTGTTGTTGTATGTGTCAAACTGCTTTGCTTTATCTTGGCCAGGTCGCAATTGTAAATGAGAACGTGTTCTCAATTTGCCTACCTGGTTAAATAAAGGTTAAATAAATAAATAAATAAAAATCACATGCAATGGAAATATGAAATGAAAACTACTTCAGGATTGTAAAAACAGTTATAGAATTTTTACAAATGCTATTTTTGTTATCTAACACTTTATTGATCGTGAAATATTGCACACAGTAGCACGTGTTTTATTGACGTTCAGATAAAAATTTAAGGGAAATACTGTTTCCCTTCCTGAGGTTTCATGGTCATGAGTGCAGGCAACATTCAAAACTTGCCCTACAAAAACTGTGTGAAGGCAGTGCTTCGCCATGCCCACTGTTATCGGTATGCCTAGAGAAAGTTAAAGGAAATCCTTATGGTAGGCCTCTAACATGTAGCCACTTATTCCATAAAGGCTGCTTTTAGCTAAATTATGTGAATTCCTCAGATTGCCACATTGACCTTTGGTCATACCACAGATGTCTCTACTGGGCATGTGTTTTTATAATTATATTTAAAATGCAGAATGCCTGCTCTGTGAACATAGCCTGTAGAATAACTGGCAGATAATTGACAACAAAGTGCTGCCTGGTTGTCTTACCATGTTTCTATCAGCACTAAGCAGTGGTATTAACAGGTCAATTCTTATCAGTTGTGACTAGATAGGCTACAGGTATGGATGGAAGTCACTTTTTGTAACAGGTTAGGAGAGCATTTTAGCTAACCCTAATCCTTATCATAACCTTCATCTAATTATCCTAACCTTCTAAGTTAATTCTCTTAACCTGCAGCTTAAATTCTACTAACCTGCTACAAAAAAGTCACTTTCATCCGTAGCTGTATATCATCTAGTCAAAACCATTCTTATCATTTTCTCCTGGTGCATGATGGGAGGTTGCTGTGTCTACCACAATCAAGGCTGTCAAACAGATTTAATTTCTGACAAAATCAAACTCAAATTGCCAGTAACACATTCTTTAAACACATTGTCACTCTTATTTTCGCAACATACATTTCTTTAACGTAATTAAATCCATTAGATCATGATTATGATATGTGTATGAGAGTAGCTATTTTAAGGAAGCTATTCTAGGCTCATGCTAGCAAAATTCTCCAGTGAATGTGTCACCTTACTGCTGTGCCAATTGTGGGTGTCCTCCTCAGTAATGATAAGCAAAGAATCTTAAGCACTACTAGCTGGAGGGCAGAGTAGATTTCAAGATACTATCTGAATCTTTGGGCGTGTGCCAACAGGAACAGTGAACCACTGTCAAGTTCAGGGGAAGCATAGGGAATAGAGAGTGGATTGTGTGATGTCACTGGCAAAGAGGATGGAGGTCCTGGATAGTTGTCATCCAGCCCAGGAGAAGGTCGTCGATCGGCAGGCTGAGGAGAACATGTTTCTGAGGAAAAATAAGAAAGGAGATGAGAGTCAAAACTATGACAGAAACACAGACATACATAGCCTTGGCCGTGGCCTGAGGAAACAGCTGTTTGGGACTTGATTGGATTTTCGGAAGATCATCTAGAGGAGGAGGTTAGCAGCTGAGAAAGAAAAGGCCCCTCCCAGCTAAAGTACTTTATGTCATTAAATTATAGTTCAACGAGCATCATATGTACTGTAGAGACTAAGAGACAGGTTATTTTGCCCAGTATAGACAGAATTGATGATCCATGAAATCCCTCTGCAATAGACACAATCTTGCGAGAAGACGGTACTCAATTATGTGAGAGAAAGTTAGTGGGTATTCAATGTGGCTGAATGAAAGGAGATGGGAGGAAAGGAGTAAAATAAGTCAGTGGCTTATGGCTGAATAAGTCTAGTGGCTGATTGAAAATAACTACATAATGTCAGTGGTCATTTAATGGGTATAATTAGGTAACATGAGGGAATTTTTTAAAGATTTGTTAGTGCATAATGATCCGTGGGAAGGCAACTGTGTCAATTGTGTCTGGATGTGTGACAATAAATGCAGGTTATGCAGGTGTGAAGGAAGAGGGAGAGTTCAAACACACACGCATGCACACATTATTACATGCCCATTGCCAACAAACTCAGATAACAATACATATAAATAATAATAGCTCTAAAATAACTGTCTCGATATATCACAAATGAGAAAAAACGGACTTACAAAACAACCAAGCCAAAATAAGAGAATGATGGGTAACACTGCTTTCTCTTATGGCCATTTGTCAAGAAGCTGATTTGTGTGTGGTTCAGAAAAGACAATGGAAGGGTCACTTGTGAGCAATGCAACACCAAACTCCATGTTCAGTTGCGTTAGCCTACTGTCTGAATACAAAAGGTTCTGTTAGTAGCTTATGTATGTTTAATTAGCTCATTGTGGTGCTAATCAGTAGCCTTAGTTTATTGCAAGTACCAATTCACTTGTAAAAGAAAAATGGAAACAATTATATAATTTTAATGAGGACAAACTAACCTGGAACATGCTGACTTCATCCATAATGACATTAGATTAGCAGTTTTAGTAAAGTGGCCCAGTTGTTTGGACCTGGGGCTTAGTGCTGACAAGCCCAAGATTGTGAGTAAAATGTCCACAAAATCTGTATATAAAGAACATGTATGCTAATTGTATGCTAAATTACCGTATTACTTTTGTAATTTATATTAAAAAAGAAAGTTCAAAGGCCAAAACGAGACAAAGCTTTCAAAATATGTGAAGGCCTTGTCGTACCGGTGAGGAACACAAGATGGCCTCATAGTTATCTTACAGTAACAGGCAGCAGCTCTGAAGGGAGTCGAGGTGTTTATTGTCGTCAATGACTCCTGTGGTTGTGAAATTCGGCATTATGAGCACCAATATTTCATGATGTAAGTTATAATTATAAACCATGTTTACCAAACTCCTTTGCTCTCTTTGTCCTCATCCCAAAGGAATACATTCTGTGTGTATATTCAGTTCATGCAACATTATGTAATATTCTGCTATTAATGTAAAACAGTTGGAATGAGATGTGTAGCAGTACAGATTTTGCCAGGTCTCTGTGTGTGGGGGCGTGTGTGGAGGCGTCTGAAAGGGAGGGCGGTAGAAGGTGCCATAAATTGTACTGTGCCATGCACAATCTATTCCATGCAACACCTACACACACACAACTAACAGAAACATGCACATACACACAACCAAGCAGAGCACACATTCATATAAAGCATGAAGCACAAATATTGCACACAGGTCACATAGACACAGACACACACACAATGACCACAAACATCATCTCAGCCCATACATTTGCCTTGATGAATGTCAAGCAGAACTTAACCCTGTTTACCGTCTACCACAAAGCCTGCCATGCCCAGTTTAAGGGCAGCCATCAGACGAGGCGCAATGTGTTCACTAAGCAGCTGGGCTCTGGTCTGTTATGACTCTCACTGACACATCTGTGGAGCAGCACATCTGGCCTGAGATGGCTGCTCTCCATCCTGAAGACACCCACACACCTGTCAACCTGGCTTTACCTGGAGCCCAACTCCCAGAGGCTACTTTACATCCCTGGGGCTCTAGCTACATCTACTAGTCTAAACACTGGTGCAAAACACCTGCAGATACTCCAGTCCAGACACTGTGGTGCATGTGGGTCAGGTGTAGAGTTCAAAAGCACTGCCAGTGTTTGGTTTACAGTCTAAATGAGAATCGTGAACAGACATTGTGTACTGTTTATGCACTTTAATTCATTTGATCTGTATCTGGTGAATGTGCAGGTTTGACCTGACTGACATACTGCTGTGCTATATTCTGCCCTTCTTGGTTGAATAACCAGTGAACAAAGAGGAAACTCTATCCAGGAATAAAGAACATATTCATGAGGGTTCGGAACCAACAAGCAAATACTGTATACATTATCAAATTACTCACTCATCTGTCCCATGGTCTGTCTCCCCCTGCTCTCTCTCTCTCCTCTCCCTCTCTGTCTGTATCCCTCTCTGTCTGTATTTCTGTGTGTCTGTCTGTGGGTACAACTGTCAGTAACTCTAGATCTGTCTCTCACTGCACTCAGCCACTGAAAAATCTCAACGCTAATTAACGGAGATTACACAGCAATTAGCAGACCATTAATCACTCACTTATTAGTTTAGCCATGCAGACAGAGGAAAGAGGGGAGAGATAAAGAGAAAGAGAGATATAGAGTGAAGAACAAGGATAGAGATAGAGAGATGGAGAGGGAAGAGAGAGGCCCTCCTCTTGGCAGAGCAGCTCACATAATGATTTCACACTGCCTTCTGTTTCACATAGCTTCAGGAGCAAAACAATGCCTTGCTGATGAATACAGGTCTGCTGAGTATGCATGTGTGAGAGATTCTGTTGAGTAGATACTGTACGTGTTTGTGTGTCTGTAGGTGGGGGTGTGATAGAGTGAGTGAGAGAGTGTGAGTTTGGGCTTGTGTGAATGTGTGTGTGTGCAGGCGAGCAGCAGGAGTGTGTGTGTGTTAGTATCTGTGGTAGTGTAGTGTGCTGGTGCTAGAGGGGAGAGGTTGAGAAGGAGGAGTGTGAAAGAAGAGGTTTCAGAGGATGAATATCTATATTATTTGGCCTACTCTTTTCCATCCCCCCTCTCTCTCTCTCAGCTCCCCTCTGCCCCCCACCTCTCCTCGTCAGCAGGAGGGGTCAAATGTTATTCCCTCCTCGTTGGCATGGTTGCCAATCACCTCACATTCGGTAGAAACTGTTGCCATGACAACCAAGAGATCCGGTTGCCAGGCACCAAGAGCAATGCATGTGATTGCATCTTATTTATTTAATTCTATCTTTATCTATTTCTTCATTCTAAATGCATCCAATCACTCTCGCACACATGCATGCACACACATAAAAGGATGCAAACTCTTTTTTCTCTTCCACTCTCTTTCTCTCTCTCTCTCTCTCTCTCTCTCTCTCTCACACACACACACACACACACACACACACACACACACACACACACACACACACACACACACACACACACACACACACACACACTCACAGCCCACACACACGGTTAGTTACATTTACATTTACCACAGGTGCAAACGTGCGTGTCGTTGGATGACAAATAATGATGATCATTGCAATAACGATCATAATCTCCATGGCGCTCTCCTGGCCTTCTGTTCCCGCCTCTAATCTGCCACATCTCATAAGAGCTCCTCCATGATAAAGACAGGGTCCTAATGAGAGGGCTCTTATTGCACAGTGATTTCCTCCCTGTGGCCGGCTGCTCCCGCACACAGCCTTTTGTTTGTCTAGATAAATATTACAGGGTAATTGTAATGGAGTGACCCATCCAAGGGAAATTACAGCTATCCCCACCCAGCAAATCCAAGACCTCCTTATTTATTCCCAGTCTGAAGTCTCCGTTCTGTTTGCTCACTGGGATGGTTATTAGGAGAAGTGTACAGAGAGACAGGCTGCAGTGAGACTTGTCCGGTGTTGTTGTAGTTGCGCATTGTGAACAATATACAGTAGCATACCAGCTTCATCACAGATGTAGACACGGTAGATCTCATTAGTGATATGCTAGTGTCAAGCGCATGCAAGATGCACAGAAAATTAACATGGTCAGTTGGTATAAAAATAGAAAATAGAAAAATTGTAAATATGACATTGCTGAGTGCAAGACCATGGGAGTGGAGGGAATAACAGTGTGTTCAATCTCTTTAGCATTTATTGATAACCTGAATACATACAGTACTGTATGTAATTAAGTAAACAAACCCAAATCTTGGGCATCTTACCCGCCAAGTCTGTAGTTAACTTTCTAGCTTTCCATTACATAGGGTCAACATGGAATTTGGTTTATTAGGGACAAATTAAGTTATTAAAATGGTTAATGAGCAGGGGCTTAGAGATCAAGTTCTATCATTAATTAAAGAATGGAGGAAGAGACTGGAATAAAGAGTCTGGAGGCTTGTGCTAACCTTAGGCCAACTGTCTATCACACGTGCACGCGAACACACACACACGCACGCACGCACGCACGCACGCACGCACGCACACACACACACACACACACACACACACACACACACACACACACACACACACACACACACACACACACACACACACACCACCCTGAGAGAGAGGAGCTCGTGTCAGTGCTGTCTCGAGGGGCTGCTGTGGAGAATCCTCTTGGCTGAGTGTCTCCAGTGTTTAGTACAGAGACGCTGTCAAAGACCCTTTACATGGATGAGACCCAGACTCCTCCCACTGTGAAATCAAGGGATTTACATAATCTTATTACACCCTATTAAAAAAACACTAAAATAAAATCCACCACGGTGGGACGTTATTAATTTGACCACCTTACACAACCCCACTAGTTCTCTTCTGCTTGTCCACGTACAGGTGCAGTTAAAACAAGTGGAAGTATTAATAAAACAATGGAACAGAAAATGAATGTACAGGTACAGTGCCTGGCAAAAGTTTTCAGACCCCTTCGATTTCTTCACATTTTATTATGCAACAAAGTGGGATTAAAATTGATTTAATTGTCATTTTTTTTGTCAACAATCTACATAAACTCTAATGTCAAAGTGGAAGATTGAAAAAATGTATAAACAATGTAAGATGAATACAAATGTTATAAATTAAATATAGTCGTTACATAAGTATTCAACTCCCTGATGTCATACATGTTAGAAACACCTTTGGCAGCAATAACAGCTGTGAGTCTTCTTGGGTAAGTCTCTAAGAGTTTTGTACATCTGGATTGTGCAATATTTGCCTATTATTCTATTTAACATTCTTCAAGCTCTGTCAAGATGTTGGGGATCATAGCTTGACAACAATTTTCAAGTCTTGCCATAGTATTTCAAGCAGATTTAAGTCAAAACTGTAACTTGGCCACTTAAAAACATTCACTGTCTTCTTGGCAAGCAACTCCAGTGTAGATTTGGCCTTATGTTCTAGGTTATTGCCCTGCTGAAAAGTGAATTCCTGAAGCGGATTTTGCTCTAGGATTTTGCCTGTGTTTAGCCCTATCCCACTTATTTTTATCCTTAAAAACTCCCCAGTACCATGCTTGAAAATAAGGAGGCAGTTACTTAGTGATGTGTTGTGTTGGATTTGCCCCAAACATAGGGCTTTGCATTAAGGCCAAAAAGTGTATTTCTTTGCTGTGTTTTTTGTTGCAGTATTACTTTTGTGCCTTGTTTCATACAAGATGCACATTTTGGAATATATTGTATATTTGTGTTTTTCTTTTTATTCTGTCATTTAGGCCATTATTGTGGAGTCACTACAATGTTGTTGATCCATCCTCAGTTCTCTCCCATTACAGCCATTGAACTCTGTAGCTGTTTTAAAATCCCCAATGGCCTCAAGGTAACATCCTTGAGCAACATCCTGCAGCTCAGTTCAGAAGGATGACTAGTTCTTTGAGGTGTCTGGGTGGTTTAATACATCATCCAGAGCATAATTATTAACTTTACCAAACTTAAAGAGACATTCAATGTCTAATTTGTTTTTTATAAAAATGTGAAAAGCTCCCTGGTCTTTGCAGTTGAATCTGTGCTTGAAATTCAATACTTGACTGAGGCACCTTCCAGATGTTGTATGTATGGGGGACAGAGGAAAGGTCAGTCATTTAAAAATCATGTCAACCCCTATTATTTCACACAGAGTGAGTCCATGCAACTTTTTTTATGTGATTTAACTAAGGCTTTCCTAAACAAATGGGCTGAAAACTTACGCAACAACTATACTTTAGTTATAATGTTTTGTATAAAAAAATACATGTTCTTCCACTTTGACATTACAGAATATTTTGTGTAGATTGTTGACAAAAAAATGACAATTTAATCCATTTTAATCCCACTTTGTAACACAACAAAATGTGAAAAAAATCTAATACCTTTGCAAGGCAATGATACTGTTTTGTCAAATGTCTACATTTGGATGTGTGTTACAAAAAGGTAGTTTAACCAAGATCACTGTATCACAAATAGACCAGTTCACACACACATCTTTGGTTGGAATGCTTGTTAAATCTCCCACACCATTCAGCCTAGACTGTCCTTCCCTGTTGCCCTGCCTCAACCTGCCCGTCTGACTGTCCCTGTACCACCTCCAGCCAGCCTGGAAAACAGCGTCCAGGCTGAGATTTATCTTTGTGCTCTAATGCATTCAGTTCATGCTCCTACCTGCCCGTCTGGATATTGGATTTGCTCTTTGGCTGTGACCTTATTCGCCACGAGCCACAGGAGCTGCTGCTGGACCTCTGATGTGTGGTGTGGTGTCGCCCAGGCCCACTTCCTCACAAACTCTTATTGGATTCCCCATTCACCACGCACTGCCTCTGATAAGGGCATCTGTCAAGCGGAGGAATAATCAGAGCAAAAAAGGGATGTGATATATGGCTGGGAGGCGCTTACCTTCTGAAGAGGATGTCTGGTTGGGGCTCAAGGTACCGGTCACAACACAGCTCAGAGAGAGAGAGTTTTGGGCAGCGTTGAGCCTGCTTGGATCAACACTGAGGGTACATATAATGTAGAACATTTAAAACAATTGATAGTACAAAAGTGAAGATTGATCTTTGGAGGAGGATGTTGCTCCTGTATGTCTATATGACTCCAGAAGGAAAGGTTGGTTGAGGAAAATGGCTTCCACTCAGCTACGCGTATTCTCAAGCAATAACATCGACATCTGTATTATCAACCCAAGAATACCCGTGGTCGAGACGGGAGCAAACGTTCCGGCCACCTCCTCCCCTCCATCTTCTCTCCTCTCTTTCCTCTCCCCATCCCCCTATCCATGCTTCATTACAGTGGAAGAGAGATGGAGGGTGGGCGGGGGTTCATTTACCGCTAACATTGTCCAGGTCCTAGAGAAAAAAAGAAAAACAACTTGCAAAGGAAGAATCGTCTTTCAGTTTGGAGTAGTAATATGGAATTAACAGTCAATGAATGAATAAGTCTCCCCTATCTATGTCTTCTATATGTCTATATCTCCTGTATCAATGTCTTCTATATGTCTATATCTCCTGTATCTATGTCTTCTATATGTCTATATGTCCTGTATCTATGTCTTCTATATGTCTATATCTCCTGTATCAATGTCTTCTATATGTCTATATCTCCTGTATCTATGTCTTCTATATGTCTATATGTCCTGTATCTATGTCTTCTATATGTCTATATGTCCTGTATCAATGTCTTCTATATGTCTATATGTCCTGTATCTATGTCTTCTATATGTCAATATGTCCTGTATCTATGTCTTCTATATGTCTATATGTCCTGTATCAATGTCTTCTATATGTCTATATGTCCTGTATCTATGTCTTCTATATGTATATATCTCCTGTATCTATGTCTTCTATATGTCTATATCACTTGTATCTATGTCTTCTATATGTCTATATCTCCTGTATCTATGTCTTCTATATGTCTATATCTCCTGTATCTATGTCTTCTATATGTCTATATCTCCTGTATCTATGTCTTCTATATGTCTATATCTCCTGTATCTATGTCTTCTATATGTCTATATCTCCTGTATCTATGCCTGTAATAGTATTACAATACAGTAATTCTCCCATATCTAGTCCATATCTGACATCTAGTCCATATCTGACATCTAGTCCATATCCCACAGTGTGGGGTGAGTGAAAGGCCAGCTGAACGTGATGTAACTGCAAGCTCACGTCACCTTGTCACACCACACCAGTGTAAAATAAAGTTGGCAGTTTTTGAATTCCCGGCCCCTGGCTGAGTGTAAGCTGTGAGGCTTGCCATCCCTGTTCCTGCGTTTATCAGTGAGAGCCACAGTCACACACACATCTGAAGGAGTGTGCTGCCCCTGCAGCCCCGTGAGCCCAGGCCCCCATGCAGAAAACATGAGAAACGGAGAGAGAGAGAGAGAGAGAGAGAGAGAGAGAGAGAGAGAGAGAGAGAGAGAGAGAGAAAAAGAGAGAGAACGTAAAGGAGGGAGCAGGGAGTGAGTGAGAGATATGTTTATTGGGACAGGCAGACTGTAAACTTAAAGGGCCTGCTATCGCCTGGCTTTGGACTGGCGTTATGAGCTGTGATTGGCTGTCAGTGGAGATAAGGAGACTTCACATCCTCATGCCCTTGCTTCCTCAAGGGGTTGGAATCAAACCCAGAAAACACCGCTCTGCACGTCTCTGCTAAATGGCGAGCACATGAAAGGAATGAATCCAGCTCTATTATTGTAAACACCTCTGCATGTGACATACCACACGGTTGGAGGAGGAGTGAAAGAAGGAAGACAGAAAGCCCTGAAAGGGTTTAAATGGGAGGATTTTGGTAGGAGTCTGATAGCATCCTTGTGGTTCCAAGGCCTGAAATCCAAAGCTGTCTTTTTAGCTCCACTCCCTCTTTAAAACTGCCTTAGGCTCTCACACAGGAGAGTGAATTACAGGGAAGGATGGAGAGGGGCCTTCTCCCATATCCTAAACCCCAATGGGATCTAGCTAGTACTGTAGCCCTGAACCAAAGATTCCAGGAGCATCAGTGCCACTCCAAACCAGATCCCCACTACGCATCACATCAATTATTCACCATATTTATCTATGCAATTTAACGGCCGCTCCCCTCTAAAGCTCCTAACAAATTGCGGAAGCTGCTAATATGGCTTCTGGGTCTCTGTCTCAAATCACCACACAACATACAGAATGCTCAGAGGCTATGGTGGAAAGGCTGTAACAAGCTAGCTTGGCAGTATGATAGTATTCAATACCCGCTGGGCACAGACGTCAATTTAACATCTATTCCACGTTAGTTCAACATAATTTCATTGAAATTATGTGGAAACAACATTGATTCAACCAGTGTGTGCCCAGTGGGTAGTCTCTTATATGACTACCAACAGTGATTTTTCTTTGTAAAGAAGTAGAATAACTGTTGACCAATGTGACCAATGAATAGTATAGTGCTATATGTATGCAAATATGAAACATGTGGAGCCTTTACCAATACAAAAATGATTTGTCAACCTAGCGGCCCTTCCCCCATCAGTTTAAACGCACAATAACACACCTTTGTTTTCCTCTCCACCAAATCGGCATTTAGCATGACCCAAGCCGAGGACCCAGGGAAGACAATTATCAAACAGATGTCAATGTATGTTTTACAATACTAAGGGGAGCCAAAATACCACACAGATGTTTTATTTTCAC
Source organism: Salvelinus alpinus (assembly GCF_045679555.1). Classification (NCBI taxonomy): domain Eukaryota; kingdom Metazoa; phylum Chordata; class Actinopteri; order Salmoniformes; family Salmonidae; genus Salvelinus; species Salvelinus alpinus. Next base: position 14,619,022 of record NC_092121.1, read on the forward strand.
ATGAGAAGATGGTGTCGACAGATACGGTAGCCCTGTTTCTAGCTCCTAGACAACGTTGCAATGTTTTCTTCTTACATTATTTGCTCAGAACGTTTATTTTATTATTACCTACAGCCGGAAATAACTTTGGGATATTAGATCGGCAGTCACTCACCAGAAATTTGAGCAGAAACCTGGATCCTTTGTTTGAACTTCCCGAGACAGGAGCAATTGATCCTGGGTGCTGCACCAAAATGTTGAGGCCAAAGAAGAATGGGGCTCTAGTCAGGAGTGGGGCCCTAGTCAGACTCAGACGGCGTGCATACCATCCACTGCTTCTGAGTATATTGTTGGACAATAAACTGGACAATAAAAGGGAGACAAGCTCAGGGCGAGGATCTCCTTCCAGAGAGACATCAGGGATTCGTTCTCCCGATCTGGAATACCTAACCATCAAATGCCGGCCGCATTTACCTCCAAAAATAATTGGTCATTGTCACTGCCGTGTATACTTACACCCCCCCCCCCCCCAAGCCGACACAGAAGAGACGGCTCTCAACAAACTACACTGGACTGTGCAAACCATATATCCTGAGGGCGCATTTAGATTAGCTGGGAACTTTAATAAATGAAATCCTGTGCTGCACGCGCAACACAGACCCTGGATCATTGTTACTATCCCTATGAGGACGGCGGCAAGGCCCTTCCCCCGCCCTCGCTTCGGCAAATCAGATCACGCCTCCATTCTGCTCCTCCCCACCTATAGGCACAAACTTAAACAGGAATCTCCTGTGGTAAGGACTGTTCAACGTTGGCCAGACCAATCGGATTCTATGCTCTTTTTTTCACGCAGACTGGGAAATGTTCCGGGTCGCCTCTGAGAATAGTATCAACGTGTACACTGACTCGCTGACGGGTTTCTTCAGGAAGTGCATAGAGGATGTTATTCCCACTGACGATTAGAACTTATCCAGACCAAAAACCGTGGATAGATGGCAGCATTCCCGCAAAACTGAAAACGCAAACCACCGCATTTAACCATGGCAACGTGACTGGGAACACGGATGTGTACCAACAGACCAGCTACAACCTCCGTAAGGCAATCAAAGAGGCAGAATTACAGTACAGGGACAATGTGGAGTCGCAATTCAATGGCTCGTGACACGAGACATATGTTGCAGGGACTCCAGACAATCACAGATTATAAAGGGAAACCCAGCCACATCGCAGACACCTTCTTTGCCCGCTTCAAGGTAGACAAAATAGAGTCGCTGACACGGGCCCCTGGTGCTTGCGAGGACTGTGTGCTCTCGTTCTCAGTGGACAACATAAGTAATTTAAGCATGTTAACTATCGCAAGGCTGCCACTCCAGACGACATCCCAAGCCGCATCCTCAGAGCATGTGCAGACCAGCTGGCTGAAGTGTTTACTGACATTCAATCTCTCCATATCCCAGTCTGTTGTCCCCACTTTCTTCAAGATGTCCACCATTGTTTCTGTACCCTTGAAAGTGAAGGTAACTGAACTAAATTATTATCACCCTGTAGCACTCAGTTCTGTCATCATGAAATGCTTTGAGAGGCTAGTTAAGGTAAGAACCATATCACTTCTACCTTACCTGACACCCTAGACCCACTACAATTAGCATATCGCTCCAACAGATCCAACCGCCATTGCACTGCACACTGCCCTATCCCAACTGGACAAGAGAAATACCTATGCAAGAATGCTGTTCATCGACTACAGCTCAGCGTTCAACACCATAGTGCCCTCCAAGCTCATCACTAAGCTTGGAGGGCACTGAGTCCTGGACTTCCCGACGGGCCTACGCCAAGTGGTGAAGGTAGGCAACAACTCCTCCACCACGCTGACCCTCAACACGGGGGCCCCACAGGGTTGTGTGCTCAGCTCCCCCCCATGCTCCTTGTTCAACCATGACTGCATGGCCAAAAACGATGAGACATCCTACAGGAAGGAGGTGAGAGCCATGGCGGAGTGGTGTCAGGAAAATAATCTCTCCCTCAACTTCAACAAAACGAAGAGCTGATCATGGACTACAGGAGACAGCACAAAGAGCACGCCCCCATCCACATCGAAAGGGCCACAGTGGAGAGGGTTTAAAGCTTCAAGTTCATCTACGTGGACATCACTGACAACCTGAATTGTTCCCTTCACACAGCCAGTGTGGTGAATAAGGCGCAACAGCGCCTCTTGAACCTCAGGAGGCTGAAGAAATTCGGCCCCTAAGACCCTCACAAACTTCTACAGATGCACCATTGAGAGCATCCTGTCGGGCTGTGTCACTGCCTGGTACGGCAATTGCACCGTCCGTAACCACAGGCTCTCCAGAGGGTGCTGCGGTCAGTGCAACGCATCACCGGGGGCAAACTGCCTGCCCTCCAGGACATCTACAGCACCCGGTGTCACAGTAAGGCCAAGAAGATCATCAAGGACCTAAACCACCCTAGCCACGGCTTGTTTACCCCGCTACTATCTAGAAGACTGAGATAGTACAGGTTCATCAAAGCTGGGACCGAGACGGCCTCCCAAGTGGCGCAGCAGTCTAAGGCATTGCATCGCAGTGCTAAAGGCATCAATGCAGATCCGGGTTCGATCCCGGGCTGTGTCCCAGCCGGCCGCAACTGTGAGACCCATGAGGTGGCGCACAATTGGCCCAGCGTCGTCCGGGTTAGGAGAGGGTTTGGCCGGCCAGGATGTCCTTGTCCAATCGCACTCTAGCGACTCCTGTGGCGTGCCGGGTGCATGCACGCTGACACGGTCGCCAGTTGGACGGTATTTCCTCCGAAACGTTGGTGCGTCTGGCCTCCGGGTTAAGCGAGCAGTGTGTCAAGAAGCAGTGCGGATTGGCAGGGTCGTGTTTCGGAGGACGCATGGCTCTCGACCTTCGCCTCTCCAGAGTCCGGACGGGAGTTGCAGCGATGGGACAAAACTGCAACTACCAATTGGGGAGAAAAAGGGGTAAAAAGTACCAAAGAAAAATACTAAATTATGCTGTGACCGAGAGACAGAAAAACAGTTTCTGTCTCCAGGCCATCATACTGTTAAATAGTCACCACTAGCCTTAGTCACTGTTCTACCTTGCACCTTAAAGACTGATGCCCTATGTACATAGTCATTGAACACTGGTCACTTTAATAATGTTTACTGCAGGAAGGTCCAGCAGAGCTGTTGCCAGAGAATGTAATGTTAATTTCTCTACCCTAAACCGCTTCCAACGTCCTTTTTGAGAATTTGGCAGTACGTCCAACCGGCCTCAAAACCGCAGACAACGTGTAACCACGGCAGCCCAGGACCTCCACATCTGGCTTCTTCCCCTATGGGATCATCTGAGACCTGCCACCCGGACAGCTGATGAAACTGAGGAGTATTTCTGTCTGTAATAAAGCCCTTTTGTGGAGAAAACCCCATTCTGATTGACTGGGCCTGACTCCCCTGTGGGTGGGCCTATCTCCCAAGTGGCCCTCCCAGGCCCCCCGATGGCTGCACCCCTGCCCAGTCATGTGAAATCCATAGATTAGGGCCTAATGAATTTATTTAAATTGACTGATTTCCTTATACGAACTCTAACTCAGTAAAACCTTTGAAATTGTTTTATGTTGCGATTATATTTTTGTTCAGTAATATATATATAATACATACATACATACATACATACATACATACATAAACATACACACACACACACACACACACACACACACACACACACACACACACACACACACACACACACACACACACACACACACACACACACACACACACACACACACACACACACACACAAACTCACTATATGTATATATTCCTGTCTCTGACATTGCTCGTTCTGATATTTTTTTTCTTAATAATTTTTTAAGGATTATGGTTTTTCATTATTTATTGCTAGGTATTACTGCATTGTTGGAGCTAGGAACACAAGCATTTTGCTGCACCTGCAATAACATTTGCAAATCTATGTATACAACCTTTTCCCAACATAGTATGTTCAGGGCCCTCTAAGGATATTCCTAGCCCCCCCACACACACACACTGCTTGCCAAATGGAGAGGCTGAGATTGTCAATTAGCAGGGTGGGAGAGGGGGAGGGGGAATGGGAGATGTTGGGGGGAGATCGGGGGGTGGAAGGGATGGAGGAGGGTTGGAGCACAGATCAGAACCAAGGACAGCTCCCAGTAGAAAGATCTGTGCTGTGTTACTAAATGGATGTCTCGCTTGTTTGGCTTTTAGAGAAACACACACACACACACGCACACACACACACACACACACACACACACACACACACACACACACACACACACACACACACACACACACACACACACACACACACACACACACACACACACACACACACACACACACACACACACACACACACACACACACACTTGTCAATTTCCCCCTCCTTTTCTATTTTCCCTTGGTTTCTTTTATTCCTCTCTGTTCTCATCTCCTTCCTTAGAGGAGGTACACTCACAGCCCAGTCCAAAAACAGATGTGACGGAACTCTATGTCTCTCTCTGCTCCTTGATCAATATGAATTTAATGGACAAGGATTGAGTTCAGGGAGTTCATGCTGGCCGGTGTGCCTATGGGCAAACTGACTGCACACTGAAACTGACACACACACTCACACACTCCACACGCATATGCATACACACACATGCGCAAACACACACACTTGCACGCTCACACGCACACTCACAATGTTCCCTGCAAATGCTGCTAATTCAATCCAATTTAGTCTATAGGCAGTATGTGTCCCAAGCTCATATGACTGACATTCGAGTAATAATTTACACATTATTGAATTATGTATCTCACTAGCTGGTAAACCTATAGGATAAACCTTGGACGTTGTATTGATGGGCTAAAATTGATTGATTGACTGAAACAAAATACCTTGCCTGCCTCAAAGAAGTTCATTTAAATATAAAACATAGAGACTGAAATGCAAGATACTTACAAATAGTGATCAAGAGATATAGACAATTCACAACCCAAAAAATGTATGCAGGAAAAATGCAAATAGTTACAGTGTTTATAAAGATTATCATTCAACTCTAAATAAGATTGTGGAAGAATACGACTGACACATCAATCCCTTTCTTTTTAAAGAAATTACGTTAACCGTGTAGCAACAAAAATTATATTTATTTCTTTAAAAGCTTGAATACCTATCTTTAAAAGCTTGAATACCTAATTGAAACAATAACAAAGCAGCCACCCCACCTCAGTTTTGGTAAAAAGTTGAGGGATGGGCCTGGGGAAATGTTACCACTCTCAAATTCATAGTCAGAGCTATGGATGCAAGGGCTGACCATCCATGATATCAACATTATGGTTTTAACCATGTTTTGTGTTTTTGTTGCTATACGGTGTTTGTTTACATGGAGTAAAACAAGCTTATATTTTGGTTTCTGATGGGGTAGGCCATAATACAGTTGAAGCTCATGAGGAATACATTCTTCGAAAATCAATGGGTCACAGGAGGCTGGTGGCACCTTAATTGGGGAGGACAGACTTTTGGTAATGGCTGAAGCGGAATGAGTGTTTTCCATGTGTCTAATGCCATTCCATTCGCTCTGTTCCGGCCATTATTATGAGCCATCCTCCCCTCAGCAGCCTCCTGTGCAATGGGTATATATCATTAATTTAAAATTTAAAAAATGATGTAGCAATTAAGGATTCTAGCTTTAAGACTAAATATACTGTTACGTTTTAGGTGAATGAATATCATTCATCTGTGTGTTGCATTGTGCATTGGGTTGCCATCTGCTACACATATTCAATATGGATAGTCCTGTTTCATTTGTGGCATTATTTTAAACCAAATGACAAAGCTTTAAAAACAAAGCGGCCCAATAGAGAAAAATCACAAACAAGCAACACTTTAAACTGTAGGCCTATTGATCAAAATAGTTTAATATCTAATTTTAGTTGGCAACCTTTTTTTCCAAAGGTTTAGGATATTGAGTGTTGTATCTATATCAACTTCTATTCACAAACAATAACTTGAATCTACTGTAAAAACAAACAGACATGGTAAAAATAAATCATTGGCAATACACTAGGCCTCACTTTCAACATGCATTCATAAAGTCGCTCGTGACATCTCGAGCTGTCTATTGAGGAATACGAATTTAGAACAAGGTAGTCTACCAAGTCACGTAGGTCTATCTCTGAATGCATAGACTAGCCTTTACAAAAACAGTCGGTCCTGTTAAGGGAATTTGAGATCAAACAATTACATTTCAGATAAGTAAAATGGAATAACATAGCTTGAGAAGTCATAGCATTGTTGGCTTTGTGATGCGCTTCAAACACTCAGCGCTTTTTCCACTTGATGATGGAGGGCTATCCTTTACCATGGCCAAACAAGTATTTGCCATCACGTGTAGCCTACATAGCAACCAGTTAAGAGTACCGTTCCTTACTGTATCAATGAAGTTCAATTGATCACGAATGTTTGGTTAAAAATATGATAATTTCAACCAATCTATAAATCCTCGTGGGTTTCGTGATTGTAAGCCACTGGGGTATTTTGTCAGCAAGAGGAGAAATATAAAGCATTACCAAATATTACATTCAGATGTCATATACTCACCAATTGTTTTTAGTCCTGTCAGTTTTCCCTACTCAAGTAGACGACACGATGTTGACAATGTATTGCAAATATCTGATAATCATAACCAGGAGAAACGCCCCCTCCAACTCTCTCTCTCTCCCGCTCTCTAGATACTCCATCCCAATGCCTCTCCCTTTTAGAAAAAAAAGAAGAAGATCCGGGAGGCAGAAGCCACACGCTTACACCCTTTTCCCTTCGTTATCTCTTGCATTTCTCTCTCTCTCGCTCACTCTGTCTCTCTTTCTCTATGCCTGTCTCTCTCTCTGATTCTATCTCGCTTCTAACCTCCCATTGTTGAGATTCAAACGTGGTCAAAGGGGCGCGGCGGAGGCGACTCGAGATTGGGAGAGAAATACATCCACGCTCACACATCATCATGATGCATAGCCTACTGATCAAGATAATGAGAGTTATAAGTGCCAAAAAGAGCTGGTGAGGACTTCTGTGATTGTGTCATAATAGCCTAATAATAATAATAATCCAGTGAAGTCTAATGCCTACCATTTTATTGTAATCAGCCAACTGCCTTCATTGTATTAATAACCACATTAAACAATGGTGCTAAAAATGAAGGACAATTATTCAAATGTAACCTTCAGAAAAGTGGTCGAATTATAAAACTGCACACCAGGGACACTAATTACACCAGTGCCATGTTGCTAAGAGACCTCCCTCTTTGAGCCGTTTTGCCCTAAACATGACCGTGGTGTGCGTTAATTACCTGTAACTTAAAATTACAGATGGTCCTGAATTTAGATTCAGGGCAGACTGATCGACATTTCTGTTATAAATTCCCCACCTCGCCCTTGCGCTACAACATGGTTATAAAACAGGTATCATCAATTTTTCCTTGAGCGTATGGTCGGGGTGCCTGAACATAGTTATACATCATTTCTACACTGGAAATTGACAGCAAGAATCAAAACAGATAAAACAGTATTTGACAAAAAAACAAAAAAAATCTAAACTTGATTACCTTGGTTGGGATACAATCACAAATGCCTTTCTATTTATGCGTGGGAATATTTGGTAAACGACTTCCTAATTTCAAATCACTTTGACCTGATTTCCTGGTGATTTTACAATCTATGTAAAAAAAAAAAAAAAGTCTTTGCTCAGAAAACATGGGGGCCAAATAAAATGAAGGCTGCCAGAACATTGTTACCTAGATGCTGGGTATACTATACTTTAAAACATATACATCAAATTATAGGACTAATAAAGAATATTTAAATATATCTTAATAAAGTTAAAATGTTTATTAAACTTTTATTTAAGTAGGCAAGCCAGTTAGGAACAAATTCTTATTTACAATGACGGCCAAACCCAGAAGACGCTGGGCCAATTGTGCACTGCCTTATGGAACTCCCAATCATTTCTTAATAAAGGATAACATACAAAACATATGAGGCTATGATGGGTATATCATTGCAATGAGTGCATATGTCTTGCTAGTGCATGCAGAGTCCTATGCAGTGGTCACTCCATGTTGCCTGAGGAACACAGTAGGCTATGTGGTGAGTGACAGTGACATCTCAGAGATGGGTTGTATCCACTCTAATTTAATCTTGCGGGATTTCCAGATGTGGCATTTATACACAGACAGCTTCAATTCTATGATCTCTGCTTACCAAATCTCCCCAAACCATCCTCATCCTCTGGGGGATAACACAGGCCTGCACCATGGATAGCCTGCTCTCTATGCATCTGGCTATTTCACAGCTCCCCATTTGGCCTGTAGATCTGCCCTTAAAAAATATAGCAATGGATTTTGTCTGTCAATCAATTGATATTGTGTATTTTGTCACAATTTATTAGAGATACAAATGAGTATTTCTGAAGTGAAACTGTCAGAGGCTCAAATAAATCTGCCTATACAATGGAAGGCAAAAAGTAAAAGTTTTATTTCAAATCTACGCCTAAAAAACGTATATTTATCCTTTTTGGTGAAGAGAATTTCCACTTCTCTTATCTGCTACCCAAGAGACTAAATATGCATAGGCAATGGCATTGTGGTGTGTGCAGTTCCAAATGGCCAGGCGAGGACAGCTGAGTACTGAACAGGAGTCCTGTATGCCTCTAACCGCCCGCCCGTCCTGTTGTGTTCTGTCTGACTCTCCCCCTCTCCCCTCTCTTTCCTCTTTTGCAGTCTCCTCAGATCCCTGTTGGAATGAGCACATTTCTCATTCCTTCTATCCTTCTCTCCCGCTCCCTCGCTCCCTCCAGATTGCTGCTTTATTAAACAGACTCTCCCTATCTTTCATTTGTCAATCTGCTTCCCATTACCTCCTCTCTCCTTCACTCTATTTTTCTCTTTTACTCACGCACGTGCACGTCCCTGCACACACACAGAGCTGGATACATCAGTACAGCACATCAGTCATTGCTCCATGTAGTTTCTGCTCTTGCTCTTTCCTCCATATTCTAGTTCAGGGAGAGAAGAGAGACAAAGAGAGAAAGAGAAAGAGAGCAATGAGCAGCAGCCCCACAGAGAGCTCCACGCTGCTCTCTGTCTCCTCCTCTCCACTCCTCTCCTCCTCTCTTCCCTGTGCTCCATCTCTCCCAGAACCGGCCAGGGCAGCTATATTTAGAGCCAGGTTAACTGCTCCTGTCAAAGGTCTGATTTGTATTCCTTGCATGTCTGTCTGACTCAGGGCTGGGAGCAACACAAACAAAAGAGCTAGTTTGAATATGCACTGAGCCACTGGCTTAGAAATCAAAGCCCCTTTTGCCTCATTGCCAGTGACGCCACCTGCTCTGGGGGGAACTTAAAGTCAAGCCCATTCACTCTGAACACAATCAGCAGAGAGGACTGAACTCAAAGAAACACTTCAGTTTGCTCTATCACATAGTCAAATGTAGGATGGTTAGATTGAAGAGGGATAAGGCAGCCTATTGGCCATCTGCCATTCCCCTGAAATGTCTTCAGAGGGCCCATACAGGAACATCTTACATGGAGTATTTCTTGACATTTACCCCCAGCTGAAATGACAGAGGAAATTGTATTGAAAGACATACACACACACACACAGGTGCAAAGACGTGTAATATTCAGTTGAGAATGAGGTGTGATGCTTGCTGCTGCTCACCTTCTCCTCTCTTCCTCTCATTGGCTCTGACTACAACTGTGGAGCAGGCTTCCCACAGGAGCCTCCCCACTATTCCCAGCCAGACTTGCGCTCCAGCCCCTGGGGAGACAGACCCACTCCGCGCCCACTGCAGGCCAGGCTTCCAGCACCACTACTTGGTTCCAGATGCCCAGACTCTAGATGGGAAGTGGATCCCGTACAGACCCTGACAGTCTGTCTGGTCCGTGATCGGCTGGAGGTACTGCATGAGGTATGGACTCACATTGCAAGTTTATCGCTGTCTCTTGACAAGGAAATATCAACCAATCCATGTTTACACCGATCCAACTGCATTGGATCAGAGATGACTTCAAGGAAGAGAGAAAGGGAGGGAAGGAACTCAGGCCTCTGTCCTGAGTTCACTTCCTGACTGGCTGGTAGCCTGACAAGGGACGTTCCTATGCAGAGCCCCAGCTGGCTCTGTGGTTGGTTGATGCTTCCGATGCTTCCCCCTGCATTCAGAGTTCAGACAACAGACACTGTTTGTCGTCAGTGTGGCAGAGTCAAAAGAGCACCTTTGTTCCCATCTGTCATCCCTTCAAACACTTTTGCTTTTCACCAAATACATAAGACTAAGGCAGTACCCTGTACCCTTTTCTCTTTCCTATTCTGTAACAGTATTGCATTGATAGTACCAATGTGGTGGGCCTTCACCTTAACAATCTCTAGTCCTTAGTGGATGCATGTTCAGTTTTAGGACATAACTAATCACACCAAGGAGATTCCTCTGACAGCATGTGCTCATGGGCCATTACCTTACTGTGTTCTCCCTCTCCCTCTCCCTCTGTCTCTCTCCCTCTCCCTCTGTCTCTCTCCCTCTCCCTCTGTCTCTCTCTCTCTGTGTGTGTGTGTGTGTGTGTGTGTGTGTGTGTGTGTGTGTGTGTGTGTGTGTGTGTGTGTGTGTGTGTGTGTGTGTGTGTGTGTGTGTGTGTGTGTGTGTGTGTGTGTGTGTTGAGGTCCTGATCCTGCCATCAGTCAGCAGGCAGAGAGAGGCATCTCATTCCCTCAAGTCACCGTCTCTCACACAGGCTCTGATGGTGGCTCACGCTGATGATGTCATGGTATAGATCAGCAGGGCGTCTGCTGTGGGGTTGGGTGTCAGCGCTGGCTGGGATAGAGGAGGGAGGGAGAGACGGAAGAGTGGGGGGTAGGGACAGCAGAGTGACTCACTGGCTGAGAGTGACTCAAGTCTTTTAGCCAACTTCCAGAGACACTGGGGAAATGTGAGGAGGATGAATCCACACATTACTTCCAGCTACTGCTCATTCTCATCCATGGGTGGGTCAATATGTTAACTGTAAAACTGTTGTGTTTCCATCACACAGACAGTGAGTGGGGTGAAGTGAGTGCAGCATCATGCCCTCCAGGGTGGTGTGGGACAGAACAGTGATACTGTCTCTAAGGGCTGCTGGGCTCTTGACTGTAGCTCCGCCTGCTACACAAAACTATCCTTCCCTCCTCCTCCTCTTCCTCGCTTCGCAGTTTCAATTCCACTCTCTGTTCCCACTTCTTGGAACCAGCCCATGCAATTGGATTTGGTCTCTGTCCGTCGGTGCGTCTGGCTTGTCTCAACATCCTCTTCACTCACTATGGCTCTCCATTCTCCCCTGCCCTGCCTTTTATCGCTCTCGTAATTGGCCAGGGGTCCATTGCAGTGTGTTACAACATGACTGTGCAACAACAACAGCAGAGATCCGTATGTACTTGTGCTGATGCTGTGTACTGAGCCGCGGTACGCCTGCTGCTGCCTTTAGGAGCCTTTGTGTGATGTTTGATGCGTGCTCTGGTGTTACACTGGCTGTTTGTGTTTAGATAGCTAGGAATCGGTTGGGGGGGATGGAGAGATAGACAGTTCATTGTTTACATTCATCGATTGCCAGGGAGCCTCTCTCTCTCACTCCCTCTCTACCTGTCTTTTCCACCAAAACCTCTTTATCAATACACCCAGTACCCTGCTCCCTATGCAGCTGCAGGCCAGGGGTTTGGTTAGATCAGGGTAATGGGTGTAGAAACAGGCTAATAACATTACTGACACTGTAAGGATGGGGGGGGGGGGGGGGGGGTCAGAGTGGGCTGATGGGAGGAAGGGGTAGGGAGGGAAGCTGGGAAGGGGAGGGGAGGGGGGGTCAGAGTGGGCTGATGGGAGAAAAGGGTGGAGAGGGACGCTGGGAAGGGGGAGGGGCAGGTGCATCACTAATAGCTTTTTAAAAAGGTTACAGCATGTCACTCCCTCTTTATAATGGGCCCTAGCTGTGCTGGAAATGCAATTTCCGGGAAAGATAATGCACGAGTGAGAGGGGGGAAGTGTGTACCTTGTGCTTGTGCTTGAGAAGGGGAGGGAGAGAGAGGGGATGGTGAGAGAGAAAGACATATAGAAAACAATAGAGGGAGAGAGAGAGAAAGGCGGGTGGTGAGTAGAGGTGTACTCTGTTTATCACTGCAGTGTAAAGGGTGGCGGTGTAATTGAAGAAATACTTAATGTGAGCATTATCCGTGGACACTACACTGTCATGTATCTGAACAAACATGATTCCTGAGCTTCCTGCATGTCTGATTCAGCCATGTACACTAATTAACCTCGTGCCTCCACTGGATAGGAGTTTAAACATAGCCTGATTACGTGCGCATGCTTTTCCAAGGGTAAATGTAATTGCTAGTCATGTTCCGGCGACAACTTCATTGCACACTGCCTATAATGATACTCTTCCAATTTCCTTCTCACTCTCTGCATTTTACATGTAGGTACAGAATTGATTAAATTGATCATTTCTATTTCATTGTATCGAAAATAACGAGTGTAAGGCTGTTGATATGCCAAACTGAACAATTATAATCAATATTGACCTTCAGTTGGCGTGTGTGTGTAGAGAGAGAGAGTGAGAGAGAGCACTGAAGAACAAGTCACAGAACATTGCCTGGGTTTCTCTCATCAATCAGCTTCCCTCCATCTCTTTCTATACCTCTATCACCTAATCAATCAACCACGGAACATCCGGGACTGTCTGTCACTCTCTCCCCTTCCTCTCTGTAGTGTTATAAACCATCTCTCTCTCTCTCTCTCTTTCCCCATCATGACTCATCCTGCCTGCCTCGCCTCCTTCAGTTAATGATGATGATGACACGTGTGACTTCCTCAATGGAGCAACTCAGCTGATCGCACAGAACTTCCTCTTTGACAAGGGAATCTGCTGCTGCCTCAAGTCACTGCACCTGGAGAGACTTTAGTGTTGAGCAGTATGGGTCTGGAGTTGTATTCGGAATGTGTAACATTAAACGTAATAAATATTAATATGACCTGTTTTACAACTTCTATGTATGTTAAGGGTCAGGAATTTAGCATTGTTTAGAAATAAGAAAAATCAATAACAGAATATACACATGGAATTACACTCTCAACTGATATTCAGAACATTGTTCACACTTTAGAGCACTCAGTCCAGGTTTAAATCATCCTGAATAAACCCCAGAGGAAGTGCAGATGGAGTCAGGCTGTGAGGGGAACATTTCTCCTCATAGGGTCTTTCAACCTCTCTACATGGAGTCTTTGGTTCTTTATATTAATTTACCCAGGTTTAGAAATTGCAGGTGCAATTCTAAAAGATCTTGAAGCTTCTGGAATCATTGTGAGTCAAAGGTTTATTTTCTAAGATATCAATAAAAATCTAAGTTTGTAGTAAATGAGGTGAGCCTAAGAGAGCCAATGCTACTGTGTCATTGGAATACCTTAAAATGTTCACAGCTGTGATATTTGAACGTCACCTAGAAGAAACAGGAATGACAACCTCGTAATCAGTGATACACTCACAGATGAGTGCTTACCTTGCATTAACACAGGTACGTTGCCTCCCTGAATAACACAGTGATAGCACCGGGAAATATCTGATATAGGTCGCCATCTTGTGGCCTTCTACTGTCACTGCATAGTCCACGGATGTAATCAATAAAGCCTAGTCCTTGCTATTACAATCTGTAGGATCTTTGCGATTACTGTCAAATGCTAGCTTGCACATAATACATATATTCTACATTTTCTCCCAACATATATTTACCATTTGTGGAACCGTTAGGCTAAGAACATAAAATACAGTGTTTCCTTGTTCAGTAACTTGCATGTCTGCTAGTTTTTAGACATTACTGGGAGTAATTAACAACATTGTACTGAGGTAATAAGGACATTTTAAAACGTCTTAGGGCTAAGCCCCTTTTTTCTCAATTTCCGCCTGAATGACGTGCCCAAAGTAAACTTCCTGTAGCTCAGGCCCTGAAGCCAGGACATGCATAGGATTTATACAATTGGAAAGAAAACACTTTGAAGTTTGTAGAAATGTTAAAATAATGTAGGACAATATAACACAATAGATATGGTAGGAGAAAACCCAAAGAAAAACCAACCAGAATTTGTTTGGGAGAGAGGCCATGAACATAGAAATGCAAGAGAAAGGTCATATTGTAAAATAGCTCCCTGGATGCAATTCCTATGGCTTCCACAGGGCGTCAGCAGTCTATGTTCAAGATTTCAGGCTCACGAATAAGAAATAGCAGTTTTTGTAAGAGGACAGTCTTGGAAATCTGTGTTTTTGCACTCCATGACGAAGTTGCGCACCTGCTAAAATTGGTTTCCTATTGAACATACTTCTTTCCTAAATAAATATTATAGTTTGATTACATTTTAGGGTGTCTGAGGAGTAAATAGAAATGTATTTTGACTTGTTGAAACAAAGTTTAGGGGTAGATTTTCAGATTTCTTTCTCTGCAAGTTGAATGAGTGGATTACTTAAATCGATGGCGTCAACTAAACAGACTTTTTGGGATATAAAAAAAATAATTATCTAACAAAACGACACTACATGTTATAGCTGGGACCCTTTGGATGACAAATCAGAGGAAGATTTTCAAAAGGTAAGTGAATATTTAATCTTCCAAAACAACTTGTATATTCACAGAGGGTAGAGAGTTATCAGCTCAGACTTTGCAGCTCTGCATTGACTAATATTTTTATTTATTTACATGTAATGCGTATCTCTCACCAGCAGGCGGCAGTAACCCTACTATTATGTTCTTCTCAAACCTTTAGAGATTGTTGCTAAGGCAGAAGTGCATATTATGTCCAATAGAGAAAATAAAAAGAGAACATTGATTAAAAAGTACAAGACATTCCTATTGGCTATGATCCACACCCTGTGCCACGTTTGAGCAACAATCAGCACTGTGATTGGTCAAAGGATAAAATCAATGACAGTAAAACAGAATGTGTCCTGCCCTCATAAAAGGCAAGAGCAAACACTCAACATCCTTTTTATTGCAATATCCATTTATTGTTCTTATCAGACAAATCTTTACAAAACAGAAGGTACGTTGTAACAAGATGAAATGAAGTGTTAAAACTCAGAACACTTTCCTTTGTTCCTGCATTATTTATCATCTTATTTTTTTTAAATAGAACTAAATCAAACTGCAGATGTATTGTATGTGCACCGAGGAACACACAATCTGACCCAAACATAATCAAGCCATCTGTGTAGTATTTTGTAGCTGCTGTCAGTTTTGGCCTAGCGGTTAAGAGCGCTGGGCCAGTAACTGAAAGGTCACTGGTTCGAATCCCCGAGATGACAAGGTGCCCTTGAGCAAGGCACTTAACCATAATTGCTTCTGTAAGTCGCTCTGGATAAAAGCGTCAGCTAAATGACTTAAATGTAAAAGCAACAGACCCCTCAAGATTGTGATAGTAGTATACAGTGCACTTTGTCCTAACTCACTGACTTTGGTGTATAGGGAAAGGGGGATACATAGTCAGCTGTACTGCTGAATGCATTCAACCCAACCCCTCTGAATCAGAGAGGCACGGGGGGCTGCCTTAATCAATGTCATCGTTGCCTGGGAAAGAGTGGGTTAACTGCCTTGCTCAGGGGCAGAACCACAGATTTTTACTTTGTCAGCTCGGGGATTCGATCCAGCAACCTTTTGGTTACTGGCCCAATATGGGCTGGCAGGTGAACTATTACAAGAGAAACTAAACCATGAGGGGATTCTATTGTTAGCATAAAACCACGAGTCATCTTTGGTTGACTCCAACCTTGGTCCGGGAGGGCACCTGGTTTGATGCAGAATGGCTGCCAGTTTGGGACAAGGAGAGGTCCAATCCAGGCCTGATTTAGAGTGGACCAGGACCTTTACATACACTCTTGTCTTCAGTAATAAAGTTGATACAATTAATGTTCCCATTTCTCCATAACAACTTAATGTAAGGAGAGCAGTGGGATGTCTGTGTAAAAATCACATTCTCATTACAAAAAATAACTATTTACAAAACCATACGAATAGGTTTAAGTGTAAGAAAGTGGAAAAGAGGGGAGGTATAGGCTAGAGATTAGGAGAGGTATGTGAGTGTTTGTGTTTGTTTGTTTCGTTGGGTGAGTATGTGTATGTACATCCAAAAGTGTGTGTATTTTGGTAAGTTTGTCAATATTAAATGTATGTTTTCTTATGAGCGTTTTTGTGTGTGTGTGTGTGTGTGTGTGTGTGTTGTCCAGCAGAGGGAAACATTACACAGCACAGTGACGGTATAGTCAGGATACAACACAAAGAAGAAAACCAAACAGTGGTAGAAAACCATATGCCAGTGGGAGGGAGTGGAGGGTGAGATATGAGCACACTTGAGTAAAAGTATAGATACCTTAATAGAAAATGACTCAAGTAAAAGTGAAAGTCACCCAGTAAAATACTACTTGAGTAAAAGTCTAAAAGTATTTGGTTTTAAATATAATTAAGTATCAAAAGTAAATGTAATTGCTAAAATATACTTAGTTAAACGTAAAAGTATAAATCATTTCAAATTCCTTATATTAAGCAAATCTTTTTAATTTACGGATAGCCAGGGGCACACTACAACACTCACATAATTTACAAACAAAGCATTTGTGTCTCGTGACTCCTCCAGATCAGAGGCAGTAGGGATGACCAGGGATGTTCTCTTGATTAGTGCATGAATTGGACCATTTTCCTGTCCTGCTAAGCATAAAAAATGATTTGGGTGTCAGGGAAAAAGTATGGAGTAAAAAGTACATCATTTTCTTCAGGAATGCAGTCAAGTAAAAGTAAAAGTTGGCAAAAATATAAATAGTGAAGTACAGTACAGATACCCCAAAAAACGACTTAAGTAGTACTTTAAAGTATTTTTACTTAAGTACTTTACACCACTGGATATGAGTGAGGGCTGTGAAAATCAAAATTAAACTGTTTGTGGCAACCACACCATATATACACATCAACTAAATAAATCTATGATTAATCTCCTCATAAATAAATCACATTATCACATGAATAGGCAAAGTCCAATAATATCTCTACAGCCCAGAGACAGGGAATCTTGGTTTTCCAGTGTGGCGTTCCGTTCCATGCCGATGTGATCCGTTCCATTCCAGGCAAAAGGGATGTGTAAGTAAACAAGTATTTTAGTGACATCACAATGACAAAGCTTTGGTAACCAAGGTTCCCTGTCCAGATACATTGAGTGTAAAAGAAAATGTTTTGTACTGTACAAAGCTCATGTCCTGTCACTTGTGATGTATTTCAAAATGTGTCTCATCCAGTCTTACCAAATCTGTATCTATTTCATGCTGACTTGCGGCAGCTGCAACCAATCGAAAGCGGAGAAAAATAAACCGTCTGCAGTTTCATCCTGTTTGTTCTTGTATCGTCTTCTCCTCAGTGATATGAACAGAATCCTTTGATCTGGGTAAAGTCATGCAGAGCTGAAGAGAGGTCTGATCTGTGTGTGTTGTCTCTATGCTGTATTTGGAAGATACAGTAATTAAGTACCAAAGTTGCTACAGAAAGTGATTGGTCCGTAAACATTTGAGTTTGTTGACTCTTGCAGATATTTGATGATTGGCTTATTCTAGGATACTGAAAATGAGCCCTAAAGCCAGCGGAGAGCGTTCATTGAGCAGTTGTTTGGATTTTGGATCTTGGATCTTAAAATTGCACAGAGACACAAATGACTGAAGGGTTTCAGGATGAATGGCTGCACTGCCTGTGAGGACATCTCCAACAGACAGTTGAAAACACAAAAAAAACACAGTTCTCAAATTGATTCTGACAGTTTCTCCTTACAAGCACGTAGAAGATGAAACATCACCTGGTGAAATGTGTACTTCACACAATGAAGCACATTCATAAAAAGTCTGCAAAACAAAAAAGAAGCCTCTGAAAACAACTAAATGAAAGAGGCATACCTGTACCTGACACTGTACTGAATGTTCAGCTGGACAGCTGTTAAGTCTTTGTGAGTCTCACTTTATGAGCTCACCTCTCGGTTCCCCCAGGGGTTTGGGCTTGGACAAGGTTAGGGGGAGGTTTGTAGAGGTCTGAGTATGCTGTGTGTGTTGTGTTTGTGTGCGTGTGTTTTGAACATCTAGACCTGCGTGGAGTAGGATCTGTAGAGGGTGGAGTAGCGGCCTGCCGGGTGGGCTGCGCAGTGGTGTTCGTGTGAGTGTTCATGTTCGTGTGGCTGGTCTAGACTTCGCTGGAAATGGAGCGAGACGGAATGAGGACATCTGGGGTGGCGGGGAACCGATACGGCTGATGGTCATGTGATCTCTGTGAAAGGAGATCCCCTCGGAGTCTGCAGGAGAGAGAGAGGAGTGAAAAAGAGAGAGGGAGGGACAGAAGAGAAGAGATGGAGGAAGAAGGAGAGAGAGAGGGAATGAAAGAGACAGAGAGAGAAAGAGGGGTGGAAAGAGTGATGAAAAAAATAAAAACGAGTGAGGAGCAAGAGAAAAAGATCCAAAGTTGGTCAGAATGGGTGGTGAACGTAGGGATGGTAGGGAGGGCAGGAGGAGGAGAGTGCAGGATGCTGGTGACATAGATAGAAGGATAGAGATCAAGTGAGGGATAAGGGAAAAGAGCACGGTGGGAGACAGGGGAGAGGAGGTCAGGTGAGGGTTAGTGTAGGTGACAGACAAGAGGAGACACAAGCAATCTCAAAGCTGCTCCCTTGAATCACACTTCCAACAGGTTGTCCTTCCCTAGTGCCTTCTGCTCTCCCTTATCTAAAGAGGTCACAGTGCACTTCTCATTCACTTCAAAGTTCTAAGAGGTCTTCAAAGCTTCAACCACCGAGGGATGGTGAATGAATGCTGAGGAAGAGACTACTGCAAACGGCTCCCTCTAAAGAGCCACACATTTTCAGAGTAAAGGGCTACTGGCTCAAAGACAAGGTTTGGTGTTCTTGTGCTTTGGTCGGGGTTGAGGGTTGGGGGGTGGTGCTGGGGCATGCGCTGTGAGGGGACATCTACTTTTGGGATTGGGGGTACGACAGAAGGGGAGAGAAGGGGTGCATGTCTAACCCCCTGTGTGTGCAGCCCTGCCGTTCACCCACCCCCACCCCTTACCTGAGTTCCACTTAACTTTTCGAGTGGACTCTCCACACAGGGCAGAGCCACCATGGGCATGCCTAGCACCGACTCAGGGCGCTGTGGCCGCGGGGGGGGGGGCCTCGTCTGCTGGAAGTTGTTGATCACACACGTCACCTGGAGAGAGAGAAGTGAGAAAGAGAGAGAGAACGGAAGAGAGAGAGAGAGACAGGGAAAAACTGAGTTAATAAGAAAATAAAAGGTAATGCCAAAAGTATTGGGACAGTGATAATGATGTTGTTTTTTGGCTCTGTACCCCAGAACTTTGGATTTGAAATGATACAATGACTATGAGTGTAGACTGTCAGCTTTAATTTGCGGGTATTTTCAACAATACTGGATGAACCATTTGTAAATTACAGAACTTATTGTATATAGTCCCACCATTTTAGGGGACCAAATGTATTGGGACAAATTCACTTATAAATTCAAATTGTATTGGTCACATGTGCCGAATACAACAGGTGTAGACTTTACAGTGAAATGCTTACTTACGAGCCCATTCCCAACATTGCAGAGCTAAATAGTAAGACAATAAAAACAATAACATGGATACATACAGTTGAAGTCGGAAGTTTACATACACCTTAGCCAAATACATTTAAACTCAGCTTTTCACAATTCCTGACATTTAATCCTAGTTAAAATTCCCTGTCTTAGTTCAGTTCGGATCACCACTTTATTTTAAGAATGTGAAATGTCAGAATAATAGTAGAGAGAATGATTTATTTCAGCTTTTATTTCTTTCATCACATTCCCAGTGGGTCAGAAGTTTACATACACTCAATTAGATTTTTGGTAGAATTGCCTTTTAAATGGTTTAACTTGGGTCAAAAGTTTCAGGCAGCCTTCCACAAGCTTCCCACAATAAGTTGGGTGAATTGTGGCCCATTCCTCTTGACAGAGCTGGTGTAACTGAGTTGTGTTTGTAGGCCTCCTTGATCGCACACACTTTTTCAGTTCTGCCCACAAATGTTCTATAGGCTTGAGGTCAGGGCTTTGTGATGGCCAATCCAATTCCTTGACTTTGTTGTCCTTAAGCCATTTTGCCACAACTTTGGAAGTATGCTTGGGGTAATTGTCAACTTGAAAGACCCATTTGCGACCAAGCTTGAACTTCCTGACTGATGTCTTGAGATGTTGCTTCAATATATCCACATAATTTTCCTTCCTCATGAAGCCATCTATTTTCTGAAATGCACCAGTCCCTCCTGAAGTGCACCAGTCCCTCCATCATGCTGCCACCCCCGTGCTTCACGGTTGGGATGGTGTTTTTTGGCTTGCAAGCCTCCCCCTTTTTCTTCCAAACATAACGATGGTCATTATGGCCAAACAGTTCTATTTTTGTTTCATCAGACCAGAGGACATTTCTCCAAAAAGTACGATCTTTGTCCCCGTGTGCAGTTGCAAACCGTAGTTTGGCTTTTTTATGGCGGTTTTGGAGCAGTGGCTTCTTCCTTGCTGAGCGGCCTTTCAGGTTATGTCAATATAGGACTCGTTTTACTGTGGATATAGATACTTTTATACCGGTTTCCTCCAGCATCTTCACAAGGTCCTTTGCTGTTGTTCTGGGATTGATTTGTACTTTTCACACCAAAGTACGTTCATCTCTAGGAGACAGAACGTGTCTCCTTCCTGAGCGGTATGACAGCTGCGTGGTTCCATGGTGTTTATACTTGCGTACTATTGTTTGTACAGATGAACGTGGTACCTTCAGGCGTTTGGAAATTGCTCCCAAAACGGAACCAGACTTGTGGAGATTGACAATGTTTTTTCTAAGGTCTTGGCTGATTTCTTTTGATTTTCCCATGATGTCAAGCAAAGAGGCACTGAGTTTGAAGGTAGGCCTTGAAATACATCCACAGGTACACCTCCAATTGACTCAAATTATGTCAATTAGCCTGTCAGAAGCTTCTAAAGCCATGACATCATTTTCTGGAATTTTACAAGCTGTTTAAAGGCACAGTCAACTTAGTGTACAGTGGGGAGAACAAGTATTTGATACACTGCCGATTTTGCAGGTTTTCCTACTTACAAAGCATGTAGAGGTCTGTAATTTTTATCATAGGTACACTTCAACTATGAGAGACGGAATCTAAAACAAAAATCCAGAAAATCACATTGTATGATTTTTAAGTAATTAATTTGCATTTTATTGCATGACATAAGTATTTGATACATCAGAAAAGCAGAACTTAATATTTGGTACAGAAACCTTTGTTTGCAATTACAGAGATCATACGTTTCCTGTAGTTCTTGACTAGGTTTGCACACACTGCAGCAGGGATTTTGGCCCACTCCTCCCTACAGATCTTCTCCAGATCCTTCAGGTTTCGGGGCTGTCGCTGGGCAATACGGACTTTCAGCTCCCTCCAAAGATTTTCTATTGGGTTCAGGTCTGGAGACTGGCTAGGCCACTCCAGGACCTTGAGATGCTTCTTACGGAGCCACTCCTTAGTTGCCATGGCTGTGTGCTTCGTGTCGTTGTCATGCTGGAAGACCCAGCCACGACCCATCTTCAATGCTCTTACTGAGGGAAGGAGGTTGTTGGCCAAGATCTCGCGATACATGGCCCCATCCATCCTCCCCTCAATACGGTGCAGTCGTCCTGTTCCCTTTGCAGAAAAGCATCCCCAAAGAATGATGTTTCCACCTCCATGCTTCACGGTTGGGATGGTGTTCTTGGGGTTGTACTCATACTTCTTCTTCCTCCAAACACGGCGAGTGGAGTTAGACCAAAAAGCTCTATTTTTGTCTCATCAGACCACATGACCTTCTCCCATTCCTCCTCTGGATCATCCAGATGGTCATTGGCAAACTTCAGACAGGCCTGGACATGCACTGGCTTAAGCAGGGGGACCTTGCGTGCGCTGCAGGATTTTAATCCATGACGGCGTAGTGTGTTACTAATGGTTTTCTTTGAGACTGTGGTCCCAGCTCTCTTCAGGTCATTGACCAGGTCCTGCCGTGTAGTTCTGGGCTGATCCCTCACCTTCCTCATGATCATTGATGCCCCACGAGGTGAAATCTTGCATGGAGCCCCAGACCGAGGGTGATTGACCGTCATCTTGAACTTCTTCCATTTTCTAATAATTGCGCCAACAGTTGTTTCCTTCTCACCAAGCTGCTTGCCTATTGTCCTGTAGCCCATCCCAGCCTTGTGCAGGTCTACAATTTTATCCCTGATGTCCTTACACAGCTCTCTGGTCTTGGCCATTGTGGAGAGGTTGGAATCTGTTTGATTGTGTGTGGACAGGTGTCTTTTATACAGGTAACGAGTTCAAACAGGTGCAGTTAATACAGGTAATGAGTGGAGAACAGGAGGGCTTCTTAAAGAAAAACTAACAGGTCTGTGAGAGCTGGAATTCTTACTGGTTGGTAGGTGATCAAATACTTATGTCATGCAATAAAATGCAAATTAATAATTTAAAAATCATACAATGTGATTTTCTGGATTTTTGTTTTAGATTCCGTCTCTCACAGTTGAAGTGTACCTATGATAAAAATTACAGACCTCTACATGCTTTGTAAGTAGGAAAACCTGCAAAATCGGCAGTGTATCAAATACTTGTTCTCCCCACTGTATGTTAACTTATGACCCCTTGGAATTGTAATACAGTGAATTATAAGTGAAATAATCTGTCTGTAAACAATTGTTGGAAAAATGACTGGTGTCATGCACAAAGTAGATGTCCTAACCGACTTGCCAAAACTATAGTTTGTTAACAAGAAATGTGTGGAGTGGTTGAAAAACAGGTTTTAATGACTCCAACCTAAGTGTATGTAAAATTCCGACTTCAACTGTATGTACACAAGGAGTACCAGTACTGAGTCAATGTGCAGATGTACGAGGTAGTTGGGGTAATTGGTTTAGACATTTTTGCTAAAAAATAAAAACCTGAAATAACACATTTACATACAGTTGAAGTCGGAAGTTATTAAACTTGTTTTTCAACCACTCCATAAATTGCTCAGTTTGGTCCCAGACTTGGCACTCCCGTATCACTTGCAGTGCGGTAGCAGAGAGGACAGTCTATGACTTGGGTGACTGGAGTCTTTGACAGTTAAGGCCTTCCTCTGATACCGCCTGGTGTATTAAAGTAGTCAAAAGTTTAGTATTTGGTCCCATATTCCTAACACACAATGATTACGTCAAGCTTGTGACTCTACAAACTTGTTGGATGCATTTACTGTTTGTTTTGCCTGTGTTTCAGATTATTTTGTGCCCTGTAGAAACGAATGGTAAATAATGTATTGTGTCATTTTGGAGTCAGTATTATTGTAAATAAGAATAGAATATGTTCTAAACACGTCTACATTAATGTGGATGCTACCATGATTAAAGATAGTCAAGAATGAATCATTAATAACCTCTTACCACTACAATAACAGGGAAGGTTAGCATTTTGTTTGGGGGGGGGGGGGGGTATGAAATTCCGGCCTCTACATTTCTCACTCCTCATTATTATACTTTTGGAGCTCCCTGTAAGTGAAATGAGAGTGACATTTCTCATCCCATGGTGAGAAGTACCAGGATTAACAGCCCCTGTGTTTATGAACTTAGATATCAACGTAAAATGTCATCAATATACATCACTGTTACATTCTATCACCCTCATCTCATCTCCCGGAATAATGACTTCCCTAACCACCCTCTTCTCCCTCACCATTCCCTCAGCAGCTCCCTCACCATTCCCTCAGCAGCTCCCTCACCATTCCCTCAGCAGCTCCCTCACCATTCCCTCAGCAGCTCCCTCCCTCCATCCTCCCCTCCCTCCCTCTCACCAGAAACACAGCAATGGCTCCTCCAGTGAAGAAGCCGGCCAGGACGTCGGCCCAGTGGTTGCGGTATTCTGCCACCTTGACCACTCCCACCAGCATGGCCAGGCATAGCAGGGTCAGGCTGACCGTAGGCTTGGTCAGCCGAGTGCCTTTGGTCCGGAATACCAGCGTCACATACATCTGAGACAGACAGAGGTAGGGGGAGGAGACCAGGAGGACTGTCAGGAATTGTAATACTGTAGGCTGGGTATCAACTCTATACTGTAGGGTGGTATACCATAACATGTGTATCAAACGGTCCAAACTCCTACTCCCCAGACCAGAACCTACCACCGTGTAGACTGCAGAGTAGACACTGAGAGCTGCGTCCTTGGAGGGGAAGGATTTGCGTGCAGACGCCACTACCAGGGGGTTTCCAGTGCAGGCACGGGGCTGGGTGATGTACTGCATGTTGGATGTGCACCCCAGGGCCGTGTAGTTAGGCCGGCAGGCAGACAGGAAGTGAGGCGTCTGGTTTCCTGTCACCACCTGACCCGCGTTGGCAAAGATGGTGGTGGTGAACAGGCCGAAGGAGAACACCCCTGAGGGAGAGAGAGAGAGAGCAATGACAGCCAACTAAAATAGGAGGAGTTTAGTTATCTCCAGCCTCCCTCAGATCCGCTGTTATCAGCTGAGGTGTGAAATTGCAAAAGCCTTCATGATCACCTGAAGTGATGAACATGCAAATCTGTCTGAAATTCTTCACACCAGTTTTAGCCATCATCATCACAAACTGCTGAGGCATGTCTCTTCCTGTTTCATTGTTGTGTTACTTGCATTCTCGTGTTTCTTCAAATGTAGCATGTTCAATCAGGAAGGCTGGTCTGAATGCTTGTTTATCTTCATCAAGCCGCAAAACCTAATTCACTCTGTTTCCTATTATACAGGCATAGTGGGAATGAATACAAACTTTCATCACCATAGCGTCTAGTTCTTATCCTCTGTCCTATTAGTCATGTGCAGAATGTCATTCACCTATTTACCTTTAGCCTATAAGCACGGCACAATAATGCACATTCTGCAGGCTTACTGTTTAACCTATCACTTTCCTCTCTTTCAACCAATGGGTGTCAACCTTAGGATGTATTTCTATGTCAACTTACCCATGTTCTCTCACTTGCTGTTTTTCAGCAGCAGTTCGACAACCATCCACCTTCCCACAACCAGCAGATATAATAACCTTAAGGCCTGTCATTGGAACTCCGTTCTGCTAGCGGGAGGGGGGTGGGGGGGGGGGGGGTGGGGTGGGGTTGATGCCAGCTGCCCAGCAAAGGGCTACCTGTCTGGCTCCGAGGAATATTCCTCGGAGGGGAGGCCATACTCCAAATTATTTAATACAATTTCACATTGCACTCTCTCTCTGTTCATTCAGTTACGCCTCTACTCAAACTTATATCGTACTTCTTGTGTTTTTTAAATTCTATTATGACCTATATTATTATTTATATGATCTATATTATGATTATTATTATCAATATTATGATTATGATTATTTATATTATTATTAAATATCTATATTATTATTATTTTCTATATTATTATTTATATCTATATTATTATTACTTTCTATATTATTATTTTTTCTATATTATTATTTATATAATTATTATAATCTATATTATTATTATTTTTTTAAATTATATATATTACTATTATTATCTATATTATGATTAATATTTATATCTATATTATTATTACTTTCTATATTATTATTTTTTCTATATTATTATTTATATAATTATTATAATCTATATTATTATTATTATTATTTATTATATATATTATTATTATCTATATTATGATTAATATTTATATCTATATAATTATCTTCAATATTATTTATATTATTATTTTCTATATTATTATTATCAACAGTATTATTATCTATATTATTATTTTCAATATTATTAGTTATATAATTATTATCATCATCTATATTATTATTATCTTTATTATTTATATTACTATTATAATCTATATTATGATTAATATTTATATCTATATTATTATCTTCAATATTATTTATATTATTATTTTCTATATTATTATTATCTACATTATTATTATATATATATTTATTTTCAATATTATTATTTATAATGTTATTATTATTTTCTATATTATTATTTATTATCTATCTATATTATTATTATTATACATATAATTATTATTAATATTATTGTCACGTTCTGACCTTAGTTCTTTTGTATTTTCTTTGTTTTAGTACGGTCAGGGCGTGAGTTGGGTGGGTTATCTATGTTTGAGTTTCTATGTTGGGTTTTTCATTTGGCCTGATATGGTTCTCAATCAGAGGCAGGTGTTAGTCATTGTCTCTGATTGGGAACCATATTTAGGTAGCCTGGTTTCTGTTGTGTTTTGTGGGTGGTTGTCTTCCGTGTCTCTGTGTTCCACACGGAACTGTTTCGGTTTTCAGTAGTTCACTTTACTGTTTTGTATCTCAGTGTTCAGTTTGTTCTATTAAAAGATTAATCATGAACACTTACCACGCTGCGCTTTGGTCCTCCTCTCTTTCTCCCAACGAAGATCGTTACAGAACAACCCACCACCAAAGGACCAAGCAGCGTGGTATCGGGCAGCAGCGAGATCTGGACTATACAACTTGGGACGAAATAGAAAGGTGGTCGTCGACCCAGGGAGGGTGCTGGAGCCCACCTGGGATTCTCTGAAGCAGTGCGAGGAGGGTTACAGGAGAATGGAGTTGGCGACACGCACACGGCAGCGCAACAGGCACGAGAGGCAGCCCCAAAAATGTATTGGGGGGTGGCACACGGGGAGTGTAGCTAAGTCAGGTAGGAGACCTGAGCCAGCTCCCCGTGCTTACCGTGGAGAGCGAGCGTACGGGCAGACACCGTGTTATGCGGAAGAGCGCACGGTGTCTCCAGTACGTGTGCATAGCCCGGTGCGGTACATAGCAGCGCCTCGTATCGGCCGGGCTAGAGTGGGCATCGAGCCAGGTGCCATGAAGCCGGCTCTACGCATCTGGTCTCCTCGGGTCGGGGTACATGGCACCAGCCCTACGCATGGTGTCTCCTGTACGTGTGCATAGCCCAGTGCGGCCTATTCCGGCTCTACGCATCTGGTCTCCTCGGGTCGGGGTACATGGCACCAGCCCTACGCATGGTGTCTCCTGTACGTGTGCATAGCCCAGTGCGGCCTATTCCACCTCGCCGCACTGGCATGGCTACGGTGAGCATTCAGCCAGGTAGGGTTGGGCAGGCTCGGTGCTCAAGACCTGTAGTGCGCCTCCACGGTCCGGTCTATCCGGGGCCTTCTCCACGCACCAGCCCTCCAGTGGCAGCCCCACGCACCAGCCCTCCAGTGGCAGCCCCACGCACCAGCCCTCCGGTGCCGGCACCACGTACCAGGCCTCCGGTGCCGGCACCACGTACCAGGCCTCCAGTTCCTGTTCCCCGCACTCGCCCTGAGGTGCATGTTCCCAGCCCGGTACCACCAGTTCCGGCACCACGCACCAGGCCTACTGTGCGCCTCCCGGGTCCAGTATGCCCTGTTCCTGCTCCCCGCACTTGCCCTGAGGTGCGTGTTCCCAGCCCGGTACCACCAGTTCCGGCACCACGCACCAGGCCTACTGTGCGCCTCGGCAGGCCTGAGTCTCCCTCCTGTCCAGCACCGCCTGAGCCGTCCGTTTGTCCAGCGCCGCCTGAGCCGCCCGTCCAGCGCCGTCTGAGCCGCCCGTCTGTCCAGAGCCGTCAGAGCCGCCCGTCTGTCCAGAGCCGCCAGAGCCGCCCGTCTGTCCAGAGCCGCCAGAGCCGTCCGCCAGTCAGGAGCCGCCAGAGCCGTCCGTCAGGAGCCGCCAGAGCCGCCCGCCAGTCAGGAGCCGCCCGCCAGTCAGGAGCCGCCAGAGCCGCCCGCCAGTCAGGAGCCGCCAGAGCCGCCCGCCAGTCAGGAGCCGCCAGAGCCGCCCGTCAGTCAGGAGCCGCCCGTCAGTCAGGAGCCGCCCGTCAGTCAGGAGCCCGTCAGTCAGGAGCCCGTCAGTCAGGAGCCGCCAGAGCCGCCCGCCAGTCAGGAGCCGCTAGAGCCGCCCGCCAGTCAGGAGCCGCCCGTCAGTCAGGAGCCGCCAGAGCCGCCCGTCAGTCAGGAGCCGCCAGAGCCGCCCGCCAGTCAGGAGCCGCTAGAGCCGCCCGCCAGTCAGGAGCCGCCCGTCAGTCAGGAGCCGCCAGAGCCGCCCGCCAGTCAGGAGCTGCCAGAGCCGTCCTTCAGTTCGGAGCTGCCCCTCAGTCCGGAGCTGCCCCTCAGTCCGGAGCTGCCCCTCAGTCCGGAGCTGCCCCTCCATCCGGAGCTGCCCCTCCATCCGGAGCTGCCCCTCCGTCCAGTGGGGCCCTTTAGTAGGGTTGCCAGTCCTAGGTCGGCGGCGATGGTCGCCGCTCTAAAGACGCTACTGAAGCTGACTAAGACTATGGTGGAGTGGGGTCCACGTCCAGCGCCAGAGCCGCCAGACACACAGACACGGAAGACAACCACCCACAAAACACAACAGAAACCAGGCTACCTAAATATGGTTCCCAATCAGAGACAATGACTAACACCTGCCTCTGATTGAGAACCATATCAGGCCAAACAAGAAACCCCACATAGAAACAGACAACATAGATAATACCCACCCAGCTCACGTCCTGACCAACTAAATAAAGACTAAACAAAGGAAATAAGGTCAGAAACGTGACAATTATGATTATTCATATTATTATTTGTACTATTATTATTATTATTATTATTATCATCTATATTATTATTATCTGTACTATTATTATTTATACTATTATTATTATCATCTATATTATTATTATCTGTACTATTCTTATTCTTATTTATACTATTATTATTTTTATTTATACTATTATTATTATTATTACCTATATTATTATTATTATTATTTATACTATTATTATTATTATTATCATCATCATCTATATTATTATTATCTGTACTATTCTTATTTATACTATAATTCTTATTATTATTATTACTGCATTGTTGCGAAAGAGCTCTCACTGTACTGTTTTATACCAGTTATATCCTGTGCACAGTGACAAATCCAATCAACATGTACATTTTCCGTTAAAAAGACGTAAAATTCAGGTACCCTTTTGTAGATATTTCCAATTCTAGGTGTGTTTATATCATCTTGTTAGACACACTAATCATTCAAGACTAGTTCAGGCAGGGCTGGGTGGTGTTGATCTAAACTCTAGAGGCTGTAGTGGTTACCTAGGAAGCGGACGATGCGTCGCAGCAGAGGGTTGAAGTAGCAGCAGTCTGCTGTCACTATGGTCTTCTCTTGCGTCCCCTCAGCCTTCAGAAAGAACGCCACCAACTCCCCCACCAAGATCTGTAGAGAGAGAAAGAGAGAGACAAAGAGAGAGAGAGACAGACAAAGAGAGACAGAGAGAGAGAGAGAGACAGACAGACAAAGAGACACAGAGAGAGAGAGAGAGAGAGAGAGAGAGAGAGACAAAGAGACACAGAGAGAGAGAGAGACAGACACAGAGAGAGAGAGAGACAGACACAGAGAGAGAGAGAGACAGAGAGAGACAGACACAGAGAGACACAGAGAGAGAGACAGAGAGAGACAAAGAGAGAGAGAAAAAGAGAGACAGAGAGAGACAAAGAGAGACAGAGAGAGGCAGTGAGAGATCCAGTTAGCTTTATTGAGGGCACCGAACTGAGCGAGAGAGCACGTCTTGAAAACGACAAGGTATTTGATTCAATTTAGGCTATGCACAAGTTCTCAGAAAGCCACTTGCCCACACAGACCTCAACTCTCTCACACAACACGTGGCTTAATGTCAGCGCGTGGCTAGTGATCCCCATGTTCACACCCACACAGTTTCATTTGAAACCCTCATCATCAACATCACATTCGCAGGAGTCCAGCCATTCATTTTTGTTACAAAAAATACCCACCATTGGAGCGAGGAACGTGCCAGGCTCGTGACAGCCGCAGAAACCAGATAACTGTAGCTACATTTCACACCCACTGAGTGCATGTGCTGACATGATTGCTTTATTGAGGGCCCTAAACTGTGAAACTCACTCTTTTATGCACGGTACTCAGGCAACATCAACTATTTCCAGTTTCTGAAACGACTTGACTCAACAAAACATTTGCTTGTTCTTCTGTAGAAAACCATGTTGTTTATTATTCCAACAGCAAGGACTTAAGCTAATAGCCACCCTAACACTAAAGCATAACTGAATCCAAGTTATGTTCTCATGAAATATAAATGTAAAATGCACTCGGGATCCACAATACAGCGGAATAGCAGAGAATAACGTTACCTTCTCTTATTTATAGAAATGAGAGAGAAAGAAAAGTCTCAGGTCTAAGAAAAATTAAGACTGGAGAGTTTGAATGAGCTAACAGCCTCTGAAGCAGAGGCTCTGTG
This sequence comes from Salvelinus alpinus, assembly GCF_045679555.1. NCBI lineage: Eukaryota > Metazoa > Chordata > Actinopteri > Salmoniformes > Salmonidae > Salvelinus > Salvelinus alpinus. The sequence goes on from NC_092121.1 coordinate 14,649,444, forward strand.
TTCTATGTGCGTGCCCAATAGCACTCCCCCTCCATTAGGGAAACATACATCATAGCGACTAATGGTTCAATAGCAACATTATACTAACTCTAATATGAACCATGACATCAAATTGGAAGGAGATGATCAACATAAACTAGAGGTTGCCGAGGGTACCGCTGACTGACAAACATATGTCCACACAGTAAATCTGTTAGCATGTGTTAGGGAAGTGAGGTATTGGGCTTCATCCCATCCCACTCCTGCATGGATCAGTACTCTGAAACACTGATTCTCAGTCTGCTAAAAGCTGTTCAGCAGTAGGGTGGTGATCCTGTTCGGAAGCATATCACATAGTCAACACTGTACAACCATCCCTCTTTCACCACTGTTAATAGCTACATCCTCCAGAATTGGAGCAGATGAAAACACTTTGGAGATACAATCAGTACAGAGGGAGATAGAAGCGCGTGTCGAGATGGAGAGGGAGCGAGTGAAGGGAGAGGGACACAGAAAGAGAGGAACGAGGAAAAGAGAGAGAGCAAACTGTAGCAATGAATTATTCACGGATGCGCCTGGACCCTGTCTGCATGGTGAATCATGTTGCACATTATTTAAACCGACGTCTTTTACATTATCCCCCTCCATCATGCTGGAGCTCGCTCTGCTGCGTGTCTCTATTCTTACTGCTCTCTTAAGGGGTCAAGGTAACATTGCTGGAGTGTTTGTGTTGTAGACAGGACATTGGCTGCTGTACTTAACTTCCTTGACATTAAACACAATCACGTAACATTTCTGTTTCCACACAGCACCAGTTGACTGATGTGAAGCAGGGTACTCTACAGTAAGTGTTTGTTCCCAGTGCTATTAGACCCACTCCACCACACCTCTGAGGAGGAAAGGAGAGAGAGAGTGGAAAACACACAGGAGGGTTGGGGTCAATTACATTTCAATCCCAGTCAATTCAGGAAGTAAACCAAATTCAAATTCCAATTCCAAACTTCCCTCATTGAAAAGCATTGAATTGAAATTGAAATTTGTATTTCAGTATACTTCCTGAATTGACTGGTATGAAACTAAATGTTTTACCCCAACCTTGGCAGACAGGCAGTAGCCCCTCAACAGACTAAGAATAGTATCTGACCAATCACGTGTCTGGGCTGTGACATCAGTCTAATATCCGTTGGGTGGAGACACCGAGCGGACAGGAGAAGAGAAAAGAGAACATGTCCTGCACTTTACCCTCGTCTGCCGCTGAATCAGAGACACACACACACACACACACACACACAGGGCTACAGATGCTCAGCGAACCGACACACACCGCTCTGGTCCAACAGCTGACTCTGTTAAGATGAGTGTGTGGGGAAATGGAAGGCTGATGATTCCAATCCCATAAACAGATGCATTATGGTACATGGTATACCACCTCTACTGCAATTGTGTTTGTTTGTTTGTTTGTATCTGTCATCACCTACAGTGGAATCTGACCTGAATCACCTCAACATACACTGGGCTTTAGATAGGTCTACCATGTAGGGTACATGTCACAGTGGATTGAGTTGACTATCCTCTGGTGCTGAGAGAATAAGCTACAGCCTACAACACTATGAATGGTACATAAAGGAAGTGTTAAGGGCCTTGGCGACTTGGAGTTAGAGCCCATCTAGTACATACAGTAGTGGCTGGGATTGTATAGTGTATACAGTACCATGTTAATATGAAGAGGATCCAGGCTGTACCACATCTCCACGAAGGGTTGGAACAGCTGGCCAGGCTGGGGATTATTAAAACCATTTGTTCAACATGAACCGTTACAAGAGGGAACAAGCACTATCGCGGTTGAATGAAATCTGTAAACGCGTGTGCACGCACGAACACACACACACACGCCAATTAACTAATGTGCGAATACACTTCATGGACATTGATAGCTATAGCTCTCTGATTTGAAGGGAAAATAACTGTTTTCAATGCACTTATTTCAGTGTAAACAGCTAAACATTTGCTGTTTCTATGGTTGACACGTATGGTTAAATCATTCTGTCTGTTTTCGGTTTACTATGTTCTAATGCTGTGATTTCTATAGTCTTACCAACCATAACCCTTTAGTCTTGTGTTACATCACTCTTGTCTTACCCACTCCTTCCTCCCTCGTGTCTTTTTCTATGTCAGTCAACCTTTATAGATTTTTCCTCCCAGTCCCCAACAGGGAAAGTAGGTTAGGATTTCTCTCTCCCTTTCTCCCTTTGTCCTTCCCCTCCATTCTTGAACTCTTTCATTTCAAGCTCTCTTTTCCCAAAATCTCCTCTGTTAAATCCCTCTAAATTCCCTGTCGCCAGCCAAACAGCTAAGCCACAGCTGCAGATGAGGAACAGAGTCTGTCTTTAGTGTGAAAAGCACAGAGATGCAGGAAGAGAGGCAAAAGAGAGGAGCGAAATGAAGAGGGAGGAACCGAGAGAAGAAGAGCAGAAGCTGAAGAGAGTGAGAATGAGTGTGTAAAACAGAATTGGATGATGCTGGTAACTGGTCTCTGGGGTGTTGAGTGAAGCATGTCCCTCTGCCAGGACCACTGAGGTGTCTCTGCTTTCTGCCTGAGCGTAAAGGGATCAGTCATCCGTGCTGTGGAGCTGTGACTAACAAGTTCACTCTAATCACATTGCACAAGCGGGTGTATGTCTTCAGCTGTCACATACAGTACAACTAGATACTGGAACATAATCTGCTTATATCATACACATACGTACATTATACACACATACAGTATTACTTTACATGCAGGTATATGTAGGCTCTATCCATGGCCAATCAGGTCAGTAAAGAAACCTTCTCAGGAGAACCAGGCTAATGCTAAATGGAGCTGATAGAGGCAAAGCGCTGCCATAAACTATACATAAAATATACATAAAATATACCATAATCTATACAATAAGCTATACCATAAACTATACAATAATCTATACCATAAACTATACATAAACCATACCATGAACTAAGCTATACCATAAACTATAGCATAAACTAAGTTATACCATAAACCATACCATAAACTATGTTATACCATAAACTAATAAACTAAGTTATAGCATAAACTATACAATAAACTAAACTATACCATAAACCATACCATGAACTATACCATAAACTAAACTATACCATACCGTGAACTAAGCTATACCATAAACTATACCATACCATAAACCATAAACTAAGCTATACCATAAACTATACCATAAACTACACAATAAACTATACCATGAACTAAGCTATACCATAAACTACACCATAAACTAAGCTATACCATAAACTATACCATAAACTAAGTTATACCATAAACCATACCATGAACTATACCATAAACTAAACTATACCATACCGTGAACTAAGCTATACCATAAACTATACCATACCATAAACCATAAACTAAGCTATACCATAAACTATACCATAAACTACACAATAAACTATACCATGAACTAAGCTATACCATAAACTACACCATAAACTAAGCTATACCATAAACTATACCATAAACTAAGTTATACCATAAACCATACCATGAACTAAGCTACACCATAAACTATACCATAAACCATACCATGAACTAAGCTATACCATAAACTAAACTATACCATAAACCATACCATGAACTAAGCTATACCATAAACTATACCATAAACCATACCATGAGCTAAGCTATACCATAAACTATACAATAAACTAAACTATACCATAAACTATACTTAAACAATAAACTATACATAAACTAAACCATAACCTATACTATAACTATACCATAAACTATACCATAAACTATACATAAACTATGCCATAAACTATGCCATAAACTATAACATAACATAAACTAAGCTACACCATAAATTATACCATAAACTAAACTATACAATAAACTATGCATAAACTATACAATAATCTATACCATAAACTATACAATAAACTATGTATAAACTATACCATAAACTATACCATAAGCTACACCATAAACTAGAACATAAACTATACCATAAACTAGAACATAAACTATAACATAAACTATACCATAAACTAGAACATACACTATAACATAAACTAAGCTATAGCATAAACTATACCATAAACTATACCATAAACTATCCAAACTATACATAAACTAAGCTATACCATAAACTATATATAAACTATACATAAGCTATACCATAAACTATATCATAAACTAAACCATAACCTATATCATAAACTAAGCTATACCATAAACTATACCATAAACTAAGCTATACCATAAACTATACATAAACTAAACCATAACCTATACTATAACATAAACTAAATATAAACTATAACTATACCATAAACTATACATAAACTATACTATAAACTATACCTGTAAGGGGTGCGTGCTGGTGGCAGGGAAGTCAGGCGCAGGAGAACGAACTTGGTATAAACGGAGTTGTTTAATAAATGCTGACAACTCCAAAAACCGAATTGTACAAAACAACAAAAGTGGGTACAAAACCCGTCGCACACCAACACAATACATGCACATCACATACAATCACACAATCTCCGACAAGGACATGAGGGGAAACAGAGGGTTAAATACACAACATGTAATTGATGGGATTGGAACCAGGTGTGAAGGAAGACAAGACAAAACCAATGGAAAATGAAAAATGGATCAGTGATGGTGTCATGACTTCCGCCGAAGTAGGTCCCTCTCCTTGTTCGGGCGGTGTTCGGCGGTCGATGTCACCGACCTTCTAGCCATCATTGATCTATTTTTCATTTTCCATTGGTTTTGTCTAGTCTTCCTACACACCTGGTTCCAATCCCATCAATTACATGTAATGTATTTAACCCTCTGTTTCCCCTCATGTCCTTATTTCTGGTGTGCGACGGGTTTTGCACCCTCTATTTGTTATTTTGTATACTTTGGTTTTTGGAGGTTTTGATGTTTATTAAACAGAGGGTACACCGGCCATTGAGGTGGAGGAGCGCGTCCAGGAGCATGCAGTTATGCTTCACCATCTTGGCGTTGCCATGGATCGCGTTGTCCAGACGATGGACCGCTGGGAGCGACAGGGAGTTGTTCCAGCGCCTCCATCCGCACAAACGGGGTCTCTCTTGAGCGCCCCTTTCCCGCCTGAACCCAGTGGGATTCGTCTCTCCTTGCCCCAGGAGTATGACGGGAGGGCTTCGAACTGCCAGGGGTTTTTACTGCAATTAAACCGTTATTTGGCCACCGTCCACCCGGCTCCATCGGATCGTGAGAGGGTGTCCGCCCTCGTCTCGTGTCTCACCGGGAGAGCCCTGGAGTGGGCCAACGCCGTATGGAGAGAGGGAGATGCGGCGTTGGACAAGTTTGAGGAGTTCACCCGCCGTTTCCGGGCAGTCTTCGACCACCCGCCCGAGGGTAGAGCGGCGGGTGAGCGCCTCTACCATCTGAGGCAGGAGACAAGGAGCGCCCAGGAGTTCGCCCTGGAGTTTAGGACTCTGGCTGCCGGTGCGGGATGAAGCGACAGGGCCCTGATCGACCATTATCGTTGCAGTCTGCGCGAGGACGTCCGTCGGGAGCTGCCCTGCAGAGACACCAACCTCACGTTCGACCAGCTGGTGGACCTGTCTATCCGGCTGGACAACCTGCTGGCTACTCGTGGACGTCCAGATCAGGGTCTGGTGGTTCCATCCTCCCGCACCCCCTCTCCAATACCTATGGAGCTGGGAGGGGCGGTGCGCAGGGAGACCGGAGGGGGTTCCCGCTCATGCACCATCTGTGGCCGCAGAGGTCACACTGCCGGTCGGTGCCGGTTTGGTTCCTCTGGGAATCGAGGCAGCAGACAGGTCGCACTAGCATCACCCCAGGTGAGCCGGCACCATTCTCTCCCAGAGGCCTCTGTTGCACATATGTAGGTGTCTGTCACTTTTCCTGAGTTTTCTCTGTATTCCTAGCATAAGGCGCTCGACGATTCAGGCGCGGCTGGGAATTTCATTGATAGAGCGTTAGCTCATAGTTTAGGGACCCCCATTTTTTCCCGTGGGTGTGCTCTTCCCCGTTCACGCCATAGATAGTCGACCATTAGGGTCAGGGATAATTAGGGAGGTCACCGCGCTGTTGGGTATGGTGATGCAGGGGGTCATACGGAGAGAATTAGTCTCTTCCTCATTGACTCTTCTGCGTTTCCCGTGGTGCTGGGACTACCCTGGTTAGCTTTTCATAACCCCACTGTTTCTTGGCCACAGATGGCTCTCACGGGGTGGTCGCGAGAGTGCTCAGGTAGGTGTTTAGGGGTTTCCGTTGGTGCTACAACGGTGGAGAGTCTAGACCAGGTCTCGCATTCCTCCTGAATATGCCGATTTGGCTCTCGCCTTCTCTAAAAAAGAAGGCGACTCAATTACCACCTCATCAACAGGGCTATTGTGCGATAGACCTCCTGGTAGATGCTGCACTTCCCAGGAGTCACGTGTATCCCCTCTCACAGGCGGAGACGGAGGCTATGGAAACATATGTCTCCGAATCCCTGCGTCAGGGGTACATTCGGTCCTCCACTTCACCCGCCTCCGCGAGTTTCTTTTTTGTGAAGAAGAAGGATGGGGGTCTGCGCCTGTGTATTGACTATCGGGGTCTGAATCAGATCACGGTGAGGTATAGTTACCCGCTACCGCTCATAGCTACAGCGATAGAGTCAATGCACGGGGCACGCTTCTTCACCAAACTAGATCTCAGGAGCGCTTACAACCTGGTGCGTATCCGAGAGAGAGACGAGTGGAAGACGGCTTTCAGTACCACCTCTGGGCACTATGAGTACCTCATCATGCCGTACAGGTTGATGAATGCGCCCTCAGTCTTCCAAGCCTTTGTAGATGAGATTTTCAGGGACCTGCACGGGCAAGGTGTAGTGGTGTATATCGATGACATTCTGATATACTCCGCTACACGCGCTGATCATGTGTCCCTGGTGCGCAGAGTGCTTGGTCGCCTGTTGGAGCATGACCTGTACGTCAAGGCTGAGAAATGCCTGTTCTTCCAACAGTCCGTCTCCTTCCTAGGGTATCGCATTTCCACGTCAAGGGTGGAGATGGAGAGTGACCGCATTGCATTCGTGCGTAATTGGCCGACTCCCACCACGGTAAAGGAGGTGCAGCGGTTCTTAGGGTTTGCCAACTACTACCGGAAGTTTATCCGGGGTTTTGGTCAGGTGGCAGCTCCCATTACCTCACTGCTGAAAGGGGGCCCGGTGCGCTTGCAGTGGTCAGCTGAGGCGGACAGGGCTTTTAGTCACCTGAGGGCTCTGTTTATCTTGGCTCCCGTGCTGGCCCATCCGGATCCCTCTTTGGCATTCATAGTGGAGGTGGACGCGTCCAAGGCTGGGATAGGAGCGGTGCTCGCTCAGCGCTCGGGTACGCCACCGAAGCTCCGCCCCTGTGCCTTCTTCCCGAAGAAGCTCAGCCCGGCGGAGGGAACTATGATGTGGGGGACCGGGAGCTATTGGCTGTCGTCAAGGCCTTGAAGGTGTGGAGACATTGGCTTGAGGGGGCTAAACACCCTTTTCTCATCTGGACTGACCACCGTAATCTGGAGTACATCCGGGCGGCGAAGAGACTGAACCCTCGCCAGGCAAGGTGGGCCATGTTTTTCACCCGTTTTGTATTTACCCTTTCATACAGACCAGGCTCTCAGAACGCTAAGGCAGACACATTGTCCCGGCTGTATGATACAGAAGAGCGGCCCGTGGATCCCACTCCCATACTCCCGGCCACTTGCCTGGTGGCACCGGTAGTGTGGGAGCTGGACGCGGACATTGAGCAAGCGTTGCGTACAGAGCCCGCTCCCCTTCAATGTCCGGCTGGGCGTCTGTACGTTCCGTATGCTGTCCGCGACCTGCTAATCTATTGGGCCCATACGTCACCCTCCTCTGGTCACTCTGGTATCGGTCGGACGGTGGGCTGTCTTAGTGAGAAGTACTGGTGGCCCACTTTAGCTTAGGACGTGAGGGTTTATGTTACCCCCTGCTCGGTGTGCGCCCAGTGCAAGGCTCCTAGACACGTGCCCAGAGGTAATACAACCCTTACCCGTTTCACAACGGCCATGGTTGCACCTGTCAGTGGATTTCCTGACTGATCTTCCTCCTTCACAGGGAAACACCACTATCCTGGTCGTTGTGGATCGTTTCTCTAAGTCCTGCCGTCTCCTTCCTCTGCCCGGTCTCCCTACGGCCCTACAGACTGCGGAGGCCTTGTTTACACACATCTTCCGGCACTACGGGGTGCCTGAGGATATAGTGTCTGATCGAGGTCCCCAGTTCACTTCAAGGGTCTGGAAGGCGTTCATGGAACGTCTGGGGATCTCGGTTAGCCTTACCTCAGGTTTTCACCCCGAGAGTAACGGGCAGGTGGAGAGAGTAAACCAGGATGTAGGTAGGTTTCTGTAGTCTTATTGCCAGGACCGGCCGGGGGAGTGGGCAGCGTTCGTGCCCTGGGCAGAGATGGCCCAGAACTCGCTCCGCCACTCCTCCACTCCTCCACAAACCTCACCCCCTTCCAGTGTGTATTGGGGTATCAGCCGGTTCTGGCTCCTTGGCATCAGAGTCATACCGAGGCTCCTGCGGTGGACGACTGGTTCCAGCGCGCGGAGGAGACATGGGACGCCGCCCATGTCCACCTTTAGCGCACCGTGCTGCCCCAGAAAGTGGGCGCAGACCGTCACCGCAGTGAGGCCCCGGTGTTCGCACCAGGGGATCGGGTCTGGCTCTCGACCCAAAACCTGCCCCTTCGCCTGCCTTGCCGGAAGCTGGGTCCGCGGTTTGTGGGGCCATTTAAAGTCCTGGGGAGAGTGAACGAGGTATGTTATAGGTTACAACTTCCCCCTGATTACCATATGAACCCCTCGTTCCATGTGTCTCTCCTCAGGCCGGTGGTGACTGGCCCACTCCAGGAGTCTGAGGTGCAGGAGGTTCCTCCGCCCCCCCTGGACGTCGAGGGGGCCCCGGCGTACTCCGTTCGTTCCATACTGGATTCAAGACGTCGGGCGAGGAGCCTTCAGTACCTCGTGGACTGGGAGGGGTATGGTCCGGAGGAGAGATGCTGGGTTCCGGTGGAGGACGTGTTGGATCCTTCTATGCTGCGAGATTTCCATCGTCTCCATCCGGATCGCCCTGCGCCTCCCCCTCAGGGTCGTCCCCGAGGTCGGTGCCGACGCGCTGCTGGAGCCGTGCGTCGAGGGGGAGTACTGTCACGACTTCCGCCGAAGTCGGTCCCTCTCCTTGTTCGGGTGGTGTTCGGCGGTCGACGTCACCGTTTTTACCATGTTCAATCTCCTGCGCCTGACTTCCCTGCCACCAGCACGCACCATATTACAGATGGCTAGAAGGCCGGTGACATCAACCGCCGAACACCGCCCGAACAAGGAGAGGGACCGACTTCGGCGGAAGTCGTGACAATACCATAAACTATACATAAACTATACCATAAACTATACCTATACATAAACTATACCATAAACTATATATAAGCTATATACAAACTATACCATAAATTAAACATACACTATACCATAAATGATACCCTAAACTATACCACAAACTACACCCACTCTCAGACAGAAAGTAATGCAAATAAAAAGAGCAAGAGCAAAAGAGAGAGAAACAGAGATATGAGAAAGCAAGAGAACCAGATCAGAAAAGAGATAGAAAGAAGCGATAAAGGGATAGAGTGAATCGTTTGATGGTGCGATCAGTGTATCGGCTCTGATCGAGCTCAGTAAAGTGATTATCATTGCGGTCAGTCAGATAATCGTTGTGATTGTGTTGAGGCTGAGCGGGACTGTGAAGCTGCCTGTAAATTGGCCTGCTGCACGAATACCAAACATATATAGCACCACTCTGAAAGCTGGGTATTACCATGGTAACCACTTCACAGTGGTTAAACTAGACACTGTCATTCTCCTTACAATAATAGGCGACAACCTCTCTTTTTCTTAATGGTGTGTACTATGTACCTTCACTTCAACCCCTCTCTACTAGATCTATTGTGTTTTTCTCGTAGGGAGGTAAAGGAAACTCCTACTCTCCCACCATCTCTTTCTGTGCCTCCACACTCAATCTTTCTCTATCCACTCCCTGTATTTCATCATCTGATACTCTTCTCACCTTTATCAATTTGTCATTTTACCCTTGGCACTCCTCCCTTACCTTCTCCTCCTCTGCACCCCTCCCTTACCTCCTCCTCCTCTGCACCCCTCCCTTACCCCCTCTTCCTCCTCTGCACCCCTCCCTTACCTTCTCCTCCTCTGCACCCCTCCCTTACCTTCTCCTCCTCTGCACCCCTCCCTTACCTTCTCCTCTTCTGCACCCCTCCCTTACCTTCTCCACCTCTGCACCCCTCCCTTACCTTCTCCTCCTCTGCACCCCTCCCTTACCCCCTCCTCCTCTGCACCCCTCCCTTACCTTCTCCTCCTCTGCACCCCTCCCTTACCTTCTCCTCCTCCGCACCCCTCCCTTAACCCCTCCTCCCCATCGGCACCCCTCCTTCACCCTGTCCTTCCCTGAAGCAGTCCACAGCGGCCCAGCGACAACAGTGACTCTTTCTAGACACATATGGTCCCATGGCAGAGAAGAGACACAGCCAACACGGCCCCCTGGAGCCCACCCTGCCATCTGCATCTGTGTGTGTGTGTGTGTGTGTGCGTGCGCTCATTTGCACTCCAGATGTCCTTCATTTGATCCTTCCTTCCATCTTACCTTCTGGATTTCAGTATGTATCACTATGATTAAAAAGGTAGTCAAATAATTCTTATAGACTAATATAGAATTACTCTTATAGAATTTCCACGTTGGTGAGGATATTGGACATTTTATTTACATTTTATTCGATAACACCTTGTTTTTAACCAGTACATAATAATTTATAACTTACTTTTTCTGACATAATATAGGCACAGCAGATCCCCTTATTGTATGTGATACTTTTAAATGTGCATTTAGAGGTCATGTAATTCAATACTTATCTTTAAAACAAAAGCAATTTAGGTCAAAATAACTCATTATCAAAGGAAATAGAGGGACAAACAGTACAGATAGCAATAAAAACTGTACCATAGAGGCACAGAATATGTTAGAGGAAAAACTAAAAGAAATGGAGGAACTTATTCAAGAAAGATCAAGTGTAATATATGACAAACAATAAAGTGAACTGGATGGAATATGGGGAAAAATGCACCACATTATTTTTTCATCTTCAACATAGAAATGCAACCAAAAATAATTTATTGAAACTTACAAATGACGGAGTCACCCATGATTCACCAAACAATATTTTGGAAGAGGGAGCAAAGTTGTCATGCCTGCTCCTGCTCTCCCTCTCTGGCGCTCAAGGGCATCAGGCTGCGCACACCTTCATTACGTACATCTGTCACCATCATTACGCGCATCAGCACTCATTGGACTCACCTGGACTCCTTCACTTTGTTGATTGCCTTCCCTATTTTTGTCTGCTTCCCCATTTTTTCCTTGTGTCAGCATTATTGTCATTATGTGTTCATGTCCAGATACTGTCCTGTCCTGTTCCATGTCCGTTGATATTAAATGTTCACTCCCTGTACCTGCTTCTCTACCAGCGTCGATCCTTACAAAAATACTTGTTTCAGTCTCCTCCATCCAACTTCTTGATGCAATTAAAGCCTTTAAGTCCGGGTAAAATCAGGGCTGGATGGCATAACAGTTGAGGTATACCAAACCTTTTTTGATGTACTTTGAGGACCGTTATTTGCATGTTTTAACCACTCCTATAAAAATGGTAGATTATCAGATACTCAACAAGAAGGTCTGATTTCATTATTACTTAAACAGGACCCACGTGGTAAATATAAAAATCCAGTCCAGTAAAAAAATTGGAGGCCCCTTACACTTCAGTGTTGTGATGTAAAGATTCTAAAAAAATTAATGGTGCATAGGATTATGAAGTTGAGCCTCCCGGGTGGCGCAGTGGCCTAAGGCAGTGCTAGCTGTGCCACCAGAGACTCTGGGTTCGAGCCCAGGCTCTGTCGCAGCCGGCCGAGACCGGGAGGCCCATGGGGCGGCGCACAATTGGCCCAACGTCGTCTGGGTTGGGGAGGGTTTGGCCGGCAGGGATATCCTTGTCTCATCGCGCACTAGCGACTCCTGTGGCGGGCCGGGTGCAGTGCACGTTGACCAGGTCGCCAGGTGTACGGTGTTTCCTCTGACGCATTGGTGCGGCTGGCTTCCCGGTTGGATGTGCATTGTGTCAAGAAGCAGTGCGGCTTGGTTGGGTTGTGTTTCGGGGGACACATGGCTCTCGACCTTCCAAGCCCGTACGGGAGTTTCAGCGAAGAGACAAGACTGTAACTACTACCAATTGGATACCACGAAATTGGGGAGAAGAAAAGGGGTAAAAAACTTTTTTTTTTAAAGAATTCTGAAGTTGTTGTTGGATATTATTCATCCTAATCAGACAGGTTTTTTACATGGACCATACATTGGAGATAATATAAGACAAGTACTGGAAACAATAGAACACCATGAAAAATCTGGGAAACCAGGCCTGGTATTTATAGCTGACTTTGAAAAGTATTTTGATAAAGTACAACTGGAATTTATATATAAATGCCTGGAATATTTACATTTTGTAAAATCTCTTATACAATGGGTTCAAGTTATGTATAGTAAGTCTCGGTGTAAAATAGTAAATAATGGCTACTTTTCAGAAAGTAAACTGTCAAGAGTAAAACAAGGTTGGACACTATTGGCATATCTATTTATTATGGCCATCGAAATGTTATCTATTAAAATCGGATCCAACAATAATATCAAGGGGCTAGAAATCCAGGGATTAAAAAGCCGGACTTTGAACTACCCCCCTCTGGGCGCAGGTATAGGGCACCCCTCAGCAGGAAAAACAGAACTAGACAATAATTTGTGCCAGGTGTGATATCCCTCCTAAATAGCTTGGGATAATGTTCCTATTGACTCAGTAAGGCCAGCAGGCTAATCTTTTTCAAAAACATTTTTTATTTGTATGTAACGGTTATGAAAGTTGTATTGTCAATTTTGTTTTGTATTTAAACGCCACTTTAAACGTGTACATGACATTGCAACAAAATTTCCCCATGGGGACAATAAAGTCAGTAAGTATTGTACGCTGAGGATTCATGTTCTTTTAAATCCACTATTTGGATCCCTCCACAGCCTCATAGATGATCTAGATCAGTGGTCACCAGCCTTTTCTGAGTCAAGATCACTTTGGCAGTCAAAAAGCAAGCTGAGATCTACTGCTCAGATTATTATTTTATTTTTTACATTAACCTCACACAAACAGTTTTGTAGGAATGAGGTTTGGGCAGTAGGCCTAATACATTATCACAGCATATTGGCTATATGATTGGCCTGCCAATATTGTTAATCAGACCATATTATATTTCAAAACTCGAGCTTTGATAACAAAATAGATCAGTTGGTTTAGCACTTGTGAGGCACTGTGGAGCATGAATTGAAATAATTAGCTTTTTTATTTTACTGGACTGATGGTACCTGCATCTGATGGTCAACGAGGTCAAATCACCACGTCAGTGGTCTTCAGGTCGAAAAGTCGGAGTTCTTGAAAGATGCCGAGTTTCCGACTTGGAATTCCGAGTTGGATGACCGTTCAAAACGATCCTTCCTTTCCTCCGGTGAGACTGACCAGAGAGAGGGGACACCGTCTTCCACCAAATGGCGAAACTCGAGTCGCAACGCATCTGCCTCATGCACAAATTCATTTTGTTCCTATGACCAGAGAAAGTTAAATATTCCTTAATATTAAAATCGACACGACGAGCTGCTAATAATAAAATGCAGGGCTATCGATAATTGGCTACTCATTCATTGCAGCCGCAGCCCGAGCGGAAGTACGGAGAAGCACGTTTTGTAATAGTGTTGAATATAAACTTAAACATGAACTCACTCATAAAAACTGCAGATCTTTGCTGTATTCGTTGACAGTATCTCTATGGTCATGGTTTTAAATGTTATTAAATCTTACGTAGGTTAGTAGCCTTTAAATTTGGCTGTGGCCAGGGTCATGGAAGCTCTGTAGCCACGGTGATTTGAGCTATCCGATTGGGCAGCGCAGTAGATGCACTCGATTTAGTCACAGATTCGCCGGGTAGGCGGAGTTTGTCTCACGGGAATATTTTGCTTACCCGTTGCGCAGGACTTTTGAATCAAGTGCACCTACCGGCAACAGCTCAACACAATTTTAAAAAAAGGAGCGCAAGCCGTCATCTTTCGTTGGCTTTTCTACAGAAATATTTGGTGATCTACCAGGAATGTCTTGAAGATCGACCGGTTGGCGACCACTGATATAGATAATTTTTCTAACCGCTCTGTATTAAAACCAAATTATGATAAATATACCATATTACGTAGCTCTGCAAATGTTGCTGCGAAGAGACAGAATTATTAGATAAATTGTTTTGGTACTGTCCATTTGTAGCTTGTTTTTGGTTGCAGGTTCAGAAATGGCTGATGAATTGCAATATTTACCTGGAGCCAACTCTGCAAATAGTGCTGCTGGGTGATTTAAAAGTCATAGTCAATCGATCAATATAGTAATTCTCAGCAAAAATGTGTATCTTTAATTTACTATCTGTAGAAACTATGAGATTAGAAAGGTTCAGAACTTTTGTGAAACAGCCAGTGGAAAAATATGTGGCAAATAGTTGTTTGTTTTTAGTCCCATCCTTCAGCTATCCCGCCATCTATCTCTGAAAACAGTTCTGTATGGTGTTCAGAGATAGATGGAGGGATAGCTGAAGGATGGGACTAAAAACAAACAAGACAACTATTGTAAAATATACTGTGTCTGTAAAATGCATATACAGTGCCTTCGGAAAGTTCTGACCCCTTCACTTTTCCACATTTTGTTACGTACCAGCTTTATTCTAAAATGGATCAAATTGCTTGATACCCCATTATTCCAAAGCAAAAGCAGGTTTAGACATTTTTGTTAATGTATGATTAAGTTTTTTCCAACTACTTACACACGTTTTCAAAACTGTCTCCTTTTTTCAAAACTCTACACACAATTCCAAAAACTGCACACACATTTGCATCAAATGGCAAACACTGCTTTCATAATATTACATTTTTGGATATACCATGTAAACACTGTTCTAAATCTAAAGCGCTTTGGTCTTTCATAGGCTTATATCTACATTTCAATACAATGTTCTACAGTGAAAGTAATCTGCTGAGAGGTGTAACAAGTACACTGTAAACACCAATGCAATGTAGAAACAGAAAATATTTATTAGGCCAAACATTACTGTTGTATACAGTAGCATACAACAAAACCATAAACATACGTAAACCAAAAGTATATTCTTTAGAATACAGTAAAGAACACAATTGTGTGTGTGGGGTCCCGGGGGGGGGGGGGGGGGGGGGGGGCAGTCACCAGTGCTAAGCTACGCTTCATCTCTTCTCCGGCCTGGGTCTGGCCACAATACTTCGTCCACATCACAAGATACGTTTTCTCTTGCCAAACATCGAGGGAAGTATCTCCTAGCATGGCGTATCCAACCTTGGACAGAGGCAACCTCTATGTCCCCACATGCGTCCTCCATTGCCTGGAGAAGCGGCATGTGGGCATAGGGTTGGCGATCATACACTTTCCAGCTCCAGGCTGAGAAGAATTCCTCTATGGGATTTAGAAAAGGTGAATACGGGGGTAGGTACAAAACTACAAATTGTGGATGGGTGGCAAACCAGTTTTGGACCAGAACAGCCCGGTGAAAACTAACACTGTCCCATAAAACCACAAATCTAGCAGGCTCCTGATCTGGATTAGGGACAAGCATTGTGTAAATTGCATCCAGAAAAGTGAGCATATGGCCGGTGTTGTACGGCCCCAGTGTGGCATTGTGATGGAGGACCCCATTTTGAGTGATGGCAGCACACAGTTATATTACCACCACGCTGTCCAGGGACATTGGTAATTGCTCTCTGTCCTATTACATTTCTTCCGCGGCGCCTGGTTTTGGTGAGGTTGAAGCCAACCTCATCCACATAAATTCATGGCGAATTACATGGGCATCCAGCTCCAATACTCTCTGTAACAGACAAAAGGATATACAGATGAGTAAATATGGTATGTCTGAAGTACTGGAAGTAGGGTTGCATACATACCTCTACAAAGTCATGTCGCATATTCTTGACTGTCAGAGTTTCTCTCAAATGGCACCTTGTAAAGTTGTTTCATCGTCACTCGGTGCCGTTGGAGGATGCGTTGTATGGTCGACAGGCTTACAGCATTGATGTTGTTAAATATGGTGTCATTATTCAAGATATGCTCTCATCTCTCGAATCCTAATTGCATTGTTGGCCAAAACCATATTTATAATTGCAGTCTCTTGTACATCTGTAAACAAGCGTCATCGTCCTCCATGATGTCTTTGCCTTTCCACTCTGTACAGAATTCAAACACAGTATGTGTTCAGCATAGGAACTGTAAACAGATGTACAAAAAAAGGTAGTACAGCATGATAACCAACCTCATTCATTCAATGCAGTGCAGTAAATGGATGGCTTAGAGTTACAAATGTTTATGCAATACTATGCAGTCATACGTATTTTACAGTACATTACTGTAATGCTAAAATAGTCATTAGATAGTTGCATACCTGTTGTCATTTCTGAAGGTTCGAATTATGGACGCCACTGTAAATCGACTCAAGTTGGGCTGGACTCTTAGTCCTTAGTCCAGCCTCTCTCATGGTCAAACCGTGGTGGATCACATGATCAACAAGTGTTGCCTTAATCTCATCAGAGATGGCTCTCCTTCCTTCTCTTCTTTGCCCTCTTCTTCCTCTTCCTCTCCCTCCTACTCCTCTTGCTCTCTGTCCATTGTTGGCATCCATTGTTCAAAACAGGTAATCTGACCTTTGACCTATTTATAGGCCTATACTACAGTAACGCAGTGATTGGTTAGTGATCAGTTAAGCTATTAGTGTTTGCACATGTGAGGAGTGTGTGTGTGACCTGGTGAATAAGTGTAGCATTTTGATTGGTTGTGTTTGGAAAAGGAAAGCAAGTCACTTCCTGTTAGATTTCTGTGTTTTAGGTAGAGAATTGTGTGTAGTGTTTTGAAAAAAGTGTTTTATGCAATTGACAACTGAGTCAAAGGCTGAGAAATAGCTTATGGTTTTGGATATTTGGTGTGTAGTTTTGCACTTTGAGTGAGAGGTTTCAAAAATCGTGTGACATGAAAAGATTTTGTGTGTAAGCAGTTGGAAAAAACTGTAAGACCTTTTACTCAGTACTTTGTTGAAACACCTTTGGCAGTGATTACAGCATCGAGTCTTCTATGGTGTGACTCTACAAGCTTGGCACACCTGTATATGGGGAGTTTCTCCCATTCTTCTCTGCAGATCCTCTCAAGCTCTGTCAGGTTGGATGGGGAGAGTTGCTTCACAGCTATTTTCAGGACTCTCCAGAGATGTTCGATCGGGTTCAAGTCCGGGCTCTAGCTGGGCCACTCAAGGACATTCAGAGACTTGTCCCGAAGCCACTCCTGTGTTGTCTTGGCTGTGTGCTTAGGATCTTTGTCCTGTTGGAAGGTGAACCTTCATCCCCAGTCTGAGGTCCTGAGCGCTCTGGAACAGGTTTTCATCAAGGATCTCTCTGTACTTTACTCTGTTCATCTTTGCCTCGATCCTGACTAGTCTACCAGTCCCTGCCGTTGAAAAACATCCCAACAGCATGATGCTGTAACCACCATGCTTCACCGTATGGATGGTGCCAGGTTTCCTCCAGACGTTTCGCTTGGCATTTAGGCCAAAGAGTCTTGTTCCTCATGTTCTGAGAGTCTTTAAGTGCCTGTTGGCAAACAAGCGGGCTGTCATGTGTATTTTACTGAGAAGTGGCTTCCGTCTGGCCACTCTACCATAAAGGCCTAATTGGTGGAGTGCTGCAGAGATGGTTGTCCTTCTTGAAGGTTCTCCAATCTCCACAAAGGGACTCTAGAGCTCTGTCAGATTGACCATCAGGTTCTTGGTCACCTCCCTGACCAAGGCCCTTCTCCCCCGATTGCTCAGTTTGGCCGGGCAGCCAGCTCTAGGAAGAGTTGGTGGTTTCAAATTTCTTCCATTTAAGAATGATGGAGGCCACTGTGTTCTTGGGGACCTTCAATGCTGCAGAATCTTTTTGGTATCCTTCCCTAGATCTGTACTTCGACACAATCCTGTCTCGGCGCTCTACGGACAATACCTTCGACCTCGGGGCTTGGTTTTGGCTCTGACATGAACTGTCAACTGTGGGACCTTATATAGACAGGTGTGTGCCTTTCCAAATCATGCCCAATCAATTGAATTTACCACAGGTGGACTCCAATCAAGTTGTAGAAATATCTCAAGGATGATCAATGCAAACAGGATGCACCTGAGCTCTGAGCTCAATTTCGAGTCTCATAGCAAAGGGTCTGAATAAGGTATTTCTGTTTTTTGCTTTTAATATATTTGGAAAATTTTCTAAAAATCAAATTTGTCATTATGGGGTATTGTGTGTAGATTGCTGAGGATTTTTTTTATTTAATCCATTTTAGAATAAGGCTATAACGTAACACAATGTGGAAAAACACCAGTCTCAACGTCAACAGCGAAGAGGCGACTCCGGGATGCTGGCCTTCTAGGCAGAGTTCCTCTGTCCAGTGTCTGTGTTCTTTTGCCCATCTTAATCTTTTATTTTTATTGGCCAGTCTGAGATATGGCTTTTTCTTTGCAACTCTGCCTAGAAGGCCAGCATCCCGGAGTCGCCTCTTCATTGAGACTGGTGTTTTGCGGCTACTATTTAATGAAGCTGCCAGTTGAGGACTTGTGAGGCATCTGTTTCTCAAACTAGACACTCTAATGTACTTGTCCTTTTGCTCAGTTGTGCACCGGGGCCTCTCCTCTTTCTATTCTGGTTAGAGACAGTTTGCGCTGTTCTGTGAAGGGAGTAGTACACAGCGTTGTACGAGATCTTCAGTTTCTTGGCAATTTCTCACATGGAATAGCCTTCATTTCTTAGAACAAGAATAGACTGACGAGTTTCAGAAGAAAGTTATTTGTTCCTGGCCATTTTGAGCCTGTAATCGAACCCTCAAATGCTGATGCTTCAGATACTTAACTAGTCTAAAGAAAGGCAGTTGTACTGCTTTTTTAATCAGAACAACAGTTTTCAGCTGTGCTAACATAATTGCAAAAGGGTTTTCTAATGAACAATTAGCCTTTTAAAATGATAAATTTGGATTAGCTAACACAACGTGCCATTGGAACACAGGAGTGATGGTTGCTGATAATGGGCCTCTGTACACCTATGTAGATATTACATAATAAAATCAGCCGTTTCCAGCTACAATAGTCATTTACAACATTAACAATGTCTACACTGTAATTCTGATCAATTTGATGTTATTTTAATGGACAAAAAATATGTGCTTTTCTTTCAAAAACAAGGACATTTCTAAGTGACCCCAAACTTTTAAACGGTAGTGTATATATTTACAAAAAATATATATGGGGGATTGGAAATGATGCAGACAATTACATTGATGGAAGCCACAATCTTTCTGCAATATTAAAGCTGATCTAACCCCCCCCCCCCCCCCAGCCTCTGAGCAGCAGCGAGACGCAAGAGAGAAAACATCTTCTCTGGGTTAAATTGCCATCCTCTGCGTGGTAATTAGAATGCTCGCTTACGAGCAAAGACTCCCGTCAGCTCCGAGACGAAAGGTGTTAATTGGGAGGCGAGACATGGAGGGTGAGGAGGAGTGAGGAAGGGTGAGGAGAGCAAAGTCAGCTGACAGGGTATGGGACACCTAAAACGTTTCTGTCTGCCAGTTGGATTATGTGCATGAGATCTCACTTCGACTTGGCCTGATGGAACTATACTGAACAAGCAGTTCTAGAGCTCACCCATAGAGCTAGCATCTAACCCCATTTCTAAATGCTAACTGTTAATAGACCCTAATCTTAGATGACATC
Source organism: Salvelinus alpinus (assembly GCF_045679555.1). NCBI lineage: Eukaryota > Metazoa > Chordata > Actinopteri > Salmoniformes > Salmonidae > Salvelinus > Salvelinus alpinus. Next base: position 14,669,431 of record NC_092121.1, read on the forward strand.
TTACTTACACGATCCCTTATTACTTTGATGTCACTAAAGTAAGGGTATAGATAAGAAATGACATGGTAATGGTAACTGGTAACTCTTATCCAGGTTTCCCCAACTAGCAAGCCTGTGCGAATTTGGCCCATTTTCTGAGTTAAAAAAAGTATGTTTTTTCAAATTAAATTTGTATTATTTTTAATTTATTGTTGTTGGACATATAATACTGTAGAAACACTAGGAAATCAGCTCCAAGTGATTTTAATTTCAGAAATCTCTTCCAAGTATTCCCAAGCATAACAGAGAGGCACGTGATCATATACAAATGTAAGTAAGGTTGGAAATTATGTTTTAGTCAAATATTAATTCTGTTTGTGCTTCTTGCAGTTAATTTGCAGTCTACAAATTATTTGTTATTATGTCCCGATCCCACGACCGCCCACTCAAGAAAAAAACATTGCCCATGGCTGAATCTAGTTGACGATCCCTGCTCTAGTCTATTTTAAACACAGACGGAGGAGTCCCAAAACTCTTGTTTCTCTTCCATTAGGGCTACCTGTCATCCCCATTACCCTTTCCTGATATGAAGACTGGATGGGCAGACGTGCAATGGTATGAGCCTATTTGCTAGCAAAACCAAGGACTGCTAGTGTGAATTCCTCAGGTTCCTGTTAGATTCAGCCTCTCCTCAATGAGACACACATAATGGGCACTAACCAGATCGTTTCCATCTGTTCTGTCCTCTCAGATAACTGTTGGAGTAGAAGAGGATGATTTGCCACGGTAGAGTATTGGGATTCACCCCAGATGCAGTATTTCTCTCATAGGCCTACAATACAGTAAATGCCGGAAAAGTATTCTCTGGTAAGCAGGTTTGGTAGGCCAAATGGTAGTCCATTTAAGACTTAAGTGAGAGGGCAGATTAAGCAGAGGATCCACCCGCTTTATATAGGCAGAGATCTTGATGGGGGGAATTAATAAAGGACTCTTGGGGATGATGCGTCAGATCTCACTACATCTCTGCATGACAATGTAGACACACACTCATCAACTGTCAGATAGAATCTACTATAAGACATGTTCTCTCAGATCAGCCCGCTCGTCCGCACACGCCACTGGCTTCCAGTCGAAGCTCGCATCCCCTACAAGACCATGGTGCTTACCTACGGTCTAGCACGAGGAACTGCCCCTCCCTACCTTCAGGCTATGCTCAAACTCTACACCCCAACACAAGCACTTCTGCCACCTCAGGTTTCTTGGCCCTCCCACCCCTACGGGGGGCAGCTCCCGCTCAGCCCAGTCCAAGCTCTTCTCTGTTCTCTGCACCCCAATGGTGGAACCAGCTTCCCCATGAAGCTAGGACAGCAGAGTCCCTGCCCATCTATCGAAAACATTCGAAACCCTACCTCTTCAAACATTATCTTAAATAATCATCCTCCTCACCTCGACCCCGCCCCCCAAAAAAATTAAATACATTTAAAAGAAAACATAACCAGCACTTGACCCCGCCTTTCTAGCCCTGACTCTACTGAGAGCTACGTTATGGAGGAAAATGTTTATTTTTATGCCTGAGATATGTGATTGTCCCACCTATCTATCTTAAGATGAATGCACTAACTGTAAGTTGCTAAATGACTAAAATGTGAAATGTAAAATGTAATTAAGCCTCAGACCTACTTCTAAGATGCCCTACAAATGAACCAAACTCAAGTGTGTGTGCACGCGCTTGCTTGCATGTGTGTGATGATCTGCGTGTGGAGCAGGGGCCACAGTAACTGCAAATGCAGCAACAGCCTTGGGGTAAAAGCCCACAGTATCCTACTGGATGGAATGCATTAATATATAAATAAATGCAGCTGTCTTTTTAAAGTTCACTTGTTTTTCTGGAATAATTCAGTTGACGTACACACACACACACACACACACACACACACACACACACACACACACACACACACACACACACACACACACACACACACACACACACACACACACACACACACACACACACACACACACACACACACACACACACAAGCAGTGTTTTTGAGATAACATTGAATCAAAAGCAAGCATCAGAATGACATCACTCCAGCTGAATGTAAACTCCATGGGGTCTGGCTCCCTGCAGGGTTTCAGCTCTGCTTCTGTGTAAAGCAGAGTTTCCCAACCCTGGTCCTCCGGTACCCCCAACAGTACACATTTATATTGTAACCCTGGACAAGCATACCTGATTCAACTTGTCAACTAATCATCAAGCCCTAGATTAATTGAATGAGATGTGTTTGTCCAAGGGCTACAGCAAAAGGGTGTACTGTTGGAGTTGGAAAACACTGCTGTAGAGGATACTGTCGTCTTGAGTGGCGCAGTGGTCTAAGGCACTGCACCTCAGTGCTAGAGGTGTCACTACAGACCTTGGTTCGATCCCGGGCTGTATCACAACTGGCCGTCATCGGGAATCCCATAGGGCGGCGCGCAATTGGCCCAGTGCCGTTCGGGTTAGGGGAAGGTTTGGCCAGGATAGGTTGTCATTGTAAAATAAGAATTTGTTCTTAAGACTTGCCTAGTTAAATCATATAAAAATGACCTCAGCATGATAACACTGGTGTAGAGGATCCTGTCGTTACCTCAGCGTGATAACACTGGTGTAGAGGATCCTGTCGTTACCTCAGCGTGATAACACTGGTGTAGAGGATCCTGTCGTTACCTCAGCGTGATAACACTGGTGTAGAGGATCCTGTCGTTACCTCAGCGTGATAACACTGGGGTAGAGGATCCTGTCGTTACCTCAGCGTGATAACACTGGTGTAGAGGATCCTGTCGTTACCTCAGCGTAATAACACTGGTGTAGAGGATCCTGTCGTTACCTCAGCGTGATAACACTGGTGTAGAGGTTCCTGTCGTTACCTCAGCGTGATAACACTGGTGTAGAGGATCCTGTCGTTACCTCAGCGTGATAACACTGGGGTAGAGGATCCTGTCGTTACCTCAGCGTGATAACACTGGGGTAGAGGATCCTGTCGTTACCTCAGCGTGATAACACTGGTGTAGAGGATCCTGTCGTTACCTCAGCGTGATAACACTGGTGTAGAGGTTCCTGTCGTTACCTCAGCGTGATAACACTGGGGTAGAGGATCCTGTCGTTACCTCAGCGTGATAACACTGGGGTAGAGGATCCTGTCGTTACCTCAGCGTGATAACACTGGTGTAGAGGTTCCTGTCGTTACCTCAGCGTGATAACACTGGTGTAGAGGATCCTGTCGTTACCTCAGCGTGATAACACTGGTGTAGAGGATCCTGTCGTTACCTCAGCGTGATAACACTGGTGTAGAGGATCCTGTCGTTACCTCAGCGTGATAACACTGGTGTAGAGGATCCTGTCGTTACCTCAGCGTGATAACACTGGTGTAGAGGATCCTGTCGTTACCTCAGCGTGATAACACTGGGGTAGAGGCTCCTGTCGTTACCTCAGCGTGATAACACTGGGGTAGAGGCTCCTGTCGTTACCTCAGCGTGATAACACTGGTGTAGAAGATCCTGTCATTACCTCAGCGTGATATCAACTGCTGCCCATTCATCATCCACCCTCACAATTTATTTTTAACCCTTTTTTCTAGATCACTCACAACACCTTTCTAGTAGAGCCCACTGGATACTGACACTACATCATCACGATGTCATTTCTACAAATACTAGGTCTAACCACTGTACTGGTGACCACCACAGACGGGACAAAGTTCCAGCATGGTGTCACAGGGCCATCATACAGTAGTACTTCATACATAATGCAGCATTCTGAGAAATGTCAATTATCAACAAGCACCAACTGAAAATCACAGATGAGGCGTGAAAGTGGCCAAACAAAGTTCCCTCTTTGGTTTGTGTGGATACTGTTGGCCTCTAAGCAGGGGAATGGCAGCTAATGCAGAGCTGAGACGTCAAAGGATGACTGACTACTTTAATTAGGAAAGAGGGGACCCATGGGAAGATGAGTGAGGAGGATAGTGCCAACTACTAGCCCTGGAGGACTGGCACTGACCCAAATACACTGGCCAACAAGCAAAGGTAAAGGACTGACTGGTGTACTGTACTGTAGCTGTTGGGAAAAGGGATCAAATGCCTCTAGACTAGAGTCAACAACAAAATGACAGAGGTACTATAGGCGGGAGGTGTCATGAATATGCCTGCCCACTGGTTAGGTCAGGTTTTGGCTGTGCTCTGATGCAGTGAAATGAGGCTTGACCCAGGTCAAATCTTGGTTAATGCACTTTAAAGCTGTTGTGGTCTTTTATTGTGTAGACTGAGGTTGTTTTCAGCTAACGCCGGAATTGTTTGTTGTCTGAAACAAGGAAGCAGGTTTAGCCTGTGTTGTTCAGTGCCAGGTGCTCCATGTTTTACGCCCACTGAATCTCTCACACTGACAGCTCCACAACATTGGTACCCTTCCATCCACATTACCATCTCTTGTCTATCCACCATCTCTGTGGTTCTTTGTCTCTCTTTATTGTCTCTCATCTTCATTCAATTGGTCTTTTTGTCTATTTCAAATAAAACCCACTGACCTTATCACCCTCACAGCCTCTAAAATGTTGCTGTTTCCATGTTCTGTTTTCTCACTCTCTCGCCAATCGTTTCTCCGACTCTGTTTGTTTCCATTACATCTTTACGTGGTGTGACTACCTTCACTCAATCTCTATTTATGTCTGTCCATACACAGCTTTCTCCACAAGCCTGAGCTCTCCTCCCGGGCTGACCACACACACACACACACACACACACACACACACACACACACACACACACACACACACACACACACACACACACACACACACACACACACACACACACACACACACACACACACACCTTTCTGTGACAGGCTCTGAAATGGACGGAGGGGGCTCCACGTGGCTCACCAATCTGTTCATCATGTCTGTCATAAAGCAGAGACGCATTGGAGATGCTTTGACTCACCAAATGACAGACAGGATCCAAAATTCAGACAAATTATGAATGGTAATATACAGAACCAGAGCCCCCCCCCCCCCCCCCACACACACACACACAGGATTACCCACATGGTCTTACCGTGAAGCAGGGGATGCCTGTAACCAGTGAGTAGACCAGCAGTGGGGGTATCTTGCTGGTTTCATCCGGGCCGGGGTAGGGCTTGGAGAACGTCTTGTCGTAGCAGAAGAAGCCCTGGATGTGCACGGGGAACGTGTCTGTGTACTCAAAGTAGTACGCCAGGAGAACCGTCCCTGCCATGATCACCAGCTGGAAATAGAACATGATCCCCGCGTTAGGCAAGAAGAGGAGGAGGAGGTGGCGGAGGAGAGGAAGGAGGGAGAGTCAAGTCCCGGTTCCCCTCATCCACGGAGAGAGGCATAAGAGTGATGGGAGCGAGAGAGAGGTCCGGTGAAGAGATCAATAGAGGGAGAGAGCACCTACTGTAAGCCTGACCAGGGCAGCGGGAGACAGAGAGGAGTGCGAGAGAGAGAGAGAGAGAGAAAGCTGGAGGAAGAGAGAGCGAGAGAAGGGAACATCTACAGGGGAGAGGAGGAAGATGGAATAAAGACAGGAAAAATAGAATTCTACTGCAACATGAAGAGAGAAAACAAAGAATATCAGAGAGCGAAAGAGAGACTGAGAGTGAGGAGGGTCAAAAGAGTGTGAGATAGAGGGAGAGGGAACTGCTTGCATTGGTATCGATGCCGGCGCGCCTCAGTCTACTACAGAGGAGCAGTGAGTGTATTTTTGGATGCTGTGTGTGAAGAGTAGTGTGAATGTGATCATAACCATCCTCCCAACCAGTTATATGAGCTGACATCCCCTGTGACATGTCTGATTCCAGGGTTTTTCTTATATAGGCAGATCCATGGATATCAGAGATAATAATACACTACTGAGATATCAACTCAATTGCAAGTCGTTCTACAGTTAAAAAAATATATATGAAAATGGTGTCTACATGTAATATTTTCCCCCATCTTGAATAGACCAACATATACTTTTCCATTACTTTTTGTATCTCATGGAATGTACACTGTACAGTAGTATGGTGGAATGGAGCTGCATCTGATTTTTTAACTCATATACACAAAACAAATCCTAGCTGTATGGCCTGGTTTATCATGGAAGTGAAGGGATAGTAATAGCCCGTTTCCTTCCACTTAGCTAGGAACATGGTGCTGGGTGAGGGGACATGTTTCAGCTTCACACTCCCTTAGGATATTATCTGTGCTCCATTGTCCTCTGACCATAGACACTGCAGACATCTGCAACACACACACACACACACACACACACACACACACACACACACACACACACACACACACACACACACACACACACACACACACACACACACACACACACACACACACACACACACACACACACACACACACACACACACACCAGACCAGACCAGACCAGACCAGACCAGACCAGACCAGACCAGACCAGGGTACTCAGATATTTATATATTTTTTGATTTGTTCAGAATCGTCTTCACTCTCTCCACCCTCCCTTGAGAGAGAGAGACATGTTATGCCATGTGCGGTTGTCATGGTGAAGAATATAACGGTAGAGATGAGTTCACAATATTGTGTAATTTCATTTCCTCTCAGCAGGATTTATGATTGCATAAAGTGTGGAGGTATAGTATATTTAGGTTAGCGTGATCTTGTCCTCATTCAGAATGATTCAAGGGAGATCATTGTAAGAGTAATGAAGAGTAATGATGATCAGCAGCATCACTGAAAGATGCATAAGAGCTAAACATAACCTCATATACTTTATAATTGGCGTTATATTAAATTATACTGTTTATTAACTGTATTTTCTATCCTGACAATTAGTATGCGGAGTAGGTTTATGTTTAAGTAACACATCTGCAATAGTGTAGCCTATTCCAGATACAACATTATCTTATCAACAATGATACCCAAAGCCCCTGATTTATCACATCCCAAGCCAATGTTATTCTCTCATTGTGTATCTTTATCCCCAACAGCCTGGAGAGAAACAGAGATATTTTGAAGTAGGAGTGAGTCATATCATTTTCCCGTACCATTATTTTACATATGATCTGGGAGGGATCTGGGTTGGATTTTAATGATTTCATTCTAAGAACTGTCCATCTCACAGTAATACATTTTAAAGACATATGAGAAAATGTATGGCATTGTGTCATTAGCAGTACATACAGTAGATCAATAAGACACAGTAACAGTAGTGAGGACATTATGCCCATTCAGGTGCCCTCTTGTCCAAATCCAGTTGTGGGTTTGTTGTTTTTTGTGCCAGTCTCACTTTCATCTGACTTGTTGGACCGGTGATGTTCAGACACATTATTTACACCCTGACACCTCCTCAATCTCTCTCTCACTCTCTCACTCTCTCACTCTCTCACTCTCTCACTCACTCACTCACTCACTCACTCACTCACTCTCTCACTCTCTCACTCACTCACTCACTCACTCACTCACTCACTCACTCACTCACTCACTCACTCACTCACTCACTCACTCACTCACTCACTCACTCACTCACTCACACTCACACACACACACACACCAATCTGCTTGTATCTGACTGGTCCAGCTGTGCTGCTGTCAGAACTCATGTCAACCAATCCCTGGTCAGTCATAATTCGTAACCTGTGATTGGACGGTCACAATGGGAAACATGGTAGTACTGTTTACAATGTGGACCGGTCCCATATAATATCAGCCAGTATGACAAAAATCCTTTAAAAGGGGCAGAATAGTTAAAAAAAATATATTTTTTTACACTCTATGAGGTCAAAATAACACTCTGAAATTGTGAAAATGATAATGCACTTACTGTGTAAGAGCTGTTGAAAACAAAATCATGGAATTTCAGCCTGTTCAGTTGGGATGGTGTTTTTTTTATTTTTAGGAAATGATGGTTCCTGGAGGAAGAACCTGCCCACTGCAGAGTGACAGGCACCTCTTCTCCTCGATTCTAAGATCATTACGTGTTAATTGACATGGACCTAACTGAGGACCACCCGCAGAGCGCTGTGCCCAACTAGAAAGCTCTTCCTTTATTCTTAGTCACACACTTCTGGGTCGTGGCCAGGGACTATCTAATGTGATGATGAATGTTAAAACAGTTTGTCCTCTTCATTTTCTTCAAGGTAATTTAAGTTATTAAGTATGTTTCATAAGACTGAATAGTTTAAGAGATCTACATTTGGAACTATTCTGTTTCCGAGCCTAAGCAAGTGGACATTCGCTCAGGTATCCTGACTGTGGTTAAACAGTTATACAACTATGTTCTCCTGATCAGGTGTTTTGCAGGGAGGTATTGTACTAGCTAGTCCCACTTTAGTGTTGTTCTTGCTCTGTTATGTGTTGTTTGTGGTGTAATCATTTCAAAATGACCTGCATCCCTTGCAGAGAGATTCTTTTCTTGCTTGGGGTCTTGCATTGTTAGCACTCAAACACAGGGGGACATAATTGTCATTACCTTCAATGACCACAGTTTGAGTAGCAGTCGTGACACCCACACTGCTGAACACAGTTACCCTGCCGTTACCCTTTGCAACAAAGGCTGGCATGTCATACACATCCTCACAGCACCAGTATTCAAAATGACACAGACAGGAAGCAATTTAGCCTTTTTCTGAAAATACTGTTCCACCTCCTTGCTTAAGTATGAAGTTAGGAATTTCATATTGTGTGTATATATTTTCCTTTCAACATGTCCCATTTTATGTCCTGTCTTTCTTCATCTGCCTCAAATCTTAACCTTTACTTTCCCCTCTCTCAGCCCCCTGATTCACCTCCTAAAACACTCTTTCTCCCCTCAGTCTCCCCTCAGGGTTTACTGTTCCCACGTCTCCTCCACTCGTATTTTCCCAGCTGTTCTCTAACATAGAATGCTTTAACTCTGGTAAATATTTCATAGCTGTACATCTGTGTTCAGGACAGACCAGAAAGACATAAAGTTCTTGAAGACACCATTTAGACTACGCCACTAAACTCAGGGAATACTCCATCACTCTCACCCCAAGCTTCCAGATAAAACATTTATCATTATCCTAACTCCACATCCTAATCCTAATCCTTGGGTGTAATCCTAAATCTTTTATTTGGTCCTTTTCATTAAAAAAATGATTGTAATCCATGTTCCCTATAATAGTGATACAAGAACTCAGATCTCAGATCAAGACTGGGTTGGTAAGGGCACGCTGTTGACACTGAATGTACAAAACATTTGTAACACCTTACGAATACTGAGTCGCACCTCCTTTTGCCCTCAGAAAGCCTTGATTCGTTGGGCCGTGGACTCTACAAGGTGTCGAAAGGGTTCCACAGGGATACTGGCCCATTCCCACAGTTGTGTCAAGTTGGCTGGATGTTATTTGGGTGGTGGACCATTCTGGTACACACAAGAAACGGTGAAGCGTGAAAAACTCAGCAGCACTGCAGTTCTTGACACACTCAAACCAGTGCGCCCGGCACCTACTACCATACCCAGTTCAAAGCCACTTAAATATTTTGTCTTGCCCATTCACCCTCTGAATGGCACACATACACAATCCATGTCTCAAGGCTTAAAAATCCTTCTTTAGCCTGTCTCCTCCCCTTCATCTACACTGATTTAAAGCGGGTTTAACAAGTGGCATCGATAAGGGATCATAGCTTTCACCTGGATTCACCTGGTCAGTCTACAGTATGTCATGGAAAGAGCAGGTGTTCCTAATGTTTTGTACACTCAGTGTATCTCCCTAAAGAGTACATAATATACATTTACATTTACATTTAAGTCATTTAGCAGACGCTCTTATCCAGAGCGACTTACAAATTGGTGCATTCACCTTATGATATCCAGTGGAACAACCACTTTACAATAGTGCATCTAACTCTTTTAAGGGGGGGGGGGGGGGGGGGGGGGGGGGGTTAGAAGGATTACTTTATCCTATCCTAGGTATTCCTTAAAGAGGTGGGGTTTCAGGTGTCTCCGGAAGGTGGTGATTGACTCCGCTGACCTGGCGTCGTGAGGGAGTTTGTTCCACCATTGGGGTGCCAGAGCAGCGAACAGTTTTGACTGGGCTGATATACTATTCCTGACCTGTGTGCCTGCCATTCATGTGTAAGCAGGCCTGTAAACAACCTATGTCATGTATGTTATATGATGTTTTATGAATGTTATGGGGGATTACAGATGTAGGAACTTAATTTGAGCCAGTTGACTGCAGCAGGAAAATAATCCTGCAGCAACAGAACATTTGAATCCTTTTTGTAGGGGTTGATACAGAAAATCAATTCTGACATTTTTAAGTGGAAATGACAAACTTTAGAAGCCTTTTTAAGACTCAAATACCCTTTGCAAGTTTGCATTTCCTGCAGGGCAGAAAAATTCTCAGCATCAAAAGAATGAGGAAATTAAGATCCTGCATCTGTAGAGATGCAGTTTGCTTTTCAAAGTGCTTTTCTCTGCCTCCATGTATGATGCATTCTCTCCCTCCGTCTTACAGTACACGGTCTAACCTTACTCCATCACTCCAAGCTCTGCTGACAGACCTCACCCCCCACTGAGAGGACAACTTTGCAGATGGACTCCCATGCTGAGTGGACAAGACTGTGTAGCGTGATGCTCACTACCACTGACCACCATACTCTAATACAGGGTCAGCTGAAATATTTGTACATAGTTTTGTCTCAACGTACAGTATGTTTTTCTCAGGAGGAACAGCCATGCCCCTTGGTGCTGCTAAAGCAGTGTGCTCTGAAAGAGCAGTTTTGTGTTTTGCTGGGTGGGGTGTGCGGGTTCAGATGGAGAGCTGGGCACAAGGGCCCATGTCAAACACATGCTGTCCATTAAGAGCCCCCAACAGCCTTCCACTCTACTGCCATCACACACACTACACTGAACCGCCCAGACATGACAGGAGACATGGGGAGAGAGGAGGGGGAATGCAGGGAACAGGTGCAGGACTGGGGGTGGTGGTGGTAGCAGCAGAAGTCCCCTCTCTCCCCCCTCCACAGTCACAAAAATAACATTCACTGAGGACCAGGTCCAACGGTGAGGGTAGAGGGCACAAAAACAGATGATTATATGATTCATTAAGTGTGTAGATTAAAGAAAATTCCCTTCAACTTGCTTCCCTTACCCTAAGTGTTTGTGTGTGTGTTGGTGTGTGCTGAATCGCATGTTGAGCTGGGAGGCTCCTCTGTAACTGACTGTAAAGTGGGCTGGGAGGGGGGCTCAAATGGACGTTGCGTAACCTTTAAAAACACACACCCCTCTCCAGGGTACTGACCAATGCATGTGGAGAAGAGAGATCACTCCTGCCCTCCACACTATAAGACACGATGCAACAACACAGAGACAGTTATCACTGGCATCCTCAGTCTAAGGAGTTGGTGCTACCCTCATTACATACAACTTACTATACTCTTATTGTGTGTCAACAACCAAATCTCTCTTAGGTAGATGTTGCCATCCATGCAGCTGACAGAAGGTCAGTGTTAATTATAGCTCAGCTACAGACTACAGTAGAGTTGGCAGGGCTGTGGTCTTATCCTGATCTCAGGCCTGTGCCAGACAAACAGGTGAGCTGAATGGGAGATTAGTGAGGCTGGAATAGAGATTGATTGAAGAAAATTATACTCTTAATTTTCTTCAATCCTTTCTCTTCATTTCTTTCATAAAATCCATCTCAACATCTATCAGACTCACATGTTGAATAGCTAGCAACATTAGTGATAGTATTTTTTGCTCATTCTGCCAGCCAGCAGCTGATCATGTGACTATTTGACAGAGCAGATAATAGTCAATAGAAACGTGTGAGTGTGAGAGAATGTGAGAGAGTGTGAGTGAGTGTGAGAGAGAGAGAGAGACAGAGAGAGAAACAGAGATAGAGACAGAGAGAGAGCGTGAAAGCATGAGAGAGCAAAATAACGGAGATGGAGGAGGAAAAATAGATGGATGAGGAGGGATGGGAGATTAAATTAACAATAAGTATGTCTCACTGTGCATTGTTGGGGCTGCACAGATCCCAGTGGTGGGAGGAAGAAAGGAAAGCAGAGGAAGAGGAGGTGTACAAGGATGGAGGGAGGAAAGAGAGGCCGGGATGGCGGGGGAGTGGAGGGGACAGGAAAAGAGAAAGGTTGAGAGGGGGTGAGTGGAGAGAGGGAGGAGAGTGAAACTGGCATATGAGAGGTACTGTAGCATAGAGACGTTGGTAGTTTGGCATGCTTTCAGGGCTGTGTGTGTGTGAGAAAAAGAGAGAGATAGAGGTAGAGAGAGTAAGAGCGAGAGAGAGGAAGAGAGAGAAAGAGGAAGAGAGAGATGACCGATCTCTGTGAAAGAGTGGAGGAGGGGGAGAGTAGAATGGGTACAAAAGGGAGAGATGTGAGCTGAGCTTAGATCGTCCTCCAGAAAACATCTCTAGGGCTCCTTCTTGAAATATCTCTTTCTCTCTGTTTCTGCTTTTCAATCTTCACTCCCTCTCACAACCATTCTTTCTTTTCCATGTAACTCTTATCTTAGCCTCTGATTTCCCCCTCTTGTCATGAAATCCCTCTCGCCCTATTTTCAGTATAGCTCTTCTTTTGTCCCAGTGATGTCTCTGTCGTATACTATGTGAGGATGGGTGGGGCTGTAAACTGGGTTATAATGGCTGGTAAACAGACCCACAGACCAACACACAGGGGGGCCTGAATCACTGGGTGTAAATATTCAGTCAGATCCACACCCCTGCATAGTGTGGAACCAGGGAGGAGACCCTGTACCCACATTACACTGATTACACTGCAAAAACACATCCATTACTGCTACAGCACATATCACAGTACCTGCTTCTTACGAGTGTAGACACACTCACCTGCAAAGGATGTGAATGAAGGCTTATAAAATCTTTACATTGCAGGTCCTTTATAAATATGTAATTACACTGGAATAGCAGTAAAAGCTGCAGTCTACGGTGTTGGGTTCTAAATTGATATATTGAAATATCCTTAGACATGTAACCATATTAGAACTGGGTGTATGGACATCTACTGAGTGAGAAAGGGGAGTGCAGAAAGTTATGCAGCCAACTGCTTAAGGTGTTTCCACATATTCTATGTTTTGAAACACATTTAATCCCAACTGAGGTATTATAAATGAAACACTAAAAGGATGGGGAACTTTGACAAAGTGATACTAAGAGACCACATTCACAGAAGATTTATTGACAGCTGGCTACAGCGACAACAATCACCCACTTCTCTTTCATATCGTCTGAGATCCCTAAAGATTGGAAAGCTGCCGTGGTCATCCCTCTCTTCAAACGGGGAGACACTCTAGACCTAAACTGTTAGACCTATATCTATCCTGCCCTGCCTTTTTAAAGTCTTCGAAAGCCAAGCTAACAAACAGATCACCGAACATTTCGAATCCCATCGTACCTTCTCCGCTATGCAATCTGGTTTCCGAGCTTGTCGTGGGTGCACCTCAGCCACGCTCAAGGTACTAAACGATATAATAACTGCCATCGATAAAAGACAGTACTGTGCAGCTGTCTTCATTGACCTGGCCAAGGCTTTCGACTCTGTCAATCACCGCATTCTTATCGGCAGACTCAACAGCCTTGATTTCTCAAATGACTGCCTCGTCTGGTTCACCAACTACTTCTCAGATAGAGTTCAGTGTGTCAAATCGGAGGGCCTGTTGTCCGGACCTCTGGCAGTCTCTATGGGGGTGCCACAGGGTTCAATTCTCGGGCCGACTCTTTTCTCTGTATGTATCAATGATGTCGCTCTTGCTGCTGGTGATTCTCTGATCCACCTCTACGCAGACGACACCATTCTGTATACCTCTGGCCCTTCTTTGGACACTGTGTAACAAACCTCCAGACGAGCTTCAATGCCATACAACACTCCTTCCGTGGCCTCCAACTGCTCTTAAATGCTAGTAAAACTAAATGCATGCTCTTCAACCGATCGTTGCCCGCACCCGCCTGCCCGACTAGCATCACTCCTCTGGACGGTTCTGACTTATGTGGATAACTATAAATACCTAGGCCTCTTTGATAACACAAACTAGGTCCAGGAGAGATACTTGTGTAGTGTAAAGAGACGGATCTACATTCTAATCAAATCATCAAATACAATTTTATTCGTCACTTCGTAAACAGGTGCAGACTAACAGTGAAATGATTACTTACGTGCCATTCCCAACAATGCAGAGAGAAAGAAAATAGATAAACAATAGAAAAGTAAAACACGTAATAATAAAAATAATAGTAAATACACAATGAGTAACGATAACTTGGCTATATATACGGGGTACAATTACTGAGTCGATGTGCAGGGGTACGAGGTAATTGAGGTAGATATGTACATATAACTAGTAATAAAGTGATATGATGATAGATAAAAGTAGCAGCAGTGTATGAGATGAGTCAAAAAAAGTTAGTGCAAAAAGGGTTGATGCAGATAGTTAAACAGTTAACTAAATAGCTAGCCAGACTAACTAGTTAGTTGTCTCATGGCTTGGGGGTAGAAGCTGTTCATGGTCTTTTGATTCCAGACTTGGTGCATCGCTACTGCTAGCCATGCGATAGCAGAGAGAACAGTCTATGACTTGGGTGACTGGAGTCTTTGACATTATTTAGGACCTTCCTCTGAAACCGGCTGGTATAGAGGTCCTGGTTGGCAGGGAGCCAGTGATGTACTGGGCCGTACACACTATCCTCTGTTGCGCCTTGCCGTCGCATATCAAGCAGTTGCCATACCAAGCGGTGATGCAGCTCGTCAACATGCTCTCAATTTAAATCTCTCTTTAAGAGATGTCTCCCACACTACCTCCAGAGGTAGTGCGGAAGAAATCTACACCACATACCGCCCTCTGAGTGGTACAGTGTAAAGACAACAGCTCTCCCACACCACATGTCCATGCAAGAATTACCTTATTTACCCTAATACCAGTAGGCAGCATTCTTGCTTTGTTAGCCAAATTCGTGAATCATTGCATTAATCAAGTCTGCAACACTATGTGCAATATGGTTTAGATGAGAAGCTCCTGTATAGTTTGAATTGCTATCCTCATTTTGTTTGTCCATATACTATGACATTAACAGTATGCTAATAGCTACACTCACACATGAAGCAGGAATGTGGCTTTGGTCACACCACATCAAAGGCTAGTGTAAGTAGAAAAGTTGCTAATCTGATAGATCTCACTAGACATATTTTACTAATGTAAATCCACCTTTAATAAAAGCTCCCCTATGTATTCATTCATATTTATTTGGACAGTGAAGCTAGAACGTTTAATTTGGCTCTATGCTCCGGCATTTTGGATTTGAAATAAAATGTTTCATACAAGGCAACAGTACAGAATGTCACCTTTACTAAGAATTAAAGGCAAACCTAACCAGCATGGCTACCACAGCATTCTGCAGCGATACGCCATACCATCTGATTTGCACTCAGTGGGTCTATCATTTGTTTTTCAACAGGACAATGACCCAAAACACACCTCCAGGCTGTGTAAGGGCTATTTGACCAAGGAGGAGAGTGATGGAGTGCAGCATCAGATGACCTGGCCTCCACAATCACCCGACCTCAACCCAATTGAGATGGTTTGGATGAGTTGGACCGCAGAGTGAAGGAAAACCAGCCAAGAAGTGCGAAGAATATGTGGGAACTCCTTCAAGACTGTTGGAAAAGCATTCCAGGTGACTACCTCATGAGGCTGGTTGAGAGAATGCCAAGAGTGTGCAAATCTGTCATCAAGGCAAAGGGTGGCTACTTTGAAGAATCTAAAATATATTTTTATTTGTTTAACACTTTTTTGGTTACTACATGATTCCATATGTGTTATTTCATAGTTTTGATGTCTTCACTATTATTCTACAATGTAGAAAATACTAAAAATAAAGACAAACCCTTGAATGAGTAGGTGTCCAAACTTTTGACTGGTACTGTATATGTTTTACCTTTTATAAATAAAAGCACTTCATGCATCTAAACTCCCACCACACCCAAGTAGCGCAGCGGTCTAAGGCACTGCATCTCAGTGCAAGAGCATCACTACAGTCCCTGGTTCTAATCCAGGCTGTATCACATCTGGCCGTGATTGGGAGTCCCATAGGGTGGCGCACAATTGGCCCAGCGTAGTCCGTGTTTGGCCGGGGTAGGCTGTCATTGTAAATAAGAATTTGTTCTTAACTGACTTGCCTAGTTAAATAAAGCTAAAATTTGAAGGTGTCATAAGTATTTTGACAAATTCACTTACAGTACATTCGGAAAGTATTTAGACCCCTTGACTTTTTCCAAATTGTTACATTACAGTCTTATTCTAAAATTGATTAAATAGTTTTTTCCCCCTCAATCTACACACAATACCCCATAATGACAGCAAAAACAGGTTTTTTGAATTTTTTGGGCAAATTTATTAGAAATAAATTGGCACACCTGTATTAGAGGAGTTTCTCCCATTCTTCTTTGCAGATCCACTCAAGCTCTGTAAGGTTGCACAGCTATTTTCAGATCTCTCCAGAGATGTTTGATCAGGTTCAAGTCCGGGCTCTGGCTGGGCCACTCAAGGACATTCAGAGACTTGTCCCGAAGCCACTCTTGGCTATGTGCTTAGGATCATTGTCCTGTTAGAAGGTGAACCTTCGCTCTGGAGCAGGCTTTAATCAAGGATCTCTCTGTACTTTGCTCCGTTCATCTTTTCCTCAATCCTGACTAGTCTCCCAGTCCCTGTTGCAGAAAAACATCCCTACAGCATGATGCTGCCACCACCATGCTTCACCGTAGGGATGGTGCCAGGTTTCCTCCAGACGTGACGCTTGGCATTAAGGCCAAAAAGTTCAATCTTGGTTTCATCAGACCAGAAAATCTTGCTTCTCACGGTCTTAGAGTCCTTTAAGTGCCTTTTGGCAAACTCCAAGTGGGCTATCATGTGCCTTTTACTGAAGAATGGCTTCTGTCTGGTCACTCTACCATAAAGGCCTGATTGGTGGAGTGCTGCAGAGATGGTTGTCCTTCTGGAAGTTTCTCCCATCTCCACAGGGGAACTCTGGAACTCTGTCAGAATGACCATTGAGTTCTTGGTCACCTCCCTGACAAAGGCCTTTCTCTCAAGATTGCTCAGTTTGGCTGGGCGGCCAGCTCTAGGAAGAGTCTTGGTGGTTCCAAACTTGTGTGATGGAGGCCACTGTGTTCTTGGGGACCTTCAATGCTGCAGACATTTTTTGGTAACCTTCCCCAGATCTGTGCCTCGACACAATCCTGTCTCAGAGCTCTACGGACAATTCCTGACCTCATGGCTTGGTTTTTGCTCTGACATGCACTGTCAACTGTGGGATCTTATATAGACAGGTGTGTGCCTTTCCAAATCATGTCCAATTAATTTAATTTACCACAGGTGGACTCCAATCAAGTTGTAGAAACATCTCAAGGACGTTCAATGGGAACAGGATGCACCCAAGCTCAATTTCGAGTCTCATAGCAAAGGGTCTGAATACTTATGTAAATAAGGTATGTGTTTTTAATTTGTAATAAATTAGCAAAAAAAATAAAACCTGTATTCACTTTGTTATTATGGGGTATTGTGTGTTGATTGATGAGGGGAAAAACTAATTGAATCAATTTTAAAATAAGGCTGTAACGTAACAAAATGTGGAAAAAGTCAAGGAGTTTGAATACTTGACCAATGCACTGTATATGTGTATTAAGGTAGTCAAAAGTTTTGTGTTTGGTCCCATATTCCTAGCAAGCAATGATTACATCAAGCTTGTTACTACACACTTGTTGGATGCATTTGCTGTTTGTTTTGGTTGGGTTTCAGATAATTTTCTGCCCAATAGAAATTCATGGTAAATAATGTATTGTGCCAATTTGGAGTCACTTTTATTCTAAATAACAATAGAATATGTTTTTCCGACCACATCTACATTAATGTGGATGCTTCCATGATTACGGATAATCCTGAATGAATCATGTGTGTGAAAGAAAGTTACAGAGGCACAAAGACCACCAATACATAGTTTTTGGAGGGTATGATATTTATGCCTCTGTACCTTTCTCACTCATCATTATTCAGAATTAATTCCATGAAACATTCACTTCTATTGGGTACAACATAATCTGAAACAAAAGCAAAACAAACAACGAATTTGTCCAAATACTTCTGAAATAGGGACTTCCGAATCTCAGTCTTTTCACCTCTCATTATTTAACTTGAACAACTACTTTCCCTTCCACAGTGCAGAGCTGCTGAAAACACTGTGCTGTAGCTACCTCAAGCTGGGCTGGCTGGCTGGCTGAGTGCTGAGTGCATTCTCCCTGCTTTGATTCAGAGGCCAAAACATAAAGCAGGGGCAGCTCTTTAATGGACATTTACCAGATGGCAACCAAAGGAGAAGTCCGTTTTTCTTTGTGTCTTAGGGCTACAGCTGATCACAGCACTCTAAAAAAAACATGTGTGTGTGTGTGTGTGTGTGTGTGTGTGTGTGTGTGTGTGTGTGTGTGTGTGTGTTCTTTGTGCACTTCACTTGAAAGACTCTCTACGACAGGTGTGATCACACAAGTGTTACCCACCATCACACACTGGGGTTATTTTTAGAGACGGAGGAAGCAAAAGAGAAGGAAAGATGTTCTTTCACCCATTTCAAGTGTTAATGAGGCTGTGTGTGTGTGTGTGTGTGTGTGTGTGTGTGTGTGTGTGTGTGTGTGTGTGTGTGTGTGTGTGTGTGTGTGTGTGTGTGTGTGTGTGTGTGTGTGTGTGTGTGTGTGTGTGTGTGTGTGTGTGTGTGTGTGTGTGTGTGTGTGTGTGTGTTCTTCTGAACATTAGTTAAAATTCTATGAAAATTAAGGCAACTCGTTTTCAAATTGACAGATGTGGAATATTCATTACCGTAAATTGTCACCATTACCATTCCTTGTCCTTACTGTGAATAAACCAACACAACAAACTGAGCTTCATTGGCTAAATACAACATTAGCAGAATATAAAGACAAATTGACTCTGGTTAGACACACAACACCACAATGAAACAGTGTTACTGAGCTTCCAAAAGCAGCTCTGAAAGCCTTAACAGTACATCAACAGTGCCCTCTGGTGGGTATAGAGTCCTCGCATGAAACGTCGAGGGGAATGGTCCATCACACTGCATGTGGTGAGAGATAGATGATGCCCACACACAAACACAAATGAGTACTGCTCATTATGAGTACTGCTCATGCCAAAGACATTAAACACCCCTGCAGTCACGGAAATCTCCAACATCAAAATGATTCTGACTCATAACCCTTCAGTCCATAACAGTGGCTGAGAAAAGTGGGACATGTTCAATAAGAGGGGAAAGCACATAATGTATAACAGAACGGGTCATTTTAACGTTCAAATAAAGCATTTGAAACATTGAGAGTAAATCAGTTATCGTTGCTTTTTAAATGTCAGAGTAGAGTGTGTGTAGAGCATATTATTTGACTATTTCTTTATGGTTTAAGTTTTTGTTCATTGAAGGTGATGTTTCCAGCTATTCGGCTAGATTATTCCTGCTTCCATATTGCAGCTGCAGCCATTATACAAAACACATTCCCACACTTCATAAACTGAATCTGTAACAACCCATACATGGTCCTGTGTGGACAGGACACATCAATATTAGGTTACAAGACACCGGCTGTCCAATAGCAGTACATCCAAAGCTAGCAGAGGGGCATGGAGGGGGACTTTGAATTTCCTCCTCCATTGGTCTGGATAACTGTTTATGTTAATGTGGCCTTTACAACCCCAAAGCTGAGTTCTCTGCTACACCTGATTACTTATACACACAGTGGATTATTTCCTAAAAGCATGTCTGTGTTCTGACAATGCCATTTCCATGCATCTTTTGTATCAACCCAGTGCTGAGAGAAACTGACCTGTATAAGCGCTATTGATGTTGAAATTCACATTCAGATAGAAGAGACGAAAGGAGGTATCTATATCTAACAAATATCTATGACTTTCAGGGAGGGAGGGAGAGAGAGAGAGAGAGAGAGAGAGAGAGAGAGAGAGAGAGAGAGAGAGAGAGAGAGAGAGAGAGAGAGAGAGAGAGAGAGAGAGAGAGAGAGAGAGAGAGAGAGAGAGAGAGAGAGAGAGAAAGAGAGAAAGAGAGGAACAGAGAGAGAGAGATGTTATAGCCTGCATAAGAGGGTGGGTAGTGGATGAAAGGAGGCAGAAGAGAGAGAGACAGAGAGAAAATTAATCCAGATGATTGGTTTCCATGGAAACGGGCTGATGAGGTGTGAGTCTAAATAAAAGAGCAGGTCCTGGCTCAGTCTAAATCACTGTCTGTCTGTGACACACCGCTGGGGAGGGGAGGGGGACGGGGAGAGGGTCAGGGGAGAGGGACAGGGGAGAGGGACAGGTGAGAGGGACGGGGAGAGGGTCAGGGGAGAGGGTCAGGGGAGCGGGACAGGGGAGAGGGACAGGGGAGGGGGACGGGGAGAGGGTCAGGGGAGAGGGACAGGGGAGATGGTCAGGAGAGAGGGACAAGGGAGAGGGACAGGGGAGGGGGACGGGGAGAGGGTCAGGGGAGAGGGTCAGGGGAGAGGGACAGGGGAGAGGGACAGGGGAGAGGGTCAGGGGAGAGGGTCAGGGGAGAGGGACAGGGGAGAGGGACAGGGGAGAGGGACAGGGGAGGGGGACGGGGAGAGGGTCAGGGGAGAGGGTCAGGGGAGAGGGACAGGGGAGAGGGAGAGGGGAGAGGGACAGGGGAGATGGTCAGGAGAGAGGGACAAGGGAGAGGGACAGGGGAGGGGGACGGGGAGAGGGGTCAGGGGAGAGGGACAGGGGAGAGGGACAGGGGAGAGGGTCAGGGGAGAGGGACAGGGGAGAGGGTCAGGGGAGAGGGACAGGGGAGAGGGACAGGGGAGAGGGTCAGGGGAGAGGGTCAGGGGAGAGGGACAGGGGAGAGGGACAGGGGAGAGGGACAGGGGAGAGGGACAGGGGAGGGGGACGGGGAGAGGGTCAGGGGAGAGGGTCAGGGGAGAGGGACAGGGGAGAGGGACAGGGGAGAGGGACAGGGGAGAGGGGAGCTAAAATGGTTGGGTCTCAGTCAGACCACACTGTCACATCTTCTGCACTCACTCACTGCTACCTCACATATTACACATTATGATTCCACAAATCCCACATATCACTGCAACTGTACTGGATATCACAAGGTATATAGCACTTCATTCCTCATACAATTCTTTTCACCTTTACATGTCATACATCACACCTCACATATACTCCTCCATATTTCACATGACACAGAACACCTTGTACCTCAAATATCACCTATTGTACCTCACATTAAATATGTGTGAGGGATGGCACAGTGGACTATGGGAGTGCGTTTATTGTGGACCATAATCTAGCAGCATAGAGACCTTCAATACCCTCTGAGTAATGTAGCTCCCACAGCAATACGGGACACGCCTACGGGAGAGACCCTGTCCTGTGTGTGCGTGTGTGCGCCTGTAGTCTGTATGTGAGTCTGTGTGTGTGTGTGTGTGTGCAGAGCATCCAGTACTTATACAAAACACAGTTAGCTGTGATATCACTAAATACTTCAATGGATCAGATGCAAAGACTTATATAAACAGGAAGCAGAAATCACATATTGTAGCAGTGTGAAGACAGGAAGCGCCATCTGAACAGATTACAACTATTTTATACCCACTTTATCCACGTTATTCAGTCTCAGCCATGGCAGAGAGACCGTGGCAGTGTGGTGGATGTGTGTTGAGCTGACAATATTTACAACATTTTCCACTGAAGCTAAATATGAGAAAGTGTTCCCTGGCTGCTGGACAGCAGACAACAGCCAATTGAGGTCAAGTAGTAGAATGAATGGAGCTCATTGAGCTCTGAGGGGAGCGGAGGGTTGTGAAAAACTGAATATGGGGAAGGTTAAGGGATACGGAAATTCCCCATAAAGAGATATCATCAACCAGCATTAAGAGGCCCTACTGGAGGGTATTTCATCAGCTCCTCCCAGTAGTGTCATTTTAGCCAATCAGGAAAAGGAAGACATGGCAACTCACCTCAACAAACAAGAAGCAGGGAACGATGGAGCTGCTGCTCTTCAAACCCGGCTTCTCCTCTTCCGCCGCCATCATTCTCTCGTTCTCTCTCTCCTGCCTTCTCTCGTTCTCTCTCTCCTGTCCTCTCTCCAGCACTCTCTCTCCTCACACCTGTGAAGGAAAGAGCGTTCCAGGTCAGTAAGAGTTGTCTTGATCTAAAGGTCAGCTTGAGGCCAAGCTTAAAGTATAACATAAAGTTTTATCCCATGACAAGAATGTAGCGTTGGATGGAACAATGGGTCTTGGTGTTCTTATACAGAATAACAATTTTGTTTACATGTTACCTCTGTGGCCATGAGACAAAGTGCAAAGACCCCCCCCCCCCATACACACACTCCCTCCCACTCTCCCCGACACACACAAAGAAACAACTAAATAGTATCAAATAAGCCTATCAGTGTGCAGCAATGAGCCTCTCCCTCAGTCCTGATGAGTCAGTGCTGAAATGAAAATACAGATTGTGTCTAACACTGAATGCCACTATAATGAATGGAACCTTTATGAGCTAGAATAAACATAAATCCAGCCAATACACAACATGGAAATAGCATATCTTAATGATGCATGCTACAAAGTAGTCTTAGATTAGAAATATGCTCTTGACATTTGCATAATCACATTTATGTTCACATCTATACTGAATTAGATTATATTCCAACCATGGCACAACCCTCTGTCTGCATGTCTCATTCAATGTCATGTCTACACGCTTTACACGGCAGGTAAGGGTGCTCTCGAGCGGCTAGATGTGCTTTACCAATCGGACATCAGATTTGCCACCAATGCTCCTTATAGGTGTCACGATCGTGTGGTTGAGAGACGGACCAAAACGCAGCATTTGGAAAATAAGCCATCTTCCTTTTATTAACACCACGAAGATGAACACGACACAAAACACTATACAAACTAACAAAACAACAAAACGACCGTGAAGCTACAAACGTTGTGCACATACATACAGGCTACAAACGTTCTACATAGACATAGACACAGCTAGACAACTATACTACACATAAAGCCAAC
Source organism: Salvelinus alpinus (assembly GCF_045679555.1). Classification (NCBI taxonomy): domain Eukaryota; kingdom Metazoa; phylum Chordata; class Actinopteri; order Salmoniformes; family Salmonidae; genus Salvelinus; species Salvelinus alpinus. The sequence continues at coordinate 14,692,542 of NC_092121.1, forward strand.
TACTCTAAATAAACCCCCTAAACCTTACAATCACCCTGGACACTACAAAACCCACATAAATACCCATGTCACACCCTGACCTAACTAAAATAATAAAGAAAACAAAGAATACTAAGGCCAGGGCGTGACATAGCCCCCCCCTTAAGGTGCGAACTCCGGGCGCACCAGCACAAAGTCTAGGGGAGGGCCTGGGTGGGCATCTGACCACGGTGGTGGCTCAGGCTCAGGGCGAGGTCCCCACCCCACCATAGTCAATCCCAGCTTATATCTCCCCCTACAAATGACCCCCCTCATATTACCCCCACTTAATCTTTTGGGTAACATCGACACAAGGGGCAGCACCGGGATAAGGGGCAACACCGGGATGAGGGACGGCAGCTCCGGGCTGAGGGACGGCAGCTCCGGGCTGAGGGACGGCAGCTCCGTGCTGAGGGACGGCAGCTCCGGACTGGCTGGCGGATCCTGGCTGGCTGACGGCTCTGGCTGGTCATGGCTGGCTGACGGCTCTGGCTGGTCATGGCTGGCTGACGGCTCTGGCTGGTCATGGCTGGCTGACGGCTCTGGCTGGTCATGGCTGGCTGACGGCTCTGGCTGGTCATGGCTGGCTGACGGCTCTGGCTGGTCATGGATGGCTGACGGCTCTGGCTGGTCATGGCTGGCTGACGGCTCTGGCTGGTCATGGCTGGCTGACGGCTCTGGCTGGTCATGGCTCGCGGAAGGCTCTGGCTGGTCATGGCTCGCGGAAGGCTCTGGCTGGTCATGGCTCGCGGAAGGCTCTGGCTGATCCGGTCTGGCGGAAGGCTCTGGCTGATCCGGTCTGGCCGGAAGGCTCTGGCTGATCCGGTCTGGCGGAAGGCTCTGGCTGATCCGGTCTGGCGGAAGGCTCTGGCTGATCCGGTCTGGCGGAAGGCTCTGGCTGATCCGGTCTGGCGGAAGGCTCTGGCTGATCCGGTCTGGCGGAAGGCTCTGGCTGATCCGGTCTGGCGGAAGGCTCTGGCTGATCCGGTCTGGCGGAAGGCTCTAGCGGCTCCTGTCTGGCGGACGGCTCTAGCGGCTCCTGTCTGGCGGACGGCTCTGTAGGCTCATGGCAGACGGGCGGCTTTGCAGGCTCATGGCAGACGGGCGGCTTTGCAGGCTCATGGCAGACGGACAGTTCAGACGGCGTAGGGCAGACGGGCAGTTCAGGCGCCGCTGGGCAGACGGGCAGTTCAGGCGCCGCTGGGCAGACGGGCAGTTCAGGCGCCGCTGGGCAGACGGGCAGTTCAGGCGCCGCTGGGCAGACGGGCAGTTCAGGCGCCGCTGGGCAGACGGGCAGTTCAGGCGCCGCTGGGCAGACGGGCAGTTCAGGCGCCGCTGGGCAGACGGCAGACTCTGGCCGGCTGAGACGCACTGTAGGCCTGGTGCGTGGTACCGGAACTGGAGGTACCGGGCTAATGACACGCACCTTAAGGCTAGTGCGGGGAACAACAACAGGGCACACTGAGTTCTCAAAGCGCACTATATGCCTGGTGCGTGGTACCGGACTGAGGGCACGCACCTCAGGACGAGTGCGGGGAGAAATAACAGTGTGTACAGGACACAGGAGACGCACAGGTGGCTTAGTGCGTGGTGCCGGAACTGGAGGCACTGGGCTGGAGACACGCACCATAGGGAGAGTGCGTGGAGGAGGAACAGGGCTCTGATAACGCACTGAAAGCCTGGTGCGTGGTGTAGGCACTGGTGGTACTAGGCTGGGGCGGGAAGGTGGCGCCGGATATACCGGACCGTGAAGGAGGACACGTGCTCTTGAGCACCGAGCCTCCCCAACCTTACCAGGTTGAATGGTCCCGGTAGCCCTGCCAGTGCGGCGAGGTGGAATAGCCCGCACTGGGCTATGCAGGCGAACCGGGGACACCACCTGTAAGGCTGGTGCCATGTACGCCGGCCCGAGGAGACGTACTGGAGACCAGATACGTTGGGCCGGCTTCATGGCACTCGGCTTGATGCCCAACCTAGCCCTCCCAGTGCGGCAAGGTGGAATAGCCCGCACTGGGCTAAGCACGCGTACTGGGGACACCGTGCGCTTTACCGCATAACACGGTGTCTGACCAGTACGACGCCCTCTTACTCCACGGCAAGCCCGGGGAGTTGGCTCAGGTATCCAACCCGGCTTTGCCACACTCCCCTTTAGCCCCCCCCCAAGAAATTTTTGGGTGTTACTCACGGGCTTCCAGCCTTGCCTCCTTGCTGCCTCCTCATATCGCCGCCTCTCTGCTTTCGCTGCCTCCAGCTCAGCTTTGGGACGGCGATATTCTCCAGGTTGAGCCCAAGGTCCCTTTCCATCCAATATCTCCTCCCATGTCCAAGAATCCTTGATGCCTTGCTCCTGTTGCCGCTTGTCACGCTGCTTGATCCTTTGGTGGGTAATTCTGTCACGATCGTGTGGTTGAGAGACGGACCAAAACGCAGCATTTGGAAAATAAGCCATCTTCCTTTTATTAACACCACGAAGATGAACACGACACAAAACACTATACAAACTAACAAAACAACAAAACGACCGTGAAGCTACAAACGTTGTGCACATACATACAGGCTACAAACGTTCTACATAGACATAGACACAGCTAGACAACTATACTAAACATAAAGCCAACTACTCTAAATAAACCCCCTAAACCTTACAATCACCCTGGACACTACAAAACCCACATAAATACCCATGTCACACCCTGACCTAACTAAAATAATAAAGAAAACAAAGAATACTAAGGCCAGGGCGTGACAATAGGACACATCACTGCACTCTAACTCCTCTGTAAACTGGTCATCTCTGTATACCCGTCGCAAGACCCACTGGTTGATGCTTATTTATAAAACCCTCTTAGGCCTCACTCCCCCCTATCGGAGATATCTACTGCAGCCCTCATCCTCCACATACAACACCCATTCTGCCGGTCACGTTCTGTTAAAGGTCCCCAAAGCACACACATCCCTGGGTAGCTCCTCTTTTCAGTTCACTGCAGCTAGCGACTGGAACGAGCTGCAACAAACACTCAAACTGGACAGTTTTATCTCAATATCTACATTCAAAGACTCAATCATGGACACTCTTACTGACAGTTGTGGCTGCTTTGCGTGATGTATTGTTGTCTCTACCTTCTTGCCCTGTGTGCTGTTGTCTGTGCCCAATAATGTTTGTACCATGTTTTGTGCTGCTACCATGTTGTGTTGCTACCATGTTCTTGTCATGTTGTGTTGCTACCATGGTGTGTTGTCATGTGTTGCTGTCTTGCTATGTTATTGTCTTAGGTATCGCTTTATGTAGTATTGTGTTGTCTCTCTTGTCTTTATGTGTGTTTTGTCTTATAGTTATATATTTTTAATTTTTAAATGTTTTATCCCAGCCCCCATCCCTGCAGGAGGCCTTTTGCCTTTTGGTAGAATAACAATTTGTTCTTAACTGACTTGCCTAGTTAAATAAAGGTGAAGTCAAATAAAAATATACACTGTATCCCAAGCAGAATTACCTTGAGGGGAAGAATACAACACGCTAGCCTTATCGGTTCAAGGCAAGGCTAAGGGACAGACAGGAACAATGCAAACTGGACATGGTGCTCAGTCAGTGAGGAGTCTCCTGAGCTGGGACCTGAGGTTTTCCCTGACTACAGGAAAAACTACAGGCCCTAGTCATAGGCTATTGCTAGTCAGGTGGTCAGGTGAAACGCAGGGACCTTCTTACGACCATCCAACCTCTGTGTACCAGAACTCATCCTGAAGAGATCCTATAGCTTGGTTCTGGTCTGTGAGAGTTCCCATTTCCTGGGCATTGTCAGGAATAGAGGATTGACCTCTATTCTGAGGAAATTAGTGTTGTGTGCCCCCCCCCCCCCCCCCCCACTGACAGTCAGTCTGGCAGGATGTCAGAGAATAGGCTGTGAGGATGAATAAGGAATGGACTGGGCTCTTAGCAGCAGAGAGAACAAAGCGAAGCAGGGCTGCTTTTAGAAATATCTCTCTCTCTCAAACATCTTGTAGCTGTGACTGAACAAGCTGAGGCCCCAGGTAAGGGAAAATCTCCCAGGGTATTTTGGTGATCCTGCTCTACTGATCCCAGCAGCAGATGGGCAGTGTAATGCAGCCTGAGTGGACGGCCAGGTATCTAACGTCCCTAAGATCAGGATGTCAGGAGGAGGGATGGGAGCAGGTCAGAACACAGGTGTTGCTATTTGAGATGGAACAGTGTCTGTCAAAGAGAAAGCCTTTGTGTCCACATGTGCTACACATGTGCTACATACCGAACAGTATTTTGTAGAAACCTTATGGGTGGGCAGGGAGAGGGAGGAGAGAGAGGAGAGGGAGATTTGTTGAGGAAGAAAAGTAGGACACCAGGGGCAATTTACCCAGAGATAGGAGAGAGAGTGTTGCTTGTTAGCATATGCCTGCCTGCGCATGCGTGTGCGTGTGCGTGTGCGTGTGCGTGTGCGTGTGTGTGTGAGTCCAGCTGGATTTGATCTGAAAGGGAGGCAGGGTGACAGGAGTCCTGATCTTGTTGGCTTGCCACCCGTCAGAGAGCCCAGCCAGCCTGTCATTACTGAGACACTGCAGCCCACAGACACAAACACAAAAGTGAGAGAAATTGAGGGAAGAGAGGAAAATACCAGGGAAAGAGAGAGGGAGGAAAAAGAAAAAGAATGAGAGAAGGGGGTTAGGAGGAAAGGACATGTGAAGGGAATGAAAGGATGAGGATGAGGTTGTTAATATGAATAGACAAGCGACTAGTTAGCTGACACGGAGGAGGAGGAGAACTATACAATATCCTGCTGGTCTGAATCCACAGTCTTAGGAGAGGAGCCCAGGAAACCATATGTCCACTCTCCTCCCTCAGACACACACACGAACACGCACGTGTGCGATACACACGCACAGGCACATGTACAGACACACACCGCCCAGGGACACAAAGGCTAATTGGACACTACAATCTGGATCACGGCTGCCTTCACGTCCAGCTATTTCTACCACATACTGAGAGATACTACACACAGATATTACAACTGCGCAGATATTTAATCTACACAGATGTATATTGTAATATTCTATATGAACATAAAAGGGCAAAGTACAATGTACAGTGCCTTCAGAAAGTATTCATACCCCTTGACTTATTCCACATTTTGTTGTTACAGCCTGAATTCAAAATGGATTCAATATTTTTTTTTTACCTATCTACACAATACCCCATAATGACAAAGTGAAAACATTTTAGCAAATTTACTGAAAATGAAAAATCTAATTTACATCAGTATTCACACCCCTGAGTCAATACATTTTAGAATCACCTTTTGGCAGCGATTATAGCGGTGAGTCTTTCTGGGTAAGTCTAAGAGCTTTGCACACCTGGATTGTACAATATATGCATATTACTCTTTTTAAAATAATTCAAGCTCTGTCAAGTTGGTTGTTGTTCATTGCTAGACAGCCCTTTTCCAGTCTTGTCATAGACTTTCAAGCCTATTTAAGTCAAAACTGTAACTAGGCTACTCAGGAACATTCAATGTGGTCTTGGTAAGCAACTCCAGCGAATATTTGGCCTTGTGTTTTAGGTTATTGTCCAGCTGAAAGGTGAATTTGTCTCCCAGTGTCTCAGTAGTCTATCAGGAGACTGAACCAGGTTTTCCTCTAGGATCTATTCCATTACTTTTTATCCTAAAAAACTCCCTAGTTCTTGCCATTGACAAGCATACCCATAATATGATGCAGTCACCACCATGCTTGAAAATATGAAGTGAACTGTTGTGCTGAATTTGCCCCAAGCATAATGCTTCGTATTCTCGACATAATGTTTTTATTTTTTATTTAGCAGTTTTACTTTAGTAAAGTCACCATTTGCCTCATGGTGAAATCCCTGAATGGTTTCCTTCCTCTCCAGCTACTGAGTTAGGATGGATGCCTGTATCTTTGTAGTGACTGGGTGTATTGATACACCATCCAAAGTGTAATTAATAACTTCACCATGCACAAAGGGATATTCAATGTCTGCTTTTTTTACCCATCTACCAATAGGTGACCTTCTTTCTGAGGCATTGGAAAACCTCCCTCGTCTTTGTAGTTGAATCTGTGTTTTAAATTCACTGCTAGACTGAGGGACCTTAATTAAATTCCTCTAACAGGTACAGAGATGATGTGGTCATTAAAACATAATGTTAAACAATTTTATTGCACACAAGTCCATGCAATTTATTATGTGACTTGTTGAGCAAATGTATACTCCTGAACTTATTTAGGCTTGCCATAACAAAGGGGTTGAATACTTATTGACTCAAGATATTTCAGCTTTTCATTTTTAATTAATTTGTAAAACATATTTCCACTTCGACATTATGGGGTATTGTGTGTAGGCCAGTGACAAAAAAATCTTAATTGAATCCATTTTAAATTCAGACTGTAACATAACAAAATGTGGAAAAGGTCAAGGGGTGTGGATACTTTCTGAAGGGCACTGTATATGGCAGTCTGGTTGATCCTTTCATCCTTGAATGTAGCCATCCCCCTGACACAGTACTACTCAGAGAGGTACAAGGTAGTATATTCAATGTGTTCGTACAGTCCAATGCAGCATTTACATGGCACTGTCTGCTTCTTTCTTTCACCCTGTGTGTGGCTATCCTGTGCTGCTGAATACTCTCCTATGACCAATCACGTTCAAAGAGATCAGTCCAAGTCCCTTTAATCACTGTACTGTTGTCTTGGTGCATTTCCAAGGTGTGTGTAGTTAGCATGCAGGATGGTAGTATGTTGAGTGTGTGTGCCTTGCTCTTGACAGACATGTTTCACTCAAACCAGACCACATGCTGAATCTGCAGATATCCTGTGTGCAGAATGCATGAACACACACACACACACACACCTTCACTTACATGCGGTAATAACCCCCCCCACCCCCCCACCCCCCGCCCCCCGCAAGAGAGACAATCCCACTTCACGCTATTAATAGGGCGGTGGAGGGTGTAGGTAGGGGGGACCCTAATAGGATTTCAGAACGCTAGGTTATTAGAGCTTCCCTTTGGGGAATACCACGGTGAAACACTCCTCTTCTCCTCACCTCCACATAAACACCAAAACACTCTCACTGCCTCTCTGCATCAGACCACAATCTGAACCATTGACATACAACGCAATGCTAGCATGCTAATGCTCCTCATACTGCAACCCATGCAGACAGAGGAGAGGAGAACCCATCACCCCCTCCCTCTTACCTTAGACACCTCGCTGCTGCCTAGCTCCTCTGTTGCCGTGGCACCAGATTCCTACGCAGAGGCCATGTCAGATGAGGGAAAGTGTTGTGAAAATCTCCCCACCCAGCTGCCTCTCTATCTCTTCTCTTCTTCTTCTCTCCTCCTCCTGCTCCAGAGTGAAGCGTGGTACTGGAGCTCCTCAGACAGACACACGCGCACGGAGATAAAGCGCGCCAGCGACTCCCCAGCCCTCCTCACACACTCGACACACTCCCCCTCTAATTAGCCACTTCAAATAAGCAGCCTGGGCTAATCAATTAAGTGTCGGGAATTACTGCATGTGCTGCGCTGTCTTCCAATAGAGACCGAGAGGCAGCGTGTGTGGAAGATTGTGTATCGGTGTGTGAGTAAGAGAGAGGGATGTGTGGTATCTGTGCCGCTAGAGAGAAGCTCATTTGTATTCAAAACTTGTTTCCTTCCATCCCTCTCTCTCTCTGTCCTCCCTCTCTCTCGCAGTGAATGAGGGAGGGAGGGGATGTAAAACCCAAACAAAGTGGTGTGTGTGAGAGAGAGAAGGATGGAGGGAGGGAGGGAGGGGATGTAAAACCCAAACAGAGTGGTGTGTGAGAGAGAGAGAGGGATGGAGGGAGGGAGGGGATGTAAAACCCAAACAGAGTGGTGTGTGTGAGAGAGAGAAGGATGGAGGGAGGGAGGGAGGGGATGTAAAACCCAAACAGAGTGGTGTGTGTGAGAGATAGAAGGATGGAGGGAGGGAGGGAGGGAGGGGATGTAAAACCCAAACAGAGTGGTGTGTGTGTGAGAGAGAGAGAGGGATGGAGGGAGGGAGGGGATGTAAAACCCAAACAGAGTGGTGTGTGTGAGAGAGAGGGATGGAGGGAGGGGATGTAAAATCCAAACAGAGTGGTGTGTGAGAGAGAGAGAGGGATGGAGGGAGGGAGGGGATGTAAAACCCAAACAGAGTGGTGTGTGAGAGAGAGAGAGGGATGGAGGGAGGGAGGGGATGTAAAACCCAAACAGAGTGGTGTGTGAGAGAGAGAGAGGGATGGAGGGAGGGAGGGGATGTAAAACCCAAACAGAGTGGTGTGTGAGAGAGAGAGAGGGATGGAGGGAGGGAGGGGATGTAAAACCCAAACAGAGTGGTGTGTGAGAGAGAGAGGGATGGAGGGAGGGAGGGGATGTAAAACCCAAACAGAGTGGTGTGTGTGAGAGAGAGAAGGATGGAGGGAGGGAGGGAGGGGATGTAAAACCCAAACAGAGTGGTGTGTGTGAGAGATAGAAGGATGGAGGGAGGGAGGGAGGGAGGGGATGTAAAACCCAAACAGAGTGGTGTGTGTGTAAGAGAGAGGGATGGAGGGAGGGAGGGAGGGGATGTAAAATCCAAACAGAGTGGTGTGTGAGAGAGAGGGGTGGAGGGAGGGAGGGAGGGAGGGGATGGAAAACCCAAACAGAGTGGTGTGTGAGAGAGAGAGAGGGATGGAGGGATGGAGGGAGGGAGGGGATGTAAAACCCAAACAGAGTGGTGTGTGTGTGAGAGAGAGAGAGGGATGGAGGGGGGGGGGATGTAAAACCCAAACAGAGTGGTGTGTGTGTGTGAGAGAGAGGGAGGGAGGGAGGGAGGGAGGGAGGGAGGGAGGGAGGGAGGGAGGGAGGGAGGGAGGGAGGGAGGGAGGGAGGGAGGGAGGGAGGGAGGGAGGGAGGGAGGGAGGGAGGGAGGGAGGGAGGGAGGGAGGGAGGGAGGGATGTAAAACCCAAACAGAGTGGTGTGTGTGTGTGAGAGAGAGGGATGGAGGGAGGGAGGGAGGGGATGTAAAACCCAAACAGAGTGGTGTGTGTGTGAGAGAGAGGGATGGAGGGAGGGAGGGAGGGAGGGGATGTAAAATCCAAACAGAGTGGTGTGTGAGAGAGAGAGAGGGATGGAGGGAGGGAGGGAGGGGATGTAACATCCAAACAGAGTGGTGTGTGAGAGAGAGAGAGAGAGAGAGAGAGAGAGAGAGAGAGAGGGATGGAGGGAGGGGATGTAAACCCCAAACAGAGTGGTGTGTGTGTGAGAGAGAGAGAGGGATGGAGGGAGGGAGGGGATGTAAAACCCAAACAGAGTGGTGTGTGTGAGAGAGAGGGATGGAGGGAGGGGGAGGAGCTCAGGTGTGCCTCTGTGTCGGGCTGCAGACTGCCTGCCTCAGGGCACACAATCCAATGAATACATGGCTATTGATCTAGTGCTGGTGCGGGTTTAATACTGCAGGTCAGGACTGATAAGAGATAGGGGCTAGCTGCTTGCCTGCCACTGTTAAACAGGACAGGGTCAACAGCCAGAGGGGAACTGTTATAGTGGAAGGGAGAATCAGAGAGAGAGAGAGAGAGAGAGAGAGAGAGAGAGAGAGAGAGAGAGAGAGAGAGAGAGAGAGAGAGAGAGAGAGAGAGAGAGAGAGAGAGAGAGAGAGAGAGAGAGAGAGAGAGAGAGAGAGAGAGAGAGAGAGAGAGAGAGAGAGAGAGAAAGAGAAAGAGAGAGAAAGAGCAACACAATTAGACCCAACCAAATCATGAGAAAACAAAAAGATAATTACTTGACACATTGCAAACTAACCTGCACTTAATACAACCCATATTTATGTTTATTTATTTTCCCTTTTGTACTTGAACTATTTGCACATAATGACATTTGAAATGTCTTTAATCTTTTGGAACTTTTGTGAGTGTAATGTTTACTGTTCATTTTTAGATTCTCTTTTTTTCTACCATGTTATTGACTTGTTTATTGTTTACTCCATGTGTAACTCTGTGTTGTCTGTTCACACTGCTATGCTTTATCTTGGCCAGGTCGCAGTTGCAAATGAGAACTTGTTCTCAACTAGCCTACCTGGTTAAATAAAGGTGAAATAAAATAAATAAAAAACTGTTCATTTTTATTGTTTATTTCACTTTTGTTTATTTTCTACTTCCCTTGCTTTGGCAATATTAACATATGTTTCCCATGTAAAGCCCTTAAATTGAGGGGGGGTCGACATACATGTTCTTGCCAAGGCTTATCATATTAACAATATCAATGCCACGCTCTGATATTGTTGATGGGGGCAGTCTGGCCTATTATTAATGTGTGTGTAACATTCCAGGGGAAGGGACTGTGGGCTATTGCTGAAAGTACTCGTCAAACTTTGCTATGTGATCAAACTGCGAAGATCTGGGACTCACAGTTTGACCGCATGAAGAATGTGGCCAGTGGGGTTTGAATGCAGTCAGCTCACATCTGAATCATGGTACATGTCTTCAAAATAGACCCCACTATACCAGCCGTTTTAATGTGGCTGCATTAAAACCCCGCTGGCTACTGAAGAGGACATTGTTCATGCGGTGAAACTGTGAGCTATCTTCGCAGTTTGATCACATAGCAAAGTTTGACGCGTACTTTCATCAATAGCCCTTCAGCTGGAATGGACTGTCTCAAAACCCCAGCTTCTCACACAAGATCAGTAGCACTTTGAAACACATTTTAAATAACATTTAAACATTGATTGATCATTTTTTATTTAACTGGGTAAGTCAGTTAAGAACAAATTCTTATTTACATTGGCAGCCTACCACGGCCAAACCCAAACGACGCTGGGCCAATTGTGCACCGCCCTATGGAACTCCCAATCATGGCCAGTTGTGATACAGCCTGGAATCGAACCAGGGTCTGTAGTGATACCTCTGGCACTGAGATGCAGTGCCTTAGACCACTGCGCCACTCGGGAGCCCGAATGCCTTGTGGCCAGAAAAGCTCTTGAGTTTTAGTGGGAGTGTTTATATGAGGACCTCTAAGTGCTCCCCATTCCACCCTGAGGTGTTAAATGAATCAGCAGGTCAACCACGGGTAACTCCACAATGACTCACTCACCTTCATTAATATAGCATTACCACTGGGAGGCTGATAGGCATTAGCCACATTAACTAACACACAGTGCTCTCTGTATAGTATCTGACCTATACACATACGTTATATAAATATGTACCTACAGCATAAATCAACACAGCCACTGGGGGTAACCCCTCTAGGCAAGCATAAAGCAATGCAAGACTGTTTATACTTCTATTTGTAGTTGTGCACGGCCTGTATACTAAAAATTATCATAATTGTGTTAACATTTTTCTTTTTATTATTGTTTTTAAATTCTGCATCGTTAGGAAGGGCTTGTAAGCATGTGATAAATATTATCAAATTTGATTTAATCATAGCCATAGTAGGTCAGTCAATGGTCAAATATAAATGGGTACTATTATGTGGAAGCTAGGGCTGTACTAAAATAGTAGTTGCTCAGCTCTATAGCCCTAGCCCTAGCCCTAGCCCTAGCACCAGACCCAGCTCCCACCTCACTACCACTCAGGCGCTGAGCGTGCATTGCTGTTCTGGCTCGGTGGGACTGTCAGAGTGGGGATGAGATATGGCTACGGCATTGTGGAAATGAGGAATCTGCCCATTATTAGGCCGTTATGGTTTACAGCACATTGGATGTCTGTCCCATGGGTCTCCTCTCCTCCCCTTCCCTCCCCTGCCCTGCCCGGTGAGAACATAACTGAGCTGCCTTACTGACTGATCAATACAGACAGAGGAGGAATGGGGAGAAGAGGAGGGAGGGATAGAGGGAGGTAAGGAGAGAGGGAGGTGGAGGGGGCCGGCTATTCTCACTGTGGGAGATGTGGGATGTGGATGTGTGGTTACCGTGGTAACTCTACGCTGCACACCGAGACACAAAAAGACAAACCCAACATGGGTGGACTTTATGGGATGTACACATACATTTACACATGCATGCACTTTGCATGAACATACACCGAACTAATAGAATATTCATATATGCTGTACATGTATGTGAATACGTAAGCACCTCCGGTACCTCCGGTTGTACTGCCTGTAACACCTGCATACTGACCGGTTTCAATTATTTACGTGATTGATTTTGATGGGCGTCCATGTAATATAAAGAATGTGATGATCCTGCAGTATCGGGCAGTCACTCTGATGGGCAGTCAGAGAACTGAACAAATAGCAGTACAAATCCAGAGGTTTGGATTTAATTGCAAAAATGACTGCATGTTTCCTTTAACAATGTAATGGCATAACACATTTCCTACATGGACACCCTCCACTCAGGAAGATCAGTCTGCAGAAAGACTGGAAAATAGGACACATGTGCATGCCTACGCATACACACATATGTGCACACATACAATGCCAAGCCAAGGCTCCAGCTGTGGTGCATAGGGGCAACTCATTAATCAGACACACAACAATAGACTACAGATGTAGGATCTTAATTTGGTCAGTCTTTTGTTGCTGAGAATCTCCCTGACTGCAGGAAATGCAGATAAGCTTTGTGATTTTTATAAATTCACTGAAAATGCACAATAACACACGGTTATATTAACAGTAATGCACTTTTCATGTAGCCTACTTTTGGCCAGCTAATAGCCTAACCACCAATCAAGCAAATTATGGACTAAACGTTAAAATCCTGTTGCTGCATGATTATTTTTGCTGTGACAATATAGGTCAAATGAAAATCCTACATCTGTGGTCTGCTGTCTAAACAGCCTCATACTGTTGGCCTTGGTCTGCTGTCTAAACAGCCTCATACTGTTGGCCTTGGTCTGCTGTCTAAACAGCCTCATACTGTTGGCCATGGCCTGCTGTCTAAACAGCCTCATACTGTTGGCCTTGGTCTGCTGTCTAAACAGCCTCATACTGTTGGCCTTGGTCTGCTGTCTAAACAGCCTCATACTGTTGGCCTTGGTTTGCTGTCTAAACAGCCTCATGCTGTTGACCTTGGTCTGCCTTGCTCGGGTAACTGAGAAACAAAACAATGATCAGTTAGAGTTAACCCTAACCCTAACCCAATGATCAGTTAGAGTTAACCCTAACCCTAACCAAATGATCAGTTAGAGTTAACCCTAACCCAATGATCAGTTAGAGTTAACCCTAACCCTAACCCAATGATCAGTTAGAGTTAACTCTAACCCTAACCCAATGATCAGTTAGAGTTAACCCTAACCCTAACCAAATGATCAGTTAGAGTTAACCCTAACCCAATGATCAGTTAGAGTTAACCCTAACCCTAACCAAATGATCAGTTAGTTAACCCTAACCCAATGATCAGTTAGAGTTAACCCTAACCCTAACCCAATGATCAGTTAGAGTTAACTCTAACCCTAACCCAATGATCAGTTAGAGTTAACTCTAACCCTAACCCAATGATCAGTTAGAGTTAACCCTAACCCAATGATCAGTTAGAGTTAACCCTAACCCTAACCCAATGATCAGTTAGAGTTAACCCTAAACCTAACCCAATGATCAGTTAGATTTAACCCTAACCCTAACCCA